>NC_085871.1:15073173-15083173 GCF_034702125.1 Engraulis encrasicolus
TGTAACATTTGGTTAGCTTTTCTCCTTTCATAACATTCACATTTTTCCTTTGTGCTTGGATAGAGGGGCGTTTGCATTTCATAGCGCTCCACGACATGGAACTGTAATTAGTTGACAGGCGACCCGCAGCGCAGCTCTTCCTCTAAACGTGGACCTGTAACGTTACCAAACAGGCAAGACTGAGCTGATTGCATTGTGAGACAACTGAGGGGGGCATTCCATTTTCGGCATTGTTTTGCGTTTGGACAATGGGAGGCAACTTTATTTTGGTTCATCAGAAACTCGCCGAAATGAACGATTTAGAAGTCGGCAGGCAGTTTTTGACACAGATGTTTGTGCTCGGATAGAGGGGCGTTTGCATTGCATAACGCTCCACGACGTGGAACCGTAATTAGTTGACAGGCGACCCGCAGCGCATAGGCCTACAGCTCTTCCACTAAACGTGGACCTGTAACATTTGGTTAGCTTTTCTCCTTTCATAACATTCACATTTTCCTTTGAGCTTGGATAGAGGGGCGTTTGCATTACATAACGCTGCACGACATGGAACTGTAATTAGTTGACAGGCGACCCGCAGCGCAGCTCTTCCTCTAAACGTGGACCTGTAACATTTGGTTAGCTTTTTTTTTCTTTCATAACATTCACATTTTCCTCCGCTTTTCTCCAGTCCACAAACTCGGATTCAGACGTCTGTGTGTAGCCTACGAGTCTCCCTTTTAATATTCCCAGCGAGTTTACTTCTGCCTTTTCAGTGAGTAGGCTAGTCAGCTCGCGCTGCGCACTGGAACATGGTGCTCAAACTACAAGTAGACAGCTGGGCCATTTGACATACGGTGTGTTACTCGTAGCCTACAGGGAGGTTCCTTCGTTGGCGGGCTCGTACCCCACAGGTGTTTTTTGTTGCGCTCAGAGAGAGCACAGGGGAGAACGCGTCTTTCGTAATTGCTTTGCAGTCGTGTGAATTTGGTAAACTCTGGCACGGAAGCTCACTGCTTTGTGCCTTGACTGTGAAGCTGGTATTGACAAATAAGCGCATAATTCACCTAAAGGGTGAACCCATAAGCGCATGATTCACCCAAACGGTTTTATTTATGTATTATTTGTCGATGTTTAGATTCTTTCCCACATGCACATGATGCTGAAATGGCGTGATACTAAAGGTTGATATTATGTCTAGTAATTTGTAACGTAGCCAACTTGATAGCCTATGTGAAATTTGAAATCATGGTTCTTTTCCAAATCCAAGAGTGATAAGCTTATTATAGCCTAAACTGCACAAAATAAAGCCATGTCTCGCCATTTTGCTGCCTGCCACATTATTTGGAGTGTCCATGATGACCAATAAACAAAAACTATATCCTCAGGAGGACGTTGACAGGTTAGGAGGAGGCCAGGCGGCGTTTGGTGGGGGGGGGAAATGGCATAGTTGGAACTGGCATAGAGGGACGCATCTGTTGTCCGCCTGTCGGCCTTGTTCACTCCATCATCACACTCCTTTAATGAACAACTGACTCCCTCTTTCTGTCACTCATCTCACTCTCATTATCTCTTCATCACTCTCTCTTTACCTCTGTGTTTGTCTCTTGCCATCCTTTTTTCCTCTATCTTTCTCTCTGTATGTTTTTTTTGTGCCATCCTTTCTTTCTCTTGTCTCACTTTCACCTTACTTGGCGTTACTCCATCATGGGCACACACATGCATAAACGCATGCACATACTGTATGCACACACACAGAGGCACACACACGCACACACATATACACACACGCGCACACGCACACGCACACGCACACGCACTCACACACACACACACACACACACACACACACACACACACACACACACACACACACACACACACACACACACACACAGGTGTGTCTGGTTGTGCATGCCTTTTGAATTTGAATTTCCACCGGCATAGGCAAGAGCAAAAACAGCCCTCTAGTTGCTGCAGGGCAAGACTTATTAGACTATAATTAAAGTGGTTAAAAGTTGTTTGCAAACTCTTCTTAGAGTCCTTGCAGTAGGTTTGTTGCACAACCAGAAAACTACCTGACAAGTTTTATTCGTGGTGGGTTTTTTTTGGGCTGAATAAATAGAAATCATTCATTAGTCTGTTTTCTTTTATTGAATTCATCAGTCTCTCTGTGTAAAAGGTCTCTCCGTAGGTTTTCCTTGCTCCAACAACACTGTATGCCAACATTTATTCTTGGTGATTTTAGCTGAAAAATGAACACAACACTACACAACACAACCCAAAGATGCAACTCAATCCAATATGTGACGATTTGCACTTGTTGTCCAAAGAGCTGTATACAAGTCGACGCAAAGAAAACACACAACTGCTTACAGCTACATAAGTCTTTGGTCAACACAATACAATACAACACGGACAAAAGACATGGGATGAAAAATACAGAACACAGTAGGGATCTACAGAACACAGAATGAAATCTACAGAACACTGTAGGGATTTACAGAACACAGAATGAAATCTACAGAATACAGTAGGTTCCCATTGCATGTTCAGAACACAATACAACACAGTTCAATATGATGACAAAGAAAACATAAGTTTCTCTGTGTTGTGTTGTGTTGTGTTGTGTTGTTTTGCTTTACATTGTGTCCGGTTGAGTCATGTCATATTTTGTCCTGTGTAGGTGCATAATTATACCAGATCTACTCCTTACGATTGTTAGCCTAGCACTGTTGTGTCGTGTCACATCACATCATGCTGTGTAGCATAATGCCGTGTCCAGACCAAGAGCGAACTATGCTGCCTAGTAGCGTGGGTAGCAGAAGAAGTTTCGCCTTGAATTCGCTGTATTCGCTCGAGACGCAGCATTGACATGTTTGATTCAGCTAATCACATAACGGCTCTGGCTTGACAGCCTGGGACATTCGGAGATATGAACGTTCCAATTGGTTTTCGCCGAACAGCGTCAGGACGAATTCGCCTGCGATTAGATTTAGTTTAATCGTCAAAATTCGCTCTGGTCGCGCAAGAAGCTTCGCTCCTGGCGAATTCGCTTTGGTAGCGCAGGTCACGTGCCCTCCATAGAGAAATAATGACTTCCGTCGCTTCATTCGCTCCGTTCGCTCTTGGTCTGTACACGGCATAAGGATGGCTTCTCTGTATGATTGTTAGCCTAGTGATGTGTCTTTTTGTGTTGTATTGCATAAGGATAGCTTTTCTGTATGAAGTGTTGTAGCATTGTGTTAGGCCATGTTATGCTTGGAATTAACACATAGAGGAAGGCCAGGAGGTGAATATGAATCTACATTCTCTCTTTCACTTTTGTGTCTCTCCCTCTCTTTGTCTCTGTCTTTACAGCCTCTAAACTGTTCTTTCTTTGGCCATTCTCTCTATCCTCCCTTTTTTACCCTCTTCCCTCATTTCTTCTTTGTCCTCTTCCCCCTTTCTCTGTACCACTATCTGTCTTTTGTCTTTCTCTGTTCTCCCTCTTTCTCTCTGTCTCTCTGTCTCTGTCTGTCTCTCTCGCTCTCTCTCCCTCCCTCTCTCTCTCCTTCTTGTTTCAATCTTGCAGGACGATTTCCTGAAATCCTACCACTGTGACTCCATATGTAAATTATGACCACTGTTGGAGACAGACTTTACTGTCATCCTCCTCCTCTTCTCTATCTCTCTCTCTCTCTCTCTCTCTCTCTCTCTCTCTCTCTCTCTCTCTCTCTCTCTCTCTCTCTCTCTCTCTCTCTCCCCCTCAAGAGAGTCATCCTCCTTTTTTCCCGCTCTGCTTGCTGCAGCCTTCAGATAGCTTTTCTCTCGCCCTCTCTCAGTCAGAGATCTCTTGAGATTGACAGCCTGTGTTGAGAAGACCCTGGTGGGTGGTGGATAGGGATAGTGAGCTTTAGTGGTGGTTGATGGGAGTTGGTGGGCTAGACGGAGGGGGGTTGCTTGGGAGAAAATCAATCTTTCTTGGGCGTGTGGCCCTCACCACCTCCTCCTAGCTCCTCCATATCAACCACCACCCTACAGTACTCCACAAGCCAATCCAGCCTTTCCATAACACCTCACACGCTGCATCAAACCATGCCGGACCTATGGTGAACAGGCTTTGCCTGAATGTCTCCTTCACATCATCTCCCAACGTATCCCACCCTATCCCATAGGTCAATCCATACCACAGCACCACAACATATTGCGGACCTGGTAAATCTGTGCTTGCCTGTGTAGTGGATGCCAACTAGCAGTGCACAGTGATAAAATGGGCATTTCTCAATGTTGTAGTGCGCACCCTTCCAACTGTATCAGCCTAATTAGTCACGCCCAGTGATTGGATACTCTTTGGTGAACTTTGCGGAGTATCCAATCACTGGGTGTGACTAATAAAGAGTATCCAATCACAGGGCGTGACTCATTAGGCTGATACACTTGGAAGGGCGCACACTAGAACATTGAGAAATGGCCAATGTTAGTAACCCTCCCTCCTGAAGCCTCAGATGCGATGTCACGATAACTCCTGCTATCTGTTTCATGTCTTAATGTTGGCTTGTAATATGTCTTTGACAGTGGTGAAAACAAATTTCTCTTTGGGGACAGAAAAAGGCAATCTAATCTAATCTAATCATTACCTTTGCTCCCAGCCATGCCGGACTGTTGCTGTGATTGGGATGTCGCAGGTTCGAGCCCTCCTGAGTGGCAAAACAGTACGGACAAGTACTGTCATGCCTGACACCCCAAATACTTCACCTACTCTCCCTTTCCCTTTCCTTTTCTCTGCTTCACCGCAAGCAATCCACACCACTGTATTGCACCATGCTGCGCTTATGGTTAAACCGCTTGCCTCAATTTCCAACACACATCACCACCTGTCTTTCCATTTCCCTTCTTTTTTAACATTTTGCACTCGCTGCCTCTGATCTGTCCAGGGTACTGCAGATAGAAATTGGCTCTTGACTATAAAATGGTGCAAAAACTCTTCATACAATGCCATTTAATGAAGCTTGTACATGGTCCCTGTTTCACTTCATTGAAATGAAACTCTCTCTCTCTCTCTCTCTCTCTCTCTCTCTCTCTCTCTCTCTCTCTCTCTCTCTCTCTCTCTCTCTCTCCCTTTCTCTCTCCTTCCTGTCCTTCTATACACCTCTGCCTCTTACCATCCTTCTCTCTCCTCCCTCTTTCTCATCCTCTCCTTTTTTCTCTCTCTATGGCTCTCATTTGCTTCACTCCACCATCTTGTGTAACTACCCTCCTCCTCTGCTGATAGCCATTGAATCACCCACTGAATCACTCGGCAACCTCATCACCCACAGGGCTAAATAAATTAATAAATAAATAAGCAAACACACAAACAAGTAAACAAATAAATAATAAATAAATACCTTAGTCAAACGGGGATCGATACGGCACCATACAGCCAGTCCCATAATTTGGTTTTTGTCCGGCATCTCATTACTGGGTGGAGTAACAAAAATGTTCATCTCTCAGCTGAAGCAGCTGCTGCTGCTTGTTGTGTGATCTGGCGCGGGTATGGGCCAGTTGCGGCCCGGTGTCGTGGCCCCGTGTGGGCTGGCCGCCCAGAGGGTGCAGTCATTTAAGCCTGTATTGATTGCCTCCTGGGGAGAAGAGGTGACATTAACGTGTTAAAGATTGCTCAATGGGGGTGTTCCTGTGTGTGTGTGTGTGTGTGTGTGTGTGTGTGTGTGTGTGTGTGTGTGTGTGTGTGTGTGTGTGTGTGTGTGTGTGTGTGTGTGTGTGTGTGTGTGTGTGTGTGTGTGTGTGTGTGTGTGTGAGCATGCGTGCGTGCGTGCGTGCGTGCGTGTGTGTGGTTTGTGTACTGTGTGTGTACTGTGGGCAAGTGTTTATCTTTGTGTGTTAACTCGTATAAGTTTCAACAGGTAGAACTCAAAGAGGGAATCAAGGGGCTCTTTTTGTTTTGTTTTTTTCAACGTGCCTTTCACAAGGAGCTTTAGCTACTCGTTCAATCACAAAAAAGGGTTAGAAGCCCAAGGCTTTAATTACTCTGTCGTCAGTCACAGGCTCACAAATGAGCTTCAGACAGACTTCTTCTTTCCTTGCTCACTTCCCTGCTGTGAAATCCTCCTTAGATTTTATTCGTGTGCAGCTGCAAAATTTGTTTTTTTTCCCTTTTTTCCCCCCCAGAAGTTCTCACCAACTCACTTGCCTGATTATCATCGACTTTCAAATCTCATTCAGTGATCTTGGTCTGACCAAGAAGATAGCAAATGTTTCCAAACAGCCTGGTTAACCTGTCTCGGTTTGCTACTGTTCGAGGTCAGAAAAGGCTGTGCCAAAGTTAACACCAAACATGTTGTAAGTCCCAATAGAACGTCTCTGTTTAACCCAATAAGACACAGCATTATAAATTTGCTGTAAAGGGGGATTCATACTTGTCGTGACTGGCGCTACCCTCCTTCATACTTCACTCGCGACCTCACTCGCGACCTCACTCGCGCCGTCACGTGACCCAAAATGACGTCACACACGCCGTGTCGTGAGCTGCCGTGGCGCGACGTCGTGCACCCCAGATTTTTTGTAACTTGTCGTGCGCCACCAGCGACCATACAGGTAGGCAGACAAAGCAGGAGTTGCGAAGAGAGGCTACAACTACTGTAGGCTACTACAGAATGGATCATGCATCATTTTGAGGATAATAAAATGTCCTAGAGAGTTAGCCTATTTTATCTTCTCTCTTAAATGTTGTTCAGTGAAACAATTGTTTACTTTGTTCAGAAGCACGTTGTGTTCGGCGATATATTTAAAAATTCTGCCGCCAGAACAATGCTCTCACATGGTCTTGGAATGATCTGGCAATGTAGGCTACAACAAAAAATATATGTTTCAATGTGGTAAGTCACAAGTCAGACGTTCAGTAGCCCTACAGCAGCCGTGTTTGGCTTTCTATTTTATACATCCGTAGAACTCACGCTGCGAGTTGCGAAAGATACTGCCGTTTCTCTCATGAACAGCAGAGGGCACTTCCGACAATGCGAGCGAAAGCGCTTTTGAAGTATGAATAGTCTGGCGCAAGTGATGACGTCATTAATGGTTCTCGCGCCAAACGCGCCAAAGTGCGCACGTGAAGTATGCAGAGCCCTTTAGCAGAATGGCAATGACCAAGTCGTAGTGCAAACATATACGTGCGTGTGTGTGCGTGCACGTGTGTGTGTGTGTGCTTGCGTGTGTGTACAGTATGTATTTGCGCGTGTCCTAAATACCCCAGTGCCCCACCACTCACCCTCCCCACTCAACCAATTGCCATGGACTCCACATCCCAGCCAAGCCCTGTTATTGTTTTTATTATTTCCACATTTTTTTTTGCAAAGCCCGCAATAAAATCTGAAAGTCAGCCACCCCAACAAACACAGCTGCCCACCATGAAATACCAATTAGCGCCTCTAATGAGCCCCACCTGCTCTGAACTGGTACGCGCGGGAACCTGGTTTTTAAACAACCAGACGGAAAATAAAACACCTCGACACGCTGCTGAAATACAAGCGCTTCAGACCAGTATTGCACGAACGTGTATGGTGTGAGCTTGGGGCCCTAAACAGTAAACAGTAAACTGTCTTTGGTATGTTGGGGCTGACCGGGGTCACACTTTGTCCTGTGTAATGGCCTACGGTACCATCTGTCAGTGGACATCAATGGCTTCATCAACGCATACGTGTGCGTGTGTGTGTGTGTGTGCGCGTGTGTGTGCACGTGCGTGCGTGCATGCTCTCTCTATTTCTGTCTCTGTCTCTGTCTCTGTCTCTGTCTCTCTCTCTCTCTCTCTCTCTCTCTCGTTCTGTCTCTGTCTCTCTCTCTCTTGCACTGGTCTTACTGTACCTGGATGCACTAGATGAACTATGTTAACCCCTTAACACAGATCCTCTGTTATTAACCTTATTGTCACCCAAACGATAATGACAAAGTCTTACAGTAGTTGTTTACCTGAGACTCCTTGCATTGTCATAGCAATGTTGTTATGATTTAGTTGAGTATGTTATTTTTTCGCAAAGAGTGACGAGGCCTTTTGACGGGGCCATCTACAGTAGTTTGAAATGATTGGCCCTGATTTTACCCAATCACTAGCATTTGTTCCTGTCGTATGTAAAGCGGATGCAATGCGTCATCGAGGAGTACACAGACACCGTGACCTCCTACATCACAAAATGCATCGATGATGTTACAGAAATAAAACACATCACCACCAGGGCCAACCAGAAGCCATGGTTCACAGGAGACGTTCACCGACTGCTGAGGGTCAGAGACAAAGCCTTCAGAGCTGTCCCAGGGCATCAGGAAAGCAAAAAAGGAATACTCAGACAAAATAACAACACGCTTCAAAGACAGCAGAGATGCACAGAGCCTGTGGCAGGGCATACAGGCCATCACGGACTATAAGTCTGCACCACGAAGCTGTGACAACAACACCTCTCTGCTAAACGACCTGAACAGTTTCTTTGCCCGTTTTGAAGCACAAAATGACACTCATCCACAGAAAACTCCCCCTCCCCCCCATGATCAACCCCTGTACCTGTCCTCTGCCAGTGTGAAGAGGACACTAGCCACCATCAACCCACGAAAAGCAGCTGGCCCAGACAGCATACCTGGCCAAGTGTTGAAGGATTATGCAGAAGAGCTGAAGGATGTCTTCACAGACATCTTTAACATCTCTCTGGAGCAAGCAGTCATCCCATCACTTTTCAAAGCTGCTACCATCATACCCGTGCCGAAGAAATCATCACCATCATGCTTCAATGACTACCGTCCTGTAGCACTGACGCCCATAATCATGAAGTGCTTCGAACGGCTAGTCCTGTCACACATCAAAGCCACCCTACCCCCCACCCTGGACCCCTACCAGTTCGCATACCGAGCCAAGCGATCCACGGAGGATGCAATTTGCTCTGCCCTCCATCCAGCCCTCACCCACTTGGACAATAAAGACTCATATGTGAGAATGCTGTTCATTGACTTCAGTTCAGCATTCAATACCATAATACCACAACAACTCATCAGAAAACTGGACAAACTAGGTTTCAGCACCTCCCTCTGCAACTGGCTGCTGGACTTCCTGATGCAGAGACCACAAGCAGTACGGGTAGGGAATAACACCTCAAGCACCCTGACCCTGAGCACGGGGGCTCCGCAAGGTTGTGTTCTCAGCCCCCTGCTGTTCACACTGCTGACACATGACTGCACAACGACCCACAGCACTAACCATCTAGTGAAGTTTGCGGATGATACAACACTGGTGGGCCTCATCACTAAGGGCGATGAGACTCACTACAGAGAAGAAGTAGACCTGCTGACCAGATGGTGCAAAGACAACAACCTCCTTCTGAATGTCAACAAGACCAAGGAGATTGTTGTCAACTTTCAGAGGGTCCAAAAACAACTGCCACCACTGACCATCGACGGTGATGCTGTGGAGAGAGTGAGCAGCACCAAGTTCCTTGGAGTGCACATCAGCGACGACCTCTCTTGGACCACCAACACTACATCAGTGGCGAAGAAGGCCCATCAGCGTCTCTACTTCTTGCGCAAACTAAAGAAGGCAAGTGCTACACCCTCCATCATGACAACATTCTACAGAGGAACCATGGAGAGCTTGCCTGGTTAACACCAGACCTAATCACATAACAAGTGAGATTAGGTCTGGGGAGTTGCCTATTGTAAATTCCGTAGGGGTCGGAATACTTGGCTATTATGACACACTGCCCTGCTCTCTGATTGGGCAGAGAAATTGTAAAGGTCGGAATGCTTGGCCATTATGACACAGATCCCATGATCTTGTACGTTATGAGTCATCCTCGCCATACTGTCTTTCAGATCGAAACGATTGTGTAGAACTAAAGGCAGTATGGGATTTCCCAGGCTAATGGAGAGCGTCGTGTCCAGCTGCATCACAGTGTGGGGAGGAAGCTGCACGGAGAAAAACAGGAAGACACTCCAGCGTGTTGTGAACACAGCAAAGAAGATCATTGGAGTACCACTCCCCTCCCTGCAGGACATTTACACCACACGC
>NC_085871.1:15088173-15090673 GCF_034702125.1 Engraulis encrasicolus
ACTGTACACCCAATTTAGCATCTACCTGTACCTGTTGTTGCCCCTTGGATATATTGAAGGACATCAAAGACAAGGACATAGCCTCTCCACTGAGCCAAGATGGCTTTAGTGATAACTGTTGTGTAAAATATAAAATGTGGAAGCAGTAAAGTGCAAACTGCCACAAAATTGTATTGCGATAGTTGCTGAGTCGTTAAACGTCAAGAGTTACAACGTTGTACCACGGCAGAGTAACAATGATGGCTCCAGTGTCAACCGGCAACCCTTGAAGACAAAGTCTGCCTAGCTTTGTGTATCTCTGTGACACACACCACACACACGCACGCATGCATGCGCACCACAAACACGCACACACACACATGCACACACACACACACACACACACACACACACACACACACACACACACACACACACACACACACACACACACACACACACACACACACACACACACACACACACACACACACACACGTGAGTATGCACACGCATCGCACACAAAATTTGTCATTTACTAAATTTATGTCACCTGTGTGTGTGTATTTGGGGGTGGGGGTGGGCTGGGACAATAAGGGACAATGTGTTCTCTGGTTTTTGATGATGGTATTCACGTGTAGAGGTTAGTGTGTTCCTCGGATCTATTCTCCCAAGTTCAACAGAATGTGATGTGCTGTACGGCTTTGGCTTACTGTATGATGTCTCATGTCCTCAGGTGTTTTTGTATATAATTGCGCACAAATGGAGTGGAAGTAGCCTAGTGATCCTTACAGAAGAGAATCATGCACACAGTTGCAATAGATTCTAGTCACTGTACTATATACTGAATGTGTGGCCTTTACCGGGTATTCATTCTTTTTCCATTTTTTTTTTGTGTACAGCATGTTATGCTCATGCATTCTCATATATTCAGTGTATATATATAAACGTGTGTGTGTGTGTGTGTGTGTGTGTGTGTGTGTGTGTGTGTGTGTGTGTGTGTGTGTGAGAGTGTGTTTGTGTTTGTGTTTGTGTTTGTTTGCGCGTGCGTGCGTGTGTGTGTGTGTGTGTGTGTTTGTGTGTGTGTGTGTNTGACAACGCTATCCAATGATGTGACGTTGATGATTACCAGCCACTATTAATCTTTCATATAATACAGAAAGTGTAGACATGTGATTATTTCCCTCAGCAAGAATGAATATTTAATCCTGGTTCTGTATAGATTTACAGTGCCCTCCATAATTATTCCAAATGGTTGAGATTCAGTCTTCATTTTAGCATGTAAATACTTTTTTTTTTTTTCCCAAGACGATAGCAAATGGGATTCCTTAATGGAAAAAAAGAGAAAAATCCAACCTGTCAATACAAGCGCACTGTCCTTTCCATTGGGGAACATGAAATTTGCCATTTTGTGTGTGTCCACGAAAACTGTGTTAACATCAAATAATGTGGTCACAATTATTAGCACCCCTGGTGTTAATCATTTGGTACATTTTGCCATACGAATAACAGCACGTAATCTTCTCCTATAACCTCTTTCACAAGATATGGGAAAAGACAGAAAGAGGGAGTCTTTGAGCTCCATCTTTGCATAATTCTAAATCATCCAGAGATTCTCTCCTCATGTACTCTCCTCTTCAGCACCCCAAATTGCCTGTCAATGGGGTTGAGGTCAGGGGACTGAGATGGCCATAAGAATCTGAATCAGAAATGTCACATGTGAAAAACACATTTCTGTGTAAATACATGAATTGATTAAGGGTCATTGTGGAACTTGCTGAAAGACCTCAGTGAGCACAACACCAGCTTCAGCTTTCGGGCAGAGGGCAACAGATTTTGATTTTACCGTCCTGGTATTTCAATTAACATTCATGACAGTCAGGGTTGCACCCTAACAAGGTTCCCAGGGCCTTTGGAAGCCCGAAAAAATGTTCAAAACCCGCCTAGAAGCACAAAATCCCGCCCAATTCACAGTGATTTCTATGGCAAAAAGTTTTCAGCAGGCATCTTTCATGGTACGCCAGACCCACTTAGAGTGTTTGTTGCCAAAAAGCTCAATCTTGGGCAAAAATCTGCCCAAGCACACGGTCCCAGTTGAAGCCCCAATACCGCTTGGCGAACTCCAATTTATCTTGCGTTTATGATTTGACAGGCAAACAAACAAAATAATTTGTGTTCCGTGCATGCCTCCCAAACAGCTCTGTTGTTTTTCTCCTAGAAAAAGTGCCGATAGTTGTTTGGAGACTTTGTGACCGTAACACAGGATGCTAACATTTGACTGTAATTCTGTAACAGTGAGCTTTGAGATCTATTGATCCCTTCTCTTGGAAAAATCCTGAACCTCACTGTGTGTGTTATCTCTGGAGAAAATAAACTTGTGTAAGGAGGGTCCAGGCTTATTTACCACTGTTACAGTTGTTTTGAACTTCTTAAATGGGTCCTCTCACAGTGGAATGGGCATAAAATCCTACTTATGAAGCTCAACAATCTTCTTGTAGCCTCAGTTGCACCTGTTAAGGTC
>NC_085871.1:15105673-15113173 GCF_034702125.1 Engraulis encrasicolus
CTCTCTCTCTCTCTCTCTCTCTCTCTCTCTCTCTCTCTCTCTCTCTCTCTCTCTCTCTCTCTCTCTCTCTCTCTCTCTCTCTCTCTCCGCATCATCTCTCTCTTTCAATCGTCTATGGTCTATCCCAACTCACAGAATGTCTTTTTGCACAGTTACCTTTTCTACATTTATTATCTCTACTATTTTATTTTATTTTCCCCGCCCTGATGACTATTCCTGTGTTATTTTTGTCTTGAAATGTCCATGTGGGCTTTTGTGTATTTGTGTATTTATGTAAGCTACTGAATACCTGAATTTCCCCCTGGGGATCAATAAAGTTACTCTACTCTACTACTCTACTTTACTTTCTCCCTCCGTCTCTGACCTCATCTATCTCTTTCTTCCTGCAACTCTGAACTTGTTCTCGCCCTCTTTCAGTTTCCTTTTCCTTTTCTGTGTCTGTTTCTTTCAGCTCTCTCATCTCCCTCCATTTCATTCTCTCAGCATTTCCTTCTCCTGCTTTCTCTGTTTCTTACAAAGCTCCCTGCTGAATTCACCTTTCGCAAAAGCCACGCCCCCTAGTTATTGTTGGCACACGTTTTGGCTGCGTTTCATAGGAAATGTGTGTAGCCTACACTTCTTGTATAGGCCTACACACGCTGATTACTAGAAGCCATATTCAACTGTGAAATACAACAACTTGATGATGGCGATGTAATGTCTGTAACCAGGACATTTTGATAGTGCTTGGTGTAAACTGGGACATTGCAGCCGTCCGCCAAGACCTTTGACGGGCTTTGGGCACACTGCGCAGCTCTTGGGCAGTCACTGGGCGTCTCTCTTCTGTTCACTTTAATGGTTTTAGTTGACAGTTAATATCTTCATAACAAGGTTGGAACAAGCGCAGCCCCATTTCAGTGTTACTTTTTTTTTGCTGTCACACTCGACGCATATACACAGACACAAACCGGGAAGGAGAGAGGGTGGGACTGCTCAGTGGGCTGTGCATTTGGCGCATATTAAACAACGCAACTAGTAGTTTCCCAATAAAATTTGAATCATAATGCCGTGAATCCAATACTATAATATCATATAATATTGTCCTTCAGTCTGAGCGATGCATTGATTATTTGTTTAAGGTACGTTTTCTGCCAGCTAAATGCAAGGGGGAAGGGGGCTATACATTAGCAAACAAGACGATTGCACAGTTAGCCTGATACTTTTAAATATGATCACCTGGAGCTAATAGCATCTACATGGCTTAATCCATGCCTGTTGTCAGTCCGCTTGAGGTGTTTGCTTTGGGAAAGTGAAAAAACAAGGTCCTAATCAATCTTCAGATGGACCGTGACGGTGCCATAGGCACGCGTTTTATGTCTCCCTAAAATCGCAGGTTTTTGACGGACCTCCGACAAGTTCTAGACTCCTTAGTTACCGTTGCTGAACTCGGATTGGTTGGCGGCCGTTTGTGGGAGGGGTTTTGCGAAAGGCTAATTGCACTCACACACACACTCATGCACGCATGCACGCACGGACAAGCGCACACACACACACACACGCAAACACACACGCACGCACGCACGCAGGCACGCACACACACACACACACACACGCATGGTCCTCTATTGATTTCATCAATCATCATAATTTTCTGTGTTTTCACTGACCTAATCCAACATTTTCCATCTCTCTATCCCCCTCATTCTAAATCTGCCTCCTTTTCTCTCTGTCCATCTCTCTCTCTCTCTCTCTCTCTCTCTCTCTCTCTCTCTCTCTCTCTCTCTCTCTCTCTCTCTCTCTCTCTCTCTCTCTCTCTCTCTCTCTCTTTCCCTCTTTCTCTTTCCCTTTTTCCTTCTAGCTTTTTTGCCAGTTTCTGCTGTCTTCTTCTTTTTCTCTCTCATTCATCTTTGACACATCATTCTCTTTCCCTTTCTTTTCTCCACTTTTGTCATCAACCCACAGTCTCTACGCTTATCCCCTCTCTCATCTCTTCTCTCAAGCTCTCTTTTTTTTCTCTTATCTTACTCTAATCTTTTTTGGTACTCCGTCTCTCTATCTCTTTTTTTCTCATCCTCTCAATCTTTGGAGCAAATTGCCTTTCTGTCTGCGGCACCTGTTTCTCACTCCTAGGCCTCTGCCTTTTGCCAGCCTTGTCTGCTGCTATCTCTTGTCTTCATCAGTCTCCCTTATCTCCTCTCCTCTCCTCTCCTCTCCTCTCCTCTCCTCTCCTCTCCTCGACTCTCCTCTCCTCGACTCTCCTCTCCTCTCCTCTCCTCTCTTCTCATCGCTTTACGTCTTCTCCCCTCTCCTCTCCTCTCCTCTTCAGCCGCGCTCTCCTCTCCTCTTACCCATCTCCCGCTCTCCTCTCCTCTCCTCTCCTTACGTCTCATCGACACCATTTCACCCTCATCATCGGTCCGTCTGTTTATCTCTCCACTCCTCTTGCATCTCTCCTCTCTTCTCCACTCCATCCAATTGGTCTCTCCACTCCTCTACCCATCACCCTCTCTGTCTCTTTATCTATCTGTGTCTGTGTTTGCTCTGTTTGTCATCTGTCACAGAACACCCTATTCACCTGCACCTGTTATCAGCCCCCTCTCCACCTCCCCTCCGTCCTCTCTCTTTCTTGCACCACAAAGGTCAGGTAACCTTCTCTAGAAGATGATGTGTTTTTCCATTACCGCAAATATGTCCGTCAACAGATTTGTAGACGGTGTTTCAGAACTTGCCCCTGTCGTGATGATATTGACTCTGCCTTTTCTTTCACTTTATCTGTAAGTGGACAAGGACATGGAATGCACCATTATATAATTTGTTTTGTCTGGTTTCTTGGTAAACGGGGTTAAGCTTCTTAAAAGGGTTTCTGTGGTGCAGTGATGGAACCGTCGGGCAAGAGGAGGGGGGGGGGGGGGGGGGGGGGGGGGGGGGGGGGGGGGGGGGGGGGGGGGGGGGGGTGGAGGGGGGGGGGGGGGGGGGGGGGGGGGGGGGGGGGGGGGGGGGGGGGGATGATGGACGGTGTCATAGAGAAATGCTCTTTGTCTTCACCTCCTTTCTTAAATTTATTTTTCCATCAAATCCATCCATTCGTTTCAGCCGATCTTGTGCTAGCACTGTAGCTGCTAGATTTGTATAAATCATAATTGTGAAATCTCTCTCTCTCTCTCTCTCTCTCTCTCTCTCTTGCTCTCTCTCTCTCTCTCTCTCTCAAACACACACACACACACACACACACACACACTCACGCACGCACGCACGCACGCACGCACGCACGCACGCACGCACGCACGCACGCACGCACGCACGCACGCACACACACACACACACACACACACACACACACACACACACACACACACACACACACACACACACACACACACACACACACACACACACATTCCCTATGAAGCATACTGTGACATTGAAGGCTGTACACCCCTGCACAGTGTACTGTACCCCTGTGTGTTTGTTTGTGTGGTTGCCATGCTACTTGGCTGTTATATAGGTACAGTGCATCGTATTCCTCTTCTGATCATCTTTCATGGGAGTGCATTAGTCTGACCCCAGATGGTACAGATGATAGCCTTTGTACTGTATGTGCTTTATCTGTACATCAAGGCTGCATCACTGTAAGGAAATCAATACTCTATACACTCACATTTGTTAAGCTGGAACACAGGAGCGCACACACAAACATAAAGCACATTTTCTTCTCTCCCTCTCTCTCTCCCTCCCTCTCTCTCCCCTCTCTCTCTCTCTCTCTCTCTCTCTCTCTCTCTCTCTCTCTCTCTCTCTCTCTCTCTCTCTCTCTCTCTCTCTCTCTGTCTCTCTCTCTCTCATACAGATATGTTTCCGTCCATCATACACCAGCAACAACAGCAAGACAGACACATGAAGCACATTTCTCTCTGCCTCTTCTTCTCCCTCTCTCTCTTTCACACACACACACACACACACACACACACACACACACACACACACACACACACACACACACACACACACACACACACACACACACACACACACACACACACACACACACACACACACACACACACACACACATGCACACACACACATAGACACACAGACTTATTAGTTTTGCAAGAATAATGTAGTTTGGAGTAGACATTGTCTTCCCTGTCCCTGCTTTGTCCTCTTTGTTAGGTTCTAAGGTCTTGGTATAGATTATTCATCTTGTGTGTGTGTGTGTGTGTGTGTGTGTGTGTGTGTGTGTGTGTGTGTGTGTGTGTGTGTGTGTGTGTGTGTGTGTGTGTGTGTGTGTGTGTGTGTGTGTGTGTGTGTGTGTGTGTGAAAGAGAGAGAGAGAGAGAGAGAGGGGGGGAGAGAGAGAGAGAGAGAGAGAGAGAGAGAGAGAGAGAGAGAGAGAGAGAGAGAGAGAGAGAAAGAGAGACAGAGACAGACAGACTGTTAGAGAGAGAGAGCATCGAGTAAGTTTGTGATTATTTTCCTCACACCTCCAGGTGTGTCCTATTTCCAACTCCGCCAGCCACCCTTTCCCAAGGAACACAAAAAAAGGAAACAAAATGACCCTCACCTGTTCTGTTCCAGCCGCTCTCCCCTTGCCTTCTAGCAGCCTGGGTTACATCATTGGCATCAGTGGGGTTTGAGATGGGTTGTAGCATTCCCACATACAATCAATCACCCATAGCCAGGGCCACTGACAGCTTAAGCTGGGTCCGGGACAAAGTCATCTGAAAGGGCCCCCCACCCATTACGTTTAATGTAATGAGAACCTAATTATGGGCCCCTCATTTCCCTAGGCCCGGGACAGGTGACCCCTTTGTCCCCATCCTTTCAGCTTCCCTGCCCGTAGCTGTTGCCGACCCTCTGGCGTTGCCTGAGCTACTGGAGCAGAAACACTCCCGACCTCCCCTCCGCTATGTCCATGCATGCAGCCTGGTGCTACATAGAGTTGTGTCCTTCCTTCCAAAATAAGACGCTGACCTGGTAGCCAGCCAGCTGCGTCTATTTATGAAGCCGCTGGGTCTGGAGCTTACAAGACCAAATGATGCCGGCATAGAAGCTAACAGGGGAGGTATAAGGGGTCAGTTATCCCTGGTCAAGGCAGAGGGAGGGCCCAGAATTGGGTTCTCACTTCTCATTACATTGTAGTATAGGTGTGGTGGGGTGTGGTGAAATTACTTAGTCTTGGGCCTGGTCAAAGCTGTCGGCGGCCTAGTTCATGCACTTTGTTCCAATATGGGACATGATTTTGCACTGGAAACACTGCAATTTGGCAGATTGTGCAGTATATTTGCAGCTTTAACCAGCACGGTAATGACCAAGTCTTGATACTGTATGATACTTGTGATAAGTATGCTACGTATGTAGTTAAGTCTTTTCAGCAAAGAGTGAACAGACCTGTTGGTGGGCCCATTTGCACAAAGAGGCTACTAGAATAGTGCCAAAAGAAGGGATTTACTCCCTAAGTGAGGAATTGTCATGACTTCATATTCTGGATGAGACCGAAGAAACACTCACACTTTATCTTCAAAATCTAAGCATTGATCAGGCATGTCTCTTGTAGACATGTTTTATTCACCTTTCGTTTGCTGTGCATGTATGACACTCTGGACTCAGTGAAAGGAATGCTGAGAGTTTGACAATGCTTTTCACACATACCTGGTTATTTTTCTATTATTTTTTTAAAAATAAAACTGAGACCTTTCCCTTCGTTTGTGCCTTTAGTGTAGATCTTTCTAAAAACCCTGGAAACCTTTCGACGTTTGTATACAGACAAACAGAGACAAATAGAGACTTAAATGGTTTTCTTCTTGCTGTGTACAGGCTTAACAATTTATCACAGCTCTTGACTTGCATATTTATGCACAATATTTGTAACATTCATCACAGTAATTGGAATTTTAAAATGTTTTGTTTCTTTCAGGATATAATTATTTCCTTTATACTATCCTTCCGGACAAGTTGAATCCTTCTCTGACGCAATAGGCAACAGAATGATGGCAACAGAAGGATTCGTGCTTCAATCCACTCTCTACCAATTTAGCGGTTAATGTGACTGGAATGGTAGAGGTCATTAGCATTATTGCAGGGGTTCAGAACAGAAAGGTCACAGGTCAATATTCATGACCTGGGGGTTTTAATTGTTAGTTGAGTCACTCTTGGCCAGACTGCTAGTGTATGACATAATATGACCAAGACATAAAATGATTGGAGCTTAGTGTCAAAAGTCTCTTAAGATCCTAGTCTTGAGCCAGTCCAAATCCGAGGGCCATGTAACTAATATCTCTATCAGAGCTACTGAGAGCTTTGGCTGAGCCCAGGACAAAATCATTTGAAAGCCGAAAGCCCACCGGAGACACTCCAACTCCCATTATCATTGTGACACAGCACTCCACAGCACACAAGTGTTCACTGCACTCTGCACACAACGAAATTGCATTTCATGCCTCACCCGTGCAAGGGGGAAGCCCTCAATGGTGCCCGAAGGGAGCAGTGCGGCGGGACAGTACCCTGCTCAGGGTACCTCAGTCATGGAGGAGGATGGGGGAGACCACTGGTTAAGTACTCCCCCCACCAACCTGTGGGGGCGGGAGTCGAACCCGGCAACCTTTAGGCTGCAAGTCTGACGCCCTAACCGCTTACCCATGACCGGCCATCATTCAAATCATTTGAAGAGGCCACCTATCCAATACGTACAATGCAGTGACGTCTCAATTCTGGTATTTCCTTCTCTCTGTGCCTATGGCAACAAACAGTTTTGTTCCCACCCTGTTGGCGTCCCTGAGCTGTACTATGCATGCTATATTGTGTTGGGTATAGTTGAACAATTTAAATTCAATTTAAATTCCAGACGCAGAGGCAGTGTCCCAAACATACTGCCCGAATTTATTGGTTTCCGACCTGAACTTAAAGATGTGTCAGTCAAAATGATGAAATGTACCTGACTTGTAGTTGAAATCAAATAAGTTGTGAAGTCTTGCACTTGCGTGGTCTGGGTCAAGTACGTACGTAGGTCTGGCTTGGAGTCTTTGACTATACATTTGCGTCAGCCATCCTACTCTTGGAAAGTCTAGAAGTCATTAGTTTGGAAATGTCAGCTCTGCACAGCCTAAATGGAACCCGACACGCTCAGATGGTGTTGGCTTCTGAAGTCTGACATCTGCCTCCGTGAACGTCTAGAAGAAGAAGAAGAAGTGTGACTTCTTGAATTCTAAGCCTGTGTTGAAATTCAGCCTGTCGTGCTGTGAGCTCAGTACCGGTAGTGCAGTCTAGAGTGTAGTACCAGAGGCCACACACAGGGGGAGCCGCAGGACTTCCCTTTGCCTGTGTGAGCAGCCAATGAAAAGCCAGAGTGGAATCTCATTGTGATAGGTACCCACCACTAAATCCCACTTCCCTCTCTTTCTCTTTCTCTCTCTCTCTCTCTCTCTCTCTCTCTCTCTCTCTCTCTCTCTCTCTCTCTCTCTCTCTCTCTCTCTCTCTCTCAGTCTCTCTCCCTCTCAATTACTCCCTCCCTCCTTCCCTCCCTCCC
>NC_085871.1:15130673-15135673 GCF_034702125.1 Engraulis encrasicolus
TGGAAGGAAGTCTGAGTGAAAGAGGGAAGAATTTTGGTTGTTTCAAGTGCTCTTAATTAGTCCCTAATCCCCCCAGCATTACATGGCCTTTCCTCCTCCCTTACGCATCCCTTCTTTCTGCCCTCCCTACTGTGCCTCTCCCTTCGCCTCTCTCCCCCCTCTATTTCACTCTCTTTTTCTCTTCTCTTCTCTCCTCTTGCACCTATCCCCTTTACCTGCTTCTTTTAAAGGGACACTGTGTGAGATTTTGTTTAGTTGTTTATTTCCCTAATTCATGCTTCCCATTCACTAATGTTGCCTTTTTCATGAATACTGGAAAAATTGCACTTTTCATATATGAAAAGGGGGATCTTCTCAATGGACCGCCATTTTGAATATCCAAAAACAGCCATTTTTAGCTGCAAAAATGACAGTACTTGGACCATACTAGAAAATATTTGTTTATTACTCAGTAAACTTTCATATAAAGATCAAATTTGGCAATAGGCAGCCCAGTTTCAATGAGCAGCATAGTTGCAGTACCTTTTTTGACCATTTCCTTCACAGTGTCCCTTTAAGTTACATACCCTCCATTGCTCCTGAAGTCTGAAGTAGACCCCCTCCCCCCTTCTTCTCTTAACCCCTTACTCTGAAGTCTTTTCTGTAAATGTTCCTATAGCAACCAAGTGTGACTTTTTTTCTCCCTTTGGGTTTCATTTAGGTTCCTGTAGCAAACGCTATCCTTCTAACCCCCAGAGGCCATCTCTTACTCTGCCTTAAAGGGGAGAAATGGAATGGGGCCTCCTTTCCTCATTTTCCTCCTTTCCGAGCAGAACTAGACGGGAACCTTCACCACATTCACTAGAGTCTCTTTTTCTTTCTCTCTCTCTCTCTCTCTCTCTCTCTCCATATCTCTCTCTCTCTCTCTCTCTCTCTCTCTCTCTCTCTCTCTCTCTCTCTCTCTCTCTCTCTCTTTCACACACTCGCGCTCTCTAATGGTGCCTGGTCACAGCATTGGAAATAGCCATTCATCAGGCTCTCTTTCGAACTGAGTGGTCCAAGGTAAAGAGAGTGTAAGAGAAAGAAGTATAGCCATAGACTTTCTGATATAAGTGGAGACAGTGCAGGAGAAATCATCCTTGAAAATGCATGGGGACTCTTTGCAACATAAAGAAAACAGGAAAACACTCCTAGTTGTGTACTTAGCTGCCCGTCAACAATTGCCTGTGACAGGAATTAAAGTACACAACTAGGAGTAATGTCCTGTTTTCTTTATTTTGTATATTTCTAAAAGAATGAACACAGAGTTGTTGTTTCTTTAAATTTGGTTGTGTCGAGCGTGTTATAAAACTGAACTTGACGAACACCAATATTGTTTGTGAGCGTCTGCTCTGTTAATAATAATAATAATTGTATTTGTATAGCACTGTGTCATACAAGGCATGTAACTCAAAGTGCTTAACAAATGGGAAAAAACATTGTTAGAGATAGATTTAAAAGGAGAGGTATAGAGGAGAGGCAGAAAAAGCAGGAAGGCAGAGGAAGAAGAGATAGACAGAGAATGTAGAGTCATAAGGTCAACGTAGGTTAGGACCAGGATTCTTAGATGTGTAAGGTCCATAGTGGCTGGGCCTATCATAAGTCATAGATAGTCACACAGAGATTGGGCGCTCAGGTGCGGCCCCTGGTGGCATCAGGGGTGAGGAAAAACTCCCTTTCGCTTGATTCATAGTTTGTGAGGGGGAAAAAAAGCTCAGTGAGGTCTGAGAAAAAAGACCCCCTGTAGTCAGGAAGAAGAAACCTCAGGCAGAGACCAGCGGCCACCTAGGGGAGCCCCCTGCCAGGGCTGGATTGCGAGTAGTAAGGGCGCTGCGGCGGCTGGGACACTATGACGCCTTGGCAGCTAGGAGTTGGCAAGGATGAAGAGGTGGGTCTTCAGCTGCTTCTTAAAGGAGTCGACGGAGGTGGCTGATCGGATCTCGATGGGGAGGGCGTTCCATCTCTTGGGCGCATAGCAGGCAAACGCGGCGTCGCCGATCTTCTTCGGGGGGGGGGTGGGGGTCCTTAGCAGCTTGGCATCAGTGGACCTGAGAGCTCGAGCAGGGGCATAAAAAGAGAGCATGTCTGAGATATAGCTAGGGGCAAGTCCATTTAATGCTTTAAATACTGTGAGCAGAATCTTAAAGTCGATTCTGTATGAGACAGGTAACCAGTGCAGGTCTGCCAAGACAGGAGAGATGTGCTCTCTCATTCTGGTTCTTGTTAGGATTCTTGCCGCAGAATTTTGAATGAGTTGTAATTTGTCAATTAATTTTTTTTTTGGGAGACCGGAGAAAAGAGCATTGCAGTAGTCTATCCTACTGGTGACAAAGGCATGAATAAGTTTCTCAGCGTCTTGTCGGGGGGCCAAGCCGCGCACTTTGTTGACATTTCTAAGATGGAAAAAAGCAGATTTTGTTATCTTGTTGATGTGAGGCTCAAAGCTCAAATCCGAGTCTATGACCACACCTAGGCTAGTAACCTTATCTTTAATGTGTATGCTTAGGTCACCTAATTTATTTCCTGTTGCCAGGAACCAATCACTTGACAAAATATGTTAGAAGCATTCAAACTTTGATGCAGTGGTATGCTGCACTCAACAGCACTTTGTAATTTTCAGTCATGTACGTATATTTGCTGACCTCATCTGAGTGCCCATACATTTGATGCTTCACCCTATTAAAGGGCGGCCTGCCAATATGCCCAGTAATTACAGGGCCTTATCACAAATGACTTTGGTATGGCTTTTTAAATTCCTTGCTCGTAATATGGTATGCCCTCTCCTTTTGACCTGAGAGAAAAGGTATCCCCTTCACACTAGTTACATGGTAGCAGTTTTTTTGCACTCTGGTGGGGATATTTGTGAATGTGCGTGGCACTGTTGCACAGGAAGGCTACCTTCTCGTCAGTGTAAAATTACATAAAGGTTTAAGGTGCATTGTGTAGGATGGTGGCCAGAGTAGGTATTGCATCTAAGCTGCTCATTGAAAATGTGCTGTCTACTGCCAAATAATTATTTTCATGAATATGTACTACGTATTGAACTAATATTTACTAGCATGTCCAAAGTACAGTGAGTTTTGCAGCTAAAAATGTCTACTTCTGGAAATTCAAGTTCGCGGACAATGGAGAAAATCCTCCTTTTCTTTTCTTCTTCTCCATTTTCCCAGTCATAATGAATAGTTTGAATTTGATGGTGGTGGTAAGTACAGTATATGTTGAAAAGGTAACATTTTGGAAACAGACTACTAAAACACATTACACAGTGCATATTAAGGGCACATGGAGCTAAGGCTGGTGATTCTTCTCTTCCTTGTCTGTGAACTCTTGAAGGAGAGAGGAAAGGACTTGAAGGCCTTCAGTCGTGTTTGGCTTCTGAACCACTGACGCTGGAACATCTGGTGTTCCCAGCTGGTCCGTTCCCATGCCAAGCCGGAATGGGTTTTGACGTGCAGTGTACACACATAACCAAGGGTGCTCTTGCACCGCATTCGTCACCAGATGAGGTCTGACAGGCTCAGGATGCTAAATCAGGGCCCCCTCGGAGGCAAAATGGACGCATTTAGATCATGCTGGATTTCCTCCAGTGTCTGTCTGTGTCTTGTGTGTAGCCTCTATTCTGCACCACGTGTTGTTGCTTTTAGCTTCACTGTCTTGTTACGTACACAGAGGTGCACCCACCACTGACGTCATCTCATTATATAAATATCAAAGGGGAAATCAAATGGAATGCACACATTTACCTCAGAAGAACACCTTCCTCTGCTGTGACACACATGATTGCCCTTTTCCTTACTTCAGTTTTGGTTGTTCTTTTACTGTTGTGATATACCGGTACCTTGCGGTGTGTGTGTTTGCTTTCGTTACCCCTGTCCTTGACTAGCATGTCCTCTATCTTATTACTATGGCCTTCACTTAGGAGCTATTACAAAAATGACTATGCACCCCATGTTTGAAAGAAAAAAGCCGAAAGCCCACCTGGGAAACTCCAACTCCCATTGTCATTGTGACACAGCTCTCCACAGCACACAAGTGCACACTGCACACGAAACGAAATTGCAGTTATGCCTCACCCGTGCAAGGGGGCAGCCCCCAATGACGCCCCAAAGGGAGCAGTGACACGGCTCTCATTCAGTCTGAACACGCCCTCAGACAAGCCCTTCGGGTACCAGGGCTCCAGCTTGTTGTTCCAGCTTGTTGTCCTTCAACAGAGGCCCCCTGAGCCACCTGCCGGCCCCTCTCATCTTCATCATCAATCAGCGTCTGCTTGGCCATCACCGGGGACAGGCACCAGGGCCCGTCACAGCCCCACAGCGTGGCACGGACCAACACACACATAGCGTAGACTCACATACTCTGATGTTGAAATGTAGACAGGTATACGCAACGCACGGAAGCACGCACGCACACACGCACACAGCTCCACGTTCCACAGCAGAGCACGGATCAATGGAGCAGCGCTCTAACCTGACAGATGCAGGAGTCTCTCTCTCTCTCTTTCTGTCTCTCTCTCTCTCTCTCTCTCTCTCTCTCTCTCTCTCTCTCTCTCTCTCTCTCTCTCTCTCTCTCTCTCTCGTATGGCTTACATTTTTTGTTTCTGTTTTAGTGGATTATCTGAGAAGCATATTTATTCCAGTACAAGAACCAATCACTTATTCATTTATGGACATTGGCTGTGGTTATACCACCTGACGCCTGAGCCCAAAAAATTGAATTGACCCATATACAGTATGCATTATGTACAGTAGAACAAGTAATAAAAGCACTATGACATTTCATTTTCAAACATTTGAGTGGTACTTTGCTTCCATAATAAAAGGTTGGAAACATAGGCCAGCTTTATAAATATTCAAGTTATTTCCATATGTACAAAAATCAACATACTCCACATACTCAATAATTGAACATCACATGTAGTGACGCTAGCTAATGGATGGAAGTGAATCCAGACATTTTGGAAACATTTTCTGAGTTAGCAATTC
>NC_085871.1:15138173-15160673 GCF_034702125.1 Engraulis encrasicolus
AGGAGAAAGAGAGAGAGACAGAGAGAGAGAGAGAGAGAGAGAGAGAGAGAGAGAGAGAGAGAGAGAGAGAGAGAGAGAGAGAGAGAGAGAGAGAGAGAGAGAGAGAGAGAGAGAGAGAGAGAGCGTACTATGGAATGAGATAAACAGACAAAAACACAAGTTCAGTCTCATAGGGGATGACGATCGCTATTTGCCACCTGTAGGAGATTTGCAAAGACAACCTTAAGCCAGTAAAGCTGTTACCCGTCAGATGGATATATTTTTTGTCTTGTTTAGTTTCACTTATTTTATTATTTTTGGTGTAGCTTCCAGGTGTGTACGTTTGCATTCCTAATTGACAACATATGTAAGTTTTCCTTTGGGTTCACCCAATTGGAGTTTCTCTTTTTATCTTTCTTTCTAATTGTAGGATGTTGAACACTGAAGAAGGCTCTGTGCAGCCGAAACGTCTGTCATATCAGTCCCTGCAATGTTTAAATAAAAAGGAAAGTGCAAGAAAGAAGAAAAAACTGAGTGCGATCCATTTTCTAACTATTTGTAGGATGTTCCATTGAGTAAAGTATTGCTAATATGTCATATATATCTTGGCAGAGAGAGAGAGAGAGAGAGAGAGAGAGAGAGAGAGAGAGAGAGAGAGAGAGAGAGAGAGAGAGAGAGAGAGAGAGAGAGACAGAGACAGAGAGAGAGAGACAGAGTGCCTCTCTCATGCAAAACAAAAAGGTTTTTTTTTCAGAGATGCTGCATTGCTTGACTGTCTCACCAAAGCCCCAGGCCCACAAATGTAGTTTTGCCAATTTCCAAGGACCCTGTTTCACCATAGTAACTCTTATTGAGTCGAACCTCTATGTAAGAGACTTGAACCAAATTGAATTAATTTAAATGAGAAATGGACTACAATCCCATTTTATTCTTTTTCTCTTACTCTTAAAATTAATAACTTCTCTTACTTTCTCTCTTTCTCTGAAAATTAACACTCTCTCACCGTTAGGTGGGCTGCTTTTCAACAGTTGAAAGAGCCGGCACACTATTCAATAGGCCTATGAGAGGATAATATAATGCACAGAGTCTCGCATTGAAGAACCCATAAAATCCTGAAGACGGAAGAATCCCATGGAGTCTCACTTGAGTTAATATTCTCTCCAGGACCACTGGCAGGGATCAAAGTGGGAATATTCGGAACGGTATTCCTCTTCCCCCCACTGAGGATTCTACTCTGGAACACATGAGGTGACTGACAGGGATGATGGTGTACTTATATATACGTACGTACTGTTCCACTGTCTTAGCCTATTCATATACATGGGTAAAGGATACTTTCAAATATGTGTGGGAGGACATAGGATCACTGGCAGGGAGACCATTGGCAAGTCAGAATATTCAGTCTTTTACTCAGTACATAGCTGCTGTTGATGCATCTATGTTTTAAGATTCTGACCTGTAATACAGGGTTCTTTGCCTGGGATAAGAGTTGACCGTGAATGATTTTCTAATGCCTTGGCCTGTCAATGCATGGGCATAGCGCTCACGATTACTATCTGGTTTCACAGACAGATTATTTAGAAGGATATTCCAGTAACCTATCCAGACTTTCTTGCGTAACACATAGCTAAAGGGAGCTTTGAGATTCCATTCCATAACAGGCTGGATCAAAGACTCAAATGACCGTGGGAATACTTAGAATGGCATCCTGGTACGATAATTTATTGATGCATGAGTAAAGGGTGCCTTATGGTTCTGCTCCGAAAAACAACAGATCATCTAGATCAAAGTGGGAATACTAAGAACGATATTCCGCACTAGCCTACCGAGCCTCTATGGAGGCACGTGTACTGGAGAATGTCTTGAGAATCCACTCGGGAACGCACATAAGGAATTACTGGCAGGGATCAAAGGCAAACCGTTTGGAATGACATTAAAATGTTGATCTCCCTTACTATTCTGATACAAGATTACTGGCAAGATTGATCGTCAGAAGAATATTTAAAATGATAATTCACTGACCTACCTACCTACAAAGCTGTAATATTCTGTACCATAAAGCACAACTGGATCACAAGGCAAGGCAAGGCAAGGCAAGGCAAGGCAAGTTTATTTATATAGCGCATTTCATACACAGGTGCAACTCAATGTGCTTCACAAAGTTAACAAATGTAAATGAAAGGAAAGCAGGGAAATGAATTAGAGTCAAAAAAACATTTAAAACATTAAGATAAAACATAAGGTAAAAATAATAATAAAATAAAACATAAATAAACATAAAACCTTGAAAAACAATTCTTATTTTACTAATTTACTTCTCTTATTTTACCGTCTTTTCATTCAATAATTTAAGAAAGCATCTGAGAACAGCTTTGTCTTGAGTCTAGATTTAAAGCTATCAATAGTGGGTGCATTTTTTACGTCATCTGGAAGCTGGTTCCAAAGCTTTGAAGCATAGAAGCTAAAGGCTGCCTCTCCACATTTTGTTTTGACTTTTGGAATCACCAGCAAATTCTTCTCCGTTGACCTTAGTGACCTGGCCGGTGCATACAGCTGAAACATATCCAGTAGATATGTGGGTCCCATTCCATTTAATGATTTAAATACAAGTAGCATTGCCTTAAAATCAATTCTGTAGCTTACTGGGAGCCAATGCAGCGATCTTAAAATTGGAGTAATGTGGTCAAACTTCCTTGTCTTTGTAAGAACCCTTGCAGCTGCATTTTGTACCAGTTGAAGCTGTTTAATGGTCTTATTTGGGAGGCCAGTAAACAGACTGTTACAGTAATCGACTTTACTAGAAATGAAGGCATGTATTAGCTTCTCCAGATCATGTTTAGACATCAGGCCCCTAAATTTAGAGACGTTTTTTATGTGATAGAATGCAGACTTAGTAATAGCTTTCATGTGACTGTTGAAATTTATGTCACTGTCAATGAGGACCCCAAGATTTTTAACTGTTTCCCTTGGTTTCAGTCCCTTCGTTTCAAGGATAGTAGCAATCACAGACATGATTGTGGGATGATAGTGGGAACTACTTAGATTGATTCCTGCTACCTTTATTGATGCAGTGGTTAAGAATGCCCCAAGACTCCAGAACACATGGGATCAGCTGTGAGAATACTAAGAAGGATATTCCACTTTCATGTCTAGCCCGTGTGACTGCATGTGTAGGCCTACAGGAGGAATGTCTCTGGATTCCATTCCGGGACACACATAACGGATCGCTTGCAGGGATGACGGTGGGAATACATGGAATGATATGCTGCTATACCTTAGTCTGTCTTGGGCTCCAAAACACACGGGATACAACGTACAGCAATAGTGATATTCCGCTAGCCTACATAGCCTCTAAGGATGCACGTGGGGTGTACACGGAGGAACGTCTTAAGATTCCGCTCCGGAACACACATAAGGGATCACTGACGGGGATCAAAGTGGGAATACTGCAGGATGATACTCCGCTCGCCTACCTATCCTCGGAGGATGCATGGGTACAGGATGCACTAAGTGGGTCACATGCTGCTGCTCACCCTGTGTAGTGTAGGATGCGGGGGATAAAAAAAAATGGGCTTTGTTAGATCTGCTCGCTACTATAAATAATATAGCTGAGTATAAATAGGCTACCCTGCTTCAATCTCTGTCTGTCTATATATAAATATGGCTTTGTCTTTCTCTTTCTTGCTGTCTTTCTATGTTCTCTCTTTCTCCATTCCTTACTCTTGTTCACTTGCTCTCTCTTTCTGTCTCTCTCTCTCTCTCTACTCTATTTAGGTTACTTTTCTGTGCTCTCCTTTTCTCTCTCCCTTTCTCTTTTTTTCTCTTTGTCTATTCATCCTCTCTTTCTTAGTGGTTGTTTTTACTTATCTTCCTCTTTCTCACCATCATTGTCTCTCTCTCTCTCTCTCTCTCTCTCGCTCTCTCTCTCTCTCTCTCTCTCTCTCTCTCTCTCTCTCTCTCTCTCTCTCTCTCTCTCTCTCTATCTCTACTGTACCAAGACTTTGCTGTGGTTATCATAGTGGACACTCGTTACAGTAAAACACAGCAAGCCGATACTTATATGGTGGTGGCATATCCTGTGTGGGTGTGTGTGGCTGTGTGTTTGTGTGTGTGTGTGTGTGTGTGTGTGTGTGTGTGTGTGTGTGTGTGTGTGTGTGTGTGTGTGTGTGTGTGTGTGCGTGTGCGTGTGTGCGTGCGTGTGTGCGTGTGTGTGTGTGTTCGCGCGCGCGCCAGCAGGACCAGTGTCTTACGGGACTGCTTTACAACTGTGAACACTCCACTGTACACAGAAAACAGATATTTGCCCGGGGTATCCATCTTGTGTTGAAATTGGATGAAGGCGCGTAGCGGCACCGCTCAACACAAATCCTGGCCCATCCATCTCTCTCTATTTCACCACCGCAGCAATCACAGATGTAATCTCTCTCAGGTGTGAAGCAGAGGCTAACACAGAGGCAGAGGCTGAAGCTGGAGGAGCGATTGAGAGGCTGAAGCAGGGGTGGGATGAAGGACCAGAGAGGAGTAGCCAGAAGTAAAGGCTGATGGCAGAGGAGGCAGAAGACAGAGGGTTCGTTCTAATATCCTTGCTCCCTTGCTCCCTTGTGGCCTCGTGATGACATTACTGACGACAGAAGTGTGTTTCAATATCTCGCAAAAGCGCAATTCTAATGTAACTTTTCTCATTTCTCACACCCAGCTTACCACCTACTCACACTCTTGCCTTCAGGGAAAAGGTACCGCAGTATCCCATGCAACACCACACGCTCTAGGGACAGTACCTTCCCACAAGCCATCCACCACTTAAATATACACTAGCACTTTACAAATGTCTCCAATGTTTTTGTATGTCATTCCCTATTAATTTATTTATGTACCCCCCTGTTTCTTTCATACCCCCCTCCCTAGTTTTGTGTCTTTAGTAGTAGTGTTGAATGTGAGCACACCAAATAACATTCCTAACAACTGTATTTTACACTGTTGATATGGCTGAAATAAAACTTGAACTTGAACTTGAACTTGAACTTCATTTGCAATCGAGATGGTGAAGGAAGAATAGTCTCCCAAAAGTTGACAGCAGGGAGCATCAAACCCCCCAATGAAAAAATGTTGCATTTGCTGTGTAATAAAACATATTGCAACTGATAACCTTCTGCCCCTCACCCCCACTCAGCTGTCTCCTTCTCATCTCTCCCTCATTTGGTGACAGCTTGCGTGAGATGTGCGCTACCGCCATCTACAGTGCCAAGGGTACTCCATTCATTCTCAACCGTAAGACTCCAAAGGTCTCTTAACTAAAGGGGCCTTCACCTGACATCACATGGATCCAGGAAATGAACCTGAAGATGTCTTGAAGTATCTTACTCTAATAGAAGATGTTTGGTTGGAGGTATAGGCAGGGATAGAGGCAGATGCAGAGGACCGGAGACATAGGCAGCAGAACGGTGCAGAGTTGAGAGTGGAAAATTTGGCTGTGGTTTCTAAAACAGCCTTGTGTCTCTCGCTTTCTCGCGCGCCTGCTCTCTCCCAGCAGACTGCAGCAGTTGCCTGGCTTTGATAGATGGCCTTTAACGGATGGTTGCTGTCGTTAGTCATGCTCTGACAAGCCAGCAAGCAAACGAGTGAAGCGTATGTGTGTGTGTGTGTGTGTGTGTGTGTGTGTGTGTGTGTGTGTGTGTGTGTGTGTGTGTGCGTGCGTGCGTGCGTGTGAGTGTGTGTGTGTGTGTGTGCACAAGCGCTCAGGTGAAGTTCAAGGAGGGAGAAATGGAAGAAAGGAAGAATGGATGGATGAAAGGAGGAGATGGGAGTCTGCGGGGCAGTCAGGCCCGGATGCAGTGAACCCAGTGGTGGTCCTGGTCAGGCAGCAAGGCCAGGGTGCACGCGGCGGCTGTAGACAGCAGATGGCATGGGGAGGAAAGAGAGAGAGAAAGTGATGAAGTTGTGAGTTGTGAAAATGAACAAAGACGGGCAGAGTAATAAAACATCAGGCCCGAGTTGAAGACTTCCTTACTCATCAGATAGCTAATTACACGGCATCGGGGAGAGCGGGGGAATTTCACTGATGTAGGTCTTTTTCATCATTCCAAACCGTCCCAAGCACTTGCACGGCATACAAATGTGAGGTGAGTGGAAGGATTTTTGTATGCCGCTGGTGGAGTGCCCTTCTAATAGCCTTTTTGGCAATCAGCACCACAATTTTTTTTTATTTTGGCAATGTGTTTCGAGCTTTTATTTTGGCAGTGTGTCTCATTTCCTCATCCCTTGTCATATCTGTTTACTGATGGCAAGGAAAGACATTAGACAGCATTGGTTATGGAGTGTGCAATACCCTGACAAATATATTGATTCCTATAATTGTCCTGACATATTCTTTGTTTACGGTGTTTAAGGTGGTTTTAAGAAGACATTTGGACATCCTCATAGACGGCCGTTATAAAGCCAGTTGAGGCCAAATCCAAATTAACCAAATACTGTAACAAAGACATCCACAAACATAAAAAATGGTGAGGACCACTCAAAATAGTGCACTTGTCCTTTAAGACCTTATATTAGAATACAGGGTAAGTAGTAAGTAGAATTTTTGGAAAAAAGCAATACAGAAATAATAATAATTGAGCTTTTGTTGTATAATTTTATAATTAAACTATGGAGAAGCAGTGTCCACTCAAAATCAATATACAGTATGTCTGATAGCCTATTATAATATTGTGCTTTTTTAGAGTGTGTCTTTTAGAGAAAAGCATGAAAACACGACCGTTTTTCTTCTGCATGTTCTTCTGCATATGGATGCACTCTCTACATTCTAGGAGGACGCTAAGTTATACAATGACAATTTGAAAGTTAAAATGAACTTGCAAACTTGCAACCCTGAACTGATCACATCCCAGTCAAATTCACCCCATACAATATTCACACCTCAACTGATAGTCAACCACTCTACCAGTAGGTGTGGGAATCCATTATCTCTACTAGCCAGGCTGTCACAACTTAATGCTTCCGCTCAATTCCATTGCACTCCAGCAACTAGGTCAGATACCACAGCTAGCACCAAAAGGTAAGGGAACAGAACAGCAGATAACAGCAGAGCAGTGAAATCATGATGTCATCTAGGTCCATCTGTGGTTTAGCAATTGCATACATGTGCGCCATTAGATTAGAGATAATAGCTTTTATTACAGTTTTTCTCAATTGGTTTTGTACATTTCTCACAACAGAATAATGATTCTCAAAAGTCTTTGTTCAATTGTGACTTCCTGGGGTTACCTGTGCACATGGTCAAATCAGTTTCTCATTGTTTTCGGCATATAGCAAATGCTCTGGTCCACCATGCCACGGCTGTGTACAATTCTCAGTGATTTCGTACATTATCAATTGCTTTTGTCACATCACTCAAAAAGCTTTGTCACTGAATGCATGAAACTATCTCAATCTTATCTGATCAATGTAATATAAAACTGAATTTACAACATTTCCCATCCAATCTAAACAACATTTCGCTTCAGAAAAGATCCTCAAGAGTGTACTATTCAATTGACAACATGAGAAATTGATTTGACTAGCTTGTCCATACACTATGACACAATGACTAACCATTCTGCTGGCGCTGATATGTTCATTGACACAAAAACTTGGTTTTTGAAAGACAAATAAGAGTTTTGAGCAAGAGACTCGGTTTTGCAGGTTATCCACCGTGTTTTGCCATTTGTTAAAGCTGTTTTGAGAATGAATATTATGTTTCGCAAATTGCGAGAGAGATTCGAGAAATGTACAAAACCAATTGAGAAATACTGTAGTACCCAAACGTAGATGTGTAGTGCAGTCAAGTGATCTCCACACATACGTTTTGTAACATTGAAAACATTTAGGACACATGTAACATACAGGCAATTGATACAATGGCAGCAATTGGTTAAATATAAAAAAATAATGTAAAATAAATGTACATGCAAGCCTAAAGTGGAGCATCACCGGCTGAGACATCATGCCATCTCTTCCAGCCCATAAGGCCAGAGGAAGACCTTTTTAAATGCTCGTCTAATGGCCTGGAGATCCCTCTTGGCCTTTGATTCTTATTCAGCAGCCGTATATTACACACCCTCAGCATAGCTGTTTAGTATGTGTCACACACACTGCTTTCAACACAAGTGAAGAGATACAGTACACAGATAAATAAATAAATAAATACATGAATAAGAGAGAAATAATAAATATTATGTCCCGAAAGCAACAGACATTGTCCTCCCACACCTTTCAGTTCTGCTGTCTCTCGAGCACTTTGGCAGGAAGCAACGTGCCGCCGCCTCACTAAAAGGTTACAGGCGCTAAAAGAAGAACGTCCTCGCAAACAAGACCCAGACGGTGGAAGAATTCCCAGAGCAGCGGCTGTGCTTAGTTTGTGCGTGGTTAGTGCTCAGTGTGTGTGTGTGTGTGTGTGCGTGTGTGTGCGTGTGTGTGTGTGCGTGTGTGTGTGTGTGTGTGTGTGTATGCTGCAGTGGGGTAGTTTTGTTGTTACTGGTAAAAGTAAAAGTGTAAAAACATTTCCTCACTGACAGATTAGGGTTAGGGATTGTATCGGTTTCGGCACAGTTATTGTTATTACATTACATTACATTGCACTTCCGTGACGCTTTCATTTATTCAAAGCGTCTTACAGTTATTCTTTTTCAGGGTATTGGTTACAGTCCCTGGAGCAATGTTCGGTTAGGTGCCTTGCTCAAGGGCACTTCAGCCATGAATAGAGAGGTAGGGAGAGCTCAGGTGGGATTCGAACCTGAAACCCCCAAGATTGAAAGAACAACTCTCTAACCACTAGGCCACGGCTGCCCCAATTTGGCATATTGTTGGTGTTATTATAAATGGAAGGCCCACACAAAGACAGAAAGGGCCACACAAGGGTGTGTGTGTGTGTAGTACGCGCTCAAGCGTTTGCTCACACGTGTTGACAGTGTTGAGTCACGGCCATCTTCAGGTTTTGGCTCATTAGTGGGAGTGTGTCAGGCTTGTTAGCGGTGGCCTCGGGATTTGAGGTGATGTAAGGAGATGACTTGGTAGATTGGTGGTGTAGTGGAGTAAGGAGCATCAAGCACCCCTTGAAAATCAAAAGTTTGCGCATCTCTTCTCTCTTGCAATATTTTTTCGTTTGCCTTACCATAACTTCCTGCCATGTTACTAGCAAGTTATGTTAAAGGGCAGCACAATAGAAATTTTGATTGGCAGTGAATGCATGTTTTTGGAAATCAGTGCAAATTTCACAAAAACTATGATATAGTCATGGGTGAGCGGTTAGGGCGTCAGACTTGCATCCCAGAGGTTGCCGGTTCGACTCCCGACCCGCCAGGTTGGTGGGGGGAGTAATCAACCAGTGCTCTCCCCCATCCTCCTCCATGACTGAGGTACCCTGAGCATGGTACCGTCCCACCGCACTGCTCCCCATGGGGCGCCACTGAGGGCTGCCCCCTTGCACGGGTGAGGCATAAATGCAATTTCATTGTGTGCAGTGTTCACTTGTGTGCTGTGGAGTGCTGTGTCACAATGACAATGGGAGTTGGAGTTTCCCAATGGGCTTTCTTTCTTCTTTCGATATAAAAAACAAACAAAAACAAAACAAAACAAAACGCCCATTCACTGCCATTCAAAATTTCAAACTCATTGTTCCACCCTTTAAAATGTATCAAATCTGAGTTTCACAAATCAACAATGCCAAAAATGCAGAATGGGATAATCAGAGGTTTGGACATTTGATGCACCCTAGTGTGGATGCAGGGGTGCAGATCCGGAGGGAGCATGCCTCACCCCCTGCCTTATTTCTCACTTCCCCACCTTTTAAAATACTTAGTCGAATGAAAGGAATGCATTTGTGGACTGTACATAAAATGCAATTTTAGTCTTAATATTCACAAGAAGTCACTGTTTAGTCGTTTCACGCCCCAATCCTGACATTGGGTGTGCATTCCAATATCCGACCTGCCGTCCTCCACTTGTGCTTGTGGCCTCACATTTTGCTGATGCCTCGCCTCCATGTAGAAAACAATTTAGTTTCCCCGCTGTCAGCCTAGGGTTAGGTGCCTTGCTCAATTGGCACCTGAGAATAAAAAAAATGTCATATCAGCTGATCTTTAGGCATATTGGTTTCCACACTAAGGTAATGCATTCCAATATGCAACCTTGCGTCCTCCACTTGGGCTTGTAGCCTCACGTTTGGCAGATGCCCCGCTGTTTTCCTGCTGTCAGCCTAGTCAAAACAATTTTTGGGGACTATTCTTCATATTGAAATATAATGCTGTTTTCAGTGAGTTTTAGATTCGTGTATGTGTGTGTGTGTGTGTGTGTGTGTGTGTGTGTGTGTGTGTGTGTGTGTGTGTGTGTGTGTGTGTGTAAGAGGTATTCTAATCTGAGCCTGGCGGCCTCTGCCTGAGGTGTGATTGGCCTAATTAGCATATGTAAAGGGCCCACCACACTCTGGCTGGCAGACTACTTAAGCAAGGGCAGAGGAGACCCTGGCAGGCTTCCTTGGTAGAGACAACACCGACACAGTGATGTAACTTGCAAAGACGCTTCCTGCTAAATGAGCAGTGAATAAATCGGATCAGAAGTGCCAGCCTGATATTTATATGACCCACAATGTCATCATGACATATTACTTCCAGGTACGAGGCCACAAGCACAAGTGGAGGATGCAAGGTCACACATTGGAACGTACCCTGGGTCTGCACCGAGGGCCTAGGTGAGAGGGTTGGCCATGGTGTGGAGGCTGGTTGTGATAAGTGGTTGTTTTGGTGACAGACTGGTGGTGAGCCCAAACTGACTAATAGCGGAAGAAAGAGTGATAAAGTGTGATGATTCACTCGTCCTCTCCAAAGTGAGGAGTTTCTCTGCCTACCTCCTTCTATCCCTAGCCAGGCCAATCATTCCCTCATCTTCACAATGATAGAGGGGGGAGAGAGAGAGAGAGAGAGAGAGAGAGGGAGAGGGAGAGGGAGAGGGAGAGAGAGAGAGAGAGAGAGAGAGAGAGAGAGAGAGAGAGGGAGAGGGAGAGGGAGAGAGAATGAAAGAATGGCAAAGATCTGGAACTCCTATGCACAGCCAGGTTTCAGGTGCTGGTGAAGTGCAGTCATCAGTAACCCACAGTAAACAAGAAGGATCACCGCACACTGGTGGAATGAAAGAATGGCTTTTGGGGGGAGAGACAAATGCAAAGATGAATAAAAGGAGGAAGCATTGATACTGAATAGAGGGGATACCACAGGTTCTAATCTGAAGTGAAGCAACGGCGGGGGGTGGAACTAGACCCGGAAACCGGAAGAAAATCGCCATTCATCTCTATGGGAGACTTGAGCCAATGCATCTCCTTGCCAGTTCTTGCCAAGTCTACTCTATGTCGGGCAAACGGTAGTTTCCTGTCTTTTTCAATCAACCGTTGTTTGGGCTGATCCTTTATTTCAGAGAGCTATTTAAATTGTTTAAATGACCAATGCGTATTGTTAGTTGACTTGATTGACAGTTAGCATTCTATTACAATTGTGTGGTAGTTTGTGGGATGTGCGCAGATCCAGCAAAACAGGTGCTGGATCAAACAAAGATGCGTAAAAGAAGAAGGAAAAATCGGTACACTGCAACAGTGTGCAGATATTTCCTTCTTCTTTTAGAATTCTTTTGATTGATGGTCAAATGCAACCACCGTAAGAAACGAATGCGGACATTTAGGGCAGAAGAATCCTCGCTGATCATTCGCGGATGCTCCAGAACGCGGTCCATGGATATAGTATGTCAGTGGAAGGAAGATGTATGACGTCAAGAGAGTGTTACAAAAAAAGGAAAGGACTGAGTTTGTGCTGTGTTTGGGTGAGGATGTGTGTATGTGTTTTTTTTTTGTTTCTTTCTGTTATGCAATTTGGTGTGAATAGCAGACGAGAAAACAGAATCTGCGATGGCGTTTGCATGGAAAGTCAGTCCCTCCAGGAAATCGCGATGTTGCGATCGCGGCGTTTTTCGCAACTTCAATGAATTCCCGCGAATTCTGCGCGAGAGCGCAACTTTAACCAATCACCGCGATTTCCCGCAACTTTGAACACTTTGAATCAATCCATGTTGCGCTGACTTCACTGACGTCGACAAACTGAAAAAAATAAAAAAAATACAATAAAAAAGTAACCTAGCAATTAGTCCCAGCACTTTACATGTACAAAGTTGTAGGGGAAAAAACTAATAAATACGAATGTAGGAAACGCCATGTTCTCACTGCGCGTCTGCTCGCATGGTCATAGGGAAAATGTATGCCTAGTCTGGCATAACCAATAGGCCTACATTTTTAAAATGTGCTAGGCCTACATAAATATATAATTAACACTTCATGACAGTCATCTACATTACGCCAAGTATAGGGCTCCTACAACAAGATGTGTGTTTTTTTCCTAAAGCGGTCCACCTGCTGGAGCACTTTGGTGTTTGACTTGTGCGCGTAGGCTACAGAAGGCAACATTTTCCCTCCGAATTGAGATGCGCAAATGTCTTGTCCACAACAAAGGATTAATTTCCATCCTTCATTGTGAATGCTGCGTGCGTGCCTGGCCGATATAGTAGGCCTAATCTCTTTCGCGCAAATTGGGCTATGGCTGGATACGAGCACTTGGTGACCGTGGTGACCGTGTCGTCAAATCACTTTCCTTTGACCTGGCGCGGTCAAACGGGCAAAGAACACTGAACATGAATAAAACCAGAGCAGACACGTTGGAAAGCTGTGGGACTAAGTTGGAAAACTACTTTCTGTCTCTCCCTCTCCTTCTCTCTTCCTTGCGCGATTGACTGTATTGATTGACAGCTGAGACCTCCGTTCTGCAGGCGACGTGGTGTTTTATAGATAACAATCTCGTCGTCTTTTATATTCACAAGAGCACCAAAATTAATATAGGCCTAATTTCTGAGCATTATTCAGCAAGCACGTCACAACAGGAAATCTGTGAACTCCATCCTCGCTACATTGAATGATCATCAGCTGTTAATTTAAAGCCGGCTGACGGCGCGGGAGAACAAAAAAAAAAAAAACCCTAGGCCTATGCTTTCGAAAGCGACCCCTCCCTCTGATTTTATTTGTGTTGCTTTTGGCAAGCTTGAAAATTAAACGCCGACACAGGCAGGCTATGTGTAGCAGACGAATCACATTAACCAGGATTTCAGTCACAAGAGTTCCTGTCGCGCACCCTCTTCAACTGGGTCGACATGGCTAATTCCGCCCGCCGACTTATGGCTAATTCCGCCCGCCTACTTATAAGTGATAGTTAATTAGGCCTATGTATCCACTGTTTAAAGCCGGGCATACACTGTGCGACATTTTTCACTCGTGGGTCTAAAGCTTCTGCTCACACTGCACGATGGAATTTCACTGTTTAAAAGTTCTCAGCTCACGACTCATGTCACGAGCCGACAGTCGGATGCGACAGTCGGATGCGAGCGAAATGCTTCCACCGTACGACGCGACAGGCATGTTTCCCCGGTCTGCAGAGGAGGGAACATTCGCACCTGAGGTGGAGATGAAGTCGGGCTCAACAGCGAATCGCACGGCCCTATTAATTTGTGCATGTGAAGTGTCAAATCGGGTCGTAGCACTGCTTTAACTGTGCGATTTACGCACGAGCCACGACCAGAATTTCAAACCGTTTTGATTTTCTTGCGACCCTGCGATTGCACGATCTTGAGGCGAAATCGCTTGTCGTTACCCCATGTACACTGTACGATGCGAGACTCACTATTGACCTGCGATTGAGCAAGAAATCGTCCCGACTCTCAAAAAGTCGTGCGAGTGCCAAATCGGGGCAAAATCGGGGCAAAAGTCGCACAGTGTAAGCCCAGCTTAAGTCAGGAATGGATATCGTCAATTTGAAACGGTGATGACATTTAAAACAGAGTCAAATGGCCATAAACAGCAGTGTAATGAAGGGTGTCGTAATGGCAGCATGAAAGAGATGGAACTTTTCACAACGACATTCTGGCTAAAAACTTGCCCTGGCCGCTTCTCTGCTTTGCTTAAGGACCAAAATTATAATATAAAAATGGAAATAATATAAAAACACCAGAGGAAACAAAAATCGCACCTTTCACTTCATGCCGCAACAAAATCGCAACAATACAGTAAGAAGCTCCGCAACTTTTATCGCGATTTTCTGGAAATGCGTGTGTGCGTGTGTGCGTGTGCGTGTGCGTGTGCGTGTGCGTGTGCGTGTGCGTGTGCGTGTGCGTGTGCGTGTGCGTGTGTGCGTGTGTGCGTGTGTGTGTGTGTGTGTGTGTTTGTGTGTGTGTGTTTTCGTGTGTATGCAAGAGCAAGTAGGAGATGGGGTTAATGTAGCATACAGAGATAAACACCGCTTCTAACAAAACCTCTTGCGCTCAGTAAATTGCTTCTTATTGTATGGCGCTTGGTATCAAGCCCATTCACACGAACACACATACAAATAAAATGTGCAGACAGCCATACACAAAGCGCACACTAATACCTACAGTATGTACAAAAGCTCTCTCTTTCCCTCCCTCTCTCTCTCTTTCTCTCCCCCTCTCTCTCTCTCTCTCTCTCTCTCTCTCTCTCTCTGTCTCTCTCTCTCTCGGTTGTGTGAAAACAAGTTGCAGCAGCAGTTAGGAATTAGCCAAGCATACGTGTCATCTGCTATGCGCTAATGTAGCAACTTAAGAGTTTGGGAGAGAGAGAGAGAGAGAGAGAGAGAGAGATGAAGAATTTTGAGGGAGAGAGAGGCTTTACTTTGGTACTTTCTACCCAACTTTACTTAAAGTGATACTGTCCCATTTTTGGAAATAAGCTCATTTTACACCTCCCCTTGAGTTAAATAATAGGATTTTATCGTTGTCCTGTACTTTCAACCATTCTCTGGGTATGGCAGTCATGTCTGCTTTGATATTCTCCTATACTTTGAACCGTTCTCTGTGTATGGCAGTGCAAATTTTACCTCCAAGCTAGCAGTTAACATTGAGTCCTATGAGACAAGCTAACGGCTAACTGGTCTCATAGGACTCAATGTTAACTGCTAACTTGGAGGTAAAATTTGCACTGCCATACACAGAGAACAGTTGAAAGTATAGGAGAACATCAAAGCAGACATGATAACAGGCATTATCAAATAGCATAGCCATCAAATGCACATGATAATGCATAATGGGAAATGGAAAAGAGACAGCATCACAGTCAAAGAGTCTAAGTTGGAATAGATGGGTTTTCAGTCTGGATTTACATGTAAAGAGGGGAAGAGAGTTCCAGAGATGGGGAGCAGAGCAACTGAAATGAAACTGAAACAACAGTTACTGCATTTTTGCTTTGTAGGCCAGCATTGTTAGGCATAGAGCTAAGCAGGTAGGCGTCATCAACCCTGGAACTCTTACCCTCCTGAAGTGTAAAGGCTAGTTCATGCAGTCAACAGCCAGATGTAGAAACCTGTAGGCTCTCTTGCATGAAATCAGTGTTATTGGTTGTCATAAATGTCAAGTATAAACAACCATGGATACTCTACCCTTCCTTTTAATGATTGCACTTGATGATGGCAGCGATTAAACTCACAACTCTGTTGATTTTTTGACATTAGTGACTTATGTACAGGGAGACACATCTAGAACCTGTTATGATAAAGTGATTGGTTGTTGCCATTCAACGAGGTGGAGTATCAAGAAGCAAGTCTGATACCCATTCCTAACCCCTGCACTGACACAGTAATGCTAATGGCACCCATGCTGAAACACCACACTGTCAAGTAGGGGTAAGTTGATAAGTGCTCTTCCCCCCCCTTAGTATGCCTCTCTGCTCTTTGCTGTTGAGGAAGTGTGGGTGTTCGTTTTATGCAAGACCGTATTTTTAGCTTTGCACTGAAGTACGGTATGTGGAGCACCATTAGCATACATCGATTAATGGAAATATGAGATATGTGAGCATGTTTCTTGCTTCATGTTTTGCTTTCTCTCTCTCTCTCTCTCTCTCTCTCTCTCTCTCTCTCTCTCTCTCTCTCTCTCTCCATGTCTTTTTGATATCCATCTGTTTGTTTGTTTGCTTGTTCCTTCCTTCCTTCCTTCCTTCCTTCCTTCCTTCCTTCCTTCCTTCCTTCCTTCCTTCCTTCCTTCCTTCCTTCCTTCCTTCCTTCCTTCCTTCCTTCCTTCCTTCCTTCATTTGTTAATTCATTCTGTCTGTCTGTATGTATGTCTGTCTTTATTTATTTATTTATTTATTTTGCTTGTGCGGGTACGTGTGTTGTCTTTCAGATGATGCTAAAACCAAACTGCCACCGAATGTACGTGTTGTAGGTCCACAGCATGATTCTCAATGTTTCATGTGTTCTTGATGCCTCATAATCACCATGACATTGCTCTGGTTTAGGCCTTCAGTTTTCTTTGCACATCCATTATGAATATTCATTGTCACTCAATGAGGAGCATGTTAATGTTCATATCTGTAGTCACCTGTTCTCTTCCGCTATTGGCATTTGAATTTCCCATGTAACACTTTTCAGTGCCAATTCCAGTTGATCCTGCACTCGTAAGTGTTGAATTAACACTGTAATATTTTACTCTGTACTTGTACCACATGCCCACTTCTACTCATTTATCTAATAAGACATGATTTTGACACTGCAATCACTTTTTGTCAACTAAGACCGGTGTCTAGAACAAGATGTTGTTACCTTATTACACTGAACTAAAACGTACTCTAATCTTGACCATGGAGAGTAACCATAAAAAGCTAAATTATGTACGCAAATACAAGCCGCTTCCATCAACTATTCACAACTGTTCACACTATTCCCTGCACACATGGAGATAATTCACCACCCCTCAAGCACAAACTTGATGAGGAGATAAATACAGAAATGAAGTGTTTCCAAGAGAGGAAGGTTGTTTGTTATTCAAGAAACGCAAGGTATGCATTAAGGAGTTGGATGGAAATTGTGTACTTCTTTCTATTGCTATGAAGCAGTTGTCACCGCTGTACATAATTACTTGACTATCATAGTGGTAGAGGTAGTACGCACACGCACACGCACACGCACACACACACGCACGCACACACAAACACACACACACACACACACACACTAAAAGTCAAAACACAGGCGTGGTATCCCCACAGGATCCCCTACAAAATAGTGAGCTGACTGAGAGATGAGAGTTGATCTCATCTCCCCCTTCAAGCTTGAGGGAAACAGCCACACTTACCCAATTAGGCAGGCACACGGATTACACTAAATTTTACTGATACAGAGGAGGCGAGAATAGGAGATTGAGAGAGGGGTGGTGTGTGTGTGTGTGTGTGTGTGTGTGTGTGTGTGTGTGTGTGTGTGTGTGTGTGTGTGTGTGTGTGTGTGTGTGTGTGTGTGTGTATGTGTGTGTGTGTGTGTGTGTGTGTGTGTGTGTGTGTGTGTGTGTGTGTGTGTGTGTGTGTGTGTGTGTGCCAGTGTGTGTGTAACCGTCTGTACGTTTGTCGCATTTGTGTGTGTGTGTGTGTGTGTGTGTGTGTGTGTGTGCGTGTGTGTGCGTGTGTGTGCGTGTGTGTGCATGCGTGTGCGTGTGTGTGTATTTGACTGTGTATCTGTGTTTGTGTCTGTGTAATTGTAAATCCAGGCGCCGTGCTTTCTCTCCTGAGAAAGCACTCAGATTTAAGGACTGAGCACCATTGATGAAAAGCTGGTTTAGAGAACTGGGTTTCGGAGAGAGAGCGAATGAGCAAGAGAAAGATCAATATCTGGAGAGTGCAATAGTGTTTTTCCTTTTAAAGAAGAAAAAAGAGGAGAACGCTCGAGATGAAAGAGATAAAGGGAGAGAAAGAGATAGAGAGAAGAGAGAAAAGAGAGAAAGAGGACAGGGAGAATTGAGGAAAAAAAGAAAGTGAGGTACTGTATGTGTACGAAAAGGTAACACACTGGATACAAGTAAAGCTGTACCATGAAAAGATACATCTACGGTAAAGCAAAAGCAAAGTATTTCTGTGCATGGCAGAGGCCAACCAACAAGTATTTTCGAAAGGAAAAGCCCTCCCGTGTATTCTCGCAGCAGGCAGTGGACAAGTTCAAGACACATGACACTTTGCAATGCACTCCAAAGCGATACATGTTCCAGCTAATCTATAATCTATACTCGACATCATTGTAAATGAGGGCTGGGCCCTCAATGATTCTTCGAGTTTAAATAAATAAATGAATAAGGAAGACACACTGAAGTGTAGTGAAGTGGAGGAGCTCAGCTCAGGCCAATGAACTCGGTATCTTGTCACTCTCAGTGTGACATCACTAATTAGCTCAACGACCAAAAAAAAACAGCTGTGTAAAACCCATTTGGCTGAATGTGGAGAAAACAAAAGCGAAACCACACTGAATATAACATCTAACAAAAAATACTTTAATAATAAGCCTGTTATAAGCGTTGTTGCCAAGGCGTGGCCAAGTGTGAATGAGTGAGATCCATGATTCCTGTGAGTATTTTGTTTAAGGCAAGATACACACTAGAGCATGGCGTGGCTGAGTATTGGACGGTGTGTTCTATTCGGCCTTTCACACCGACAGCGTTGTTGTGTGCGGCCAGCACTGTTCAAATCCCCCCCACAGCCAATGCTAGTCTGCTGCTTTGCCATTAATTTCAACGGGACACCGCCGGCCGCTGCCGTCTAAATTCCGCTCGCATTCTATTTTCCAAATGCAGTGCAGCACGGATCCGTCTCTCATGCCGCTACCGTATTTTCGCCTCCACCTGTACAAATCACTCCCATCCCGTCCCGCTTTTCCGTTCTGGTCTGAAATGGGCCTAAACCTCCCTCCACACTGAGCAGTTAGTGGCAAAGTGTTCAGCTACCCCTGCAGCCTGGGAACAGGAAGAGCTTGCGATCATTGTACAAGGTGAACAATGAGGAGGTGCCACGATGAAGAGTACAAAGCCCTCCAAAGGAGGAATGAAGCAACCACACCACAGTCGTGGGTAAGTGGTTAGGGTGTTAGATTTGTATCCAGAAGATTGCTGGTTCAACTCACGATCCGCCAGGTTGGTGGGGGGAGTAATTAACCAGTGCTCTCCCAAATTCTCCTCCATGACTGAGAAACCCTGAGGATGGTAATGGCCTGCCACGCTGCTCCTTTGGGGTGCTATTGGGGGCTGCCTCCTTGCATGGGTGAGGCATGAATGCAATTTAATTTGGTGCAGTGAGCACTGTGTGCTGTTGGGTGCTGTGTCACAATGACAATGGGAGTTGGAGTTCCCAAGGTGGGCTTTCACTTCCACTTTTACAGACAAGCTGTGTGCAACAGCTGCATGAGTGGAATTGGTTGGAACAGATATGTGGCAGGACTCTTCACTTTCTGAACCCGGGATGTCCGCCTCTGGTGTTGGCCATTATGCACTGAGTCACTCCCTTTCGTCCGACTGACTGAACTGAGTGCCAGTGGCCCTCGGAAAATAGCCTCTTGCCAAGGGGACTTGGCTACTTTAGGATGCATCGGTCACCCATAAATCCATGACATTGCACCCATCAAATATGGTACGTCAAATACAGTTTGTTTGTTTTTGTTTGAAGTCAGATGGATGGATTTTGGCATTGATTCACCTCCATATTTATGGCAAGTCACGGACGCATAAGATACTGTGTATGTGGCTGTGTTCATTCAGCATTTTTTTTTTCTTGACAGCTAGAGGCACCGTCAACATTGCTTCAAACAGAGGAAATGAGCGGAAGTGTTTTAAAGGTCAGAAGAAGCACGACTCACATGTACGTAGGAGATACAAGGAAAAGGCAGTCCTACGTTGAGCCGGTGGCTCTTGCTAGAGCGTACAAAGGTTCCCAAACTTTACCATGACAAGGCCCCCTTTATATTGTTAGATTCCAGACAAGGCCCCCTTACATGGGTCGTGCTATACTATTTTTTTCTGGTGTACAAATGAGTCTTCTCTAAGTCCATCGCCTGATTAACAGCAATGTAAGTGTGTGTGTGTGTGTGTGTGTGTGTGCGTGTGTGTGTGTGTGTGTGTGTGTGTGTGTGTGTGTGTGTGTGTGTGTGTGTGTGTGTGTGTGTGTGTGTGTGTGTGTGTGTGTGTGTGTGTGTGTGTGTACTTTTCATGCGTGCGTGCGTGTGGGCATGCGTGCATGCTTGACTGCTATTTAGTCTTGCCGTGTCCCATAGTTTATGGTATGCCGTTTTCATTGTCAATGATTGTGTTGTAATGTGGCCAATCTCCCGACCGAAATGATTTACGTAGGCAATTCGTTGCTTCTTAGATCTTATATTACGGCATGGTAAATCGTAAACTGCAATCGTAAAAGACAAAAAAGTGCAATCTGACCCTGCCAAGAAACTCCCCTGGGACTCGTAACCTGTTTTCAGATCAGCCGGCCAGTCGCAGTCCCTCTGTAAATGATCATGTCCCTGAAAGAGTAACACTTTCTCTGAAGGTGTCTAACAGAAGGGTGTCATGTAAGTGTCATTAGAATGACATGATCCATGTCAAGAACGTTAATGACGTATTGATTGTTGAAATTGATGTTTATGACTCAATATTGTCATGTGTAATTTTGGTTTTTCGGCTGTCATGACACACAAACGCTGTCAACTTCACATTCCAAAAAGTCCTGTGTTCATACCAGTTTGAATCTATGCTTGTATGACAGCCAAATGACCTATCAATCATAAACGACAATCAGGAAGTACGTAATAGGAAACTATTGTGCTAGAGGGTTAGGAATCAGGAATTTATAGCATAAGCACTTGATAGCCAGAGGTTTCAAAAGTAAAGGTAAAAGTAAAGTCAATGTATAAGTATTACACTAGCACATGATATTATAGCCGTTACACCATTTACACTATTGTATCTAGTGAGATACATAGACTTTTTTGTCACTGAAAAACACTAAAAACCTAACAAGAACCTACCACAAACGTAATCCAAACAGTGCAGAGTCAGCTGATCGTAAGACAAGTACACAGGTCTACTGGTTACTCAGATAAGTTGCCTGTGTTGGAAGGAAACTATGTTTTGTATAGCGCTAATCACCTTTTCAAGGTACTCAGAGAGGTTTTGCCGGAAGTTTACACACACACACACACACACACACACACACACACACACACACACACACACACACACACACACACACACACACACACACACACACACACACACACACACACACACACACACACACACACACACACATAGATGAGAGGAAGGGCTTTCAAAGGCTAACAAAGCCAAAAGGGTTCCATCATTTGAGGCCCAGCCGGATACAGAGCGTAGCCTAATTACTTAGAGCCACGAGAGGAGACCACGACTATGACAGCAAATTGGCAGGTGTGGGAATTGGCATGTCAGCGGATGAGGAAGAGAGTCAAGCTTTTTCGTACAGGAAGTATCGTGTGTGCGTGTGCACGTGTGCGTGTGTGTGTGTGTGTGTGTGTGTGTGTGTGTGTGTGTGTGTGTGTGTGTGTGTGTGTGTGTGTGTGTGTGTGTGTGTGTGTGTGTGTGTGTGTGTGTGTGTGTGTGTGTGTGTGCGCGAATGTGCGTTGTGTGCGTGCATCTGCGCCTGTGCGTTGTGTGCATACATATGCAGTGTGTGTGTGTGTGTGTGTGTGTGTGTGTGTGTGTGTGTGTGTGGTGTATGTGTGCATTTGTGGATGTACTCAATATGTGTGTTTGTGTTTGTGTGTGTGTGGTGTGTGTGTGCATTTGTAGATGTACTCAATGTTTGTGTTCGTGTGAGTGTGTGTGTATGTATGTGTATTTGTGCATGTACTCAATGTGTGCGTGTGCGTGTGCGTGTGCGTGTGTGTGTGTGTGTGTGTGTGTGTGTGTGTGTGTGTGTGTGTGTGTGTGTGTGTGTGTGTGTGTGTGTGTGTGTAGTCATGGGAACGTGACGGATAGATTAGCATCCTATATGGAAGCTGGTTAATTTCAGGCCCCCGCTGGAGTGCTGTGAAACTGGATTGGATTTCCGTGGCCAGGCTCAGAACTGGAAACAGCTTTGACTCTCTCTCTCTCTTTCATCCTCCCTTTTCTGTCTCTCCTTTACTCTCTCAATCACACTTACACTCCTTTTTCAAAACTGGAATCAGTCGTGACTTTTCCTTTCTTTCTCTCTCTCTTCCTACGTCTGCCTGTCTTTCTCTGTCTCTCACACTTTCACTGTCTGTCTTTCTCGTTCATGCTCTCTTTCTACTGTCACAACACCATTTTATTTCTCTCCATCTCCCTGTCTTTCTTTTCTTCCCTCTTTTGTCACTCTTTCACTCTCTATCACTCTTTCTCCCTATCTCCTTCCACTATCTTTCTCTCTTTCTCCTCCTCATCCGTTCGTTCGTTCTCCCTCGCTTTCTAATTCTCTGCACATGCTCTGTCCCGGCCCCTTGTCCCCACAAATGTAATTGAGACTAAAAATAGAACGCTGTGACTTTCCCCCTGCAAATAGGTCAGCAGACCTCCTTTTACCCGAAAGCCAGACCTGGAACAATCCTGAAGTGTGCGTGTGTGTGTGTGTCTGTGTGTGCTTGTGCGTGTGTGTGCATG
>NC_085871.1:15168173-15175673 GCF_034702125.1 Engraulis encrasicolus
GTCTGATATGTTAGTTATGTCCAATAGAACACAGAGGTATTGTTGCCCCATAATGCACACCGTTCCAGCTGTGGAATACAATAATAGTCACTGAAACCTTAGCTAGCATAGTGCCAGAGATTCTAGGAGTATTATCTTATCCAGTCTCTCTGATAGTGCTATACTACAAAAGCCTGATTCGGACGGGACTTTTATTACCTATGGACCCCCGGTAATTCGGAATAAATACGGAGAATGTCTGAGTTTTTAGTCCTGTTCGAATGTGCCATGTCCGCGATTTGTGAGGTAATAATTCCGCCGCAAATTACTTACTGTATTTCGGCGAAACACAGACGTCCTGGGGTAATTTCACATAGGTGCGCCGTCTTTACCTTCTAGTAATGTCTGTGAATTGAGTAAATAACAGACGTTTATTTATCCCGTCCGAATGCGCCCCGAAAAATCACAGAGGTCCGGGGGTAATTGCGAATTACCAGGGGTCCATAGGTAATATTTATCCCGTCCGAATCGGGCTTATGACATAAGACAGAGCCTTTAATAATGCACTATGACTTGGTCCACTGCCATTTCGGTAACCGCACATTTATAATGCCATGTCTTTACGGGTTAAAGAAGTCTCCTCACTACATCTGATAAATTCCCATCTACAGTATGGTGCGTTTCCCAGACACAAAGGTCTGCCTACAAAGGAGATAGCACAACCAGGTGAATGACTCAACATAAATGTTACAGATGTCTCCAGTAAAGCACACAGCTATAGCAGCAGTATGACATGTTTTACCAATGCCCAGCCTCTAATGTCGGCAGGCAACTTGTCACAGTCATTCAGACAGAACATTGCGAGGTTGTTGCCTGGCAACATTGTTCAAAAAGTTGCCCTGTGGGTATACTCACCTTCCAAGGCTGAAGGCAATGGGAGATTATATCACATGTACAGCATGAGCTGATGTTATCTATCTATCTATCTATCTATCTATCTATCTATCTATCTATCTATCTATCTATCTATCTATCTATCTATCTATCTATCTATCTATCTATCTATCTATCTATCTATCTATCTATCTATCTATCTATCTATCTATCTATCTATCTATCTATCTATCTATCTATCTATCTATCTGTCCGTTCTTCCATCCATTCCATTTTTTTTAAGCTTTGTGGTTTTCAGCAGCGCATTTCAGCTTGCCACTGTCAACAAAATCATCACCAGAGTGTGCAATCACACAAGACACGAGGTGACAAAGCTAGGCTTACTGTAAGAATGTTTCGTCTTCCTACCTGTTTGAATGTGTTGTTGGCCCCTTGTGGCATTATGGTAAATGTGGTGCAGTGTAGACACATTCATCCTCACAGTGAGCCCCTCCTGAATGCCTGATAGCCCCTCTGTGCCAGTATGGAGGTGTTGTTAAATCCTGGCAGTTGTCGTAGGCTTTGCAGTACAATAGGAGGTCTCTCTGCCTCTGATTTTTACAAGAGCCGTTTCTTTTGATTGTTTGACTCCTCTTCTCCCATTTTCGTCATTACATTTTTATCTTGAGAACCACAAAAATAATATATTAGCTCTTTGTCCTTGGTTTTCACCAATTTTGGTGTTCAAACACACACACACACGTGCACACACACACACACACACACACACACACACACACACACACACACACACACACACACACACACACACACACACACACACACACACACACACACACACACACACACACACACACACACACACACACACACACACACACACACACACACACACACACACCTTACCCTGTACTTAAAACCAGACTCCCAATTATTGGCTCTGAAGTGTTTTCTCATTGTGAAAGGACGGTAATTGCAGTTCACCAGCCCCTGCCCTCGGCATGTCAAACCTGTGTGCCGAATAAATTACATGAGACTAATGAAAAGCAGCACTTTCACTGTGAAACTTACAGTGTTAATGCAACACTTAGAAAGTTGAAGGTTACACTCAGAGTGCTGGATTTACTGCCTGAGTGTTAAATGACAGTGACACAGTCAAATGTGTTGTCTTCTTTGCTGTTCTTTGCTCCTTTGCTGCTTTATGTCATTCAAGGTGTGGTGTTGAGCTGAGTGCTTGCTCTTCTGCGGGTGAAGTCGGGCTGTTCTGACCTGGAGTGGAACATGGCGGTCTAAAAGCTTTTGGTCCGGCTGACATGCTGCAGATTACACCCTTGCAGTCTGAGCTTGCCTGTGTAATGGCAGTGACAACAAGTGCTTACTTCATTTCTTTTATTTTTTAATTTTCTGTCCAACTTTCTTCATCTTTCACTCTTTCTTTCGTTCTTTCTTTCGTTCTTTCTTTCTTTCTTTCTTTCTTTCTTTCTTTCTTTCTTTCTTTCTTTCTTTTTTCTTTCTTTCTTTGTTTATGTCTTTATTTTTTCTTTCTTTATATCTTCATTCATTTATTTCTTTGTGTTGTTCAGTGTCATCCTTTTCATTGTCATTCCTGATGCTGTCTTCCTAATTTTCTCAATTTTTGTTTTAATCTTTAGAATCTTTCGATGTCACCCTAGTGAGCACTGGGTTGTGCAGCTGAGGTCTATTGTGGGCGTGTCCAACGTGCATGCTTGTGTGAGTGCGCATGTTTGTGTGTGTGAGCAGAGAAAGACCTCTGCAACTTCGATTCAGAGCAGACAGCTCGCTTAGTGGAGTACTTAGACGCACTCTGCTCTCTGAAAGAGCCTCCACACACTCTTGTGCAGCACACAACTACCATGCACGCACGCACGCACGCACACACGCACGCACGCACGCACACACATACAGCAAATCCTGTGGATTTGGCCACCAACAACTACTACACAAACAACATCAGCAACGCACACACACACACACACACACACACACACACACACACAGAGAGAGAGAGAGAGAGAGAGAAAGAGAGACAGAGAGAGAGAGAGAGAGAGAAAGAGAGACAGAGAGAGAGAGAGAGAGAGAGAGAGAGAGAGAGAGAGAGAGACTAGTGTAAAACTCAGGTGTCAAAAGGCAGATGTCTCTAGTGCATTGTTGAATGTGAAGACGGATCGAGCTGTATGTCCACTGACCCCTTATCATGTTCAGTTCTTCGGACTGAAGAAAGGCATGTAGCATTGTGTGCGTGTGTGTGCGTGTGTGTGTGTGTGTGTGTGTGTGTGTGTGTGTGTGTGTGTGTGTGTGTGTGTGTGTGTGTGTGTGTGTGTGTGTGTGTGTCAGAGCCGGTTCTGACCTCTGTGGGGCCCTAAGCAAAATTATGCCAAGGGGCCCCCCTAACTATAAAAAAAAAATCAAGTCATCCAGAACCACAACCTACCCCTAGCTACAGTTTTTTAGACCTAACCCAGATTACATTTCCGGCCTGATAAACTGACTCACACGTGGATATACATGAATGAAATTATTATTATTATATTCAATTATTACCCACAAAGGTTAAACATAAAAAATGGCGTTGGTACCATGGGAGTTTCACAATGTGGCATAGGCCTACAAGTCCTTAGTAGGCCTAATCTAAAGAATTTGAAAAAAAAAACCCATTGTCTATCCATAAAGGTTCCCATTAATTTAGAAATGACACAAACTAGACTGGATGCCAACAAAATACAGGCCAGGCTGGCACATCTAAAGACATAAGGCTTGCACATGCAAGACGTGGTGGTAATGTGAAAGTAGCCAACTTAAAGTAGGTGAGGAAGGTAATACACTGCGCGCACAAGTTTTCTCTCGCCAGCAGGAGTAAAATGAACAGGTTGAATTTATCCTCACAAAGTTAACGTTCCAAGCGGAGTTTAGCATATTGCGTCGTATTTCGCTGTTAAAAGTTTGTTGATCACTCTCCATCTCCCTCTGCAAGCGGGGCTGGTGCACGATACCCACACAAGACTTTCATTGTTTTGGCGAGCTGATTAGAGTAACCGACTTGATGGAGGACTAGGCTACTGAGTAAATTATTCAATAAAATATTCGGGAGATAGACAGATCATAATCACAGCGTCAATCCCGCACACATCTTAACACAGAGACGCGCGACCCGTCCCTTTCCTCTCCTCTCCTCCGGGCGGGCGGGAGCAAGCACACGCACACGCACACGCACACGCACACACACGGCACCCCTTCCTATCTCATACTCTTCTCCGTTGATTCGATTGCACTCACGTTTCTCGGGCTAGAAGTCAGCTGATGTTTCTCAACTAGGCAGCTACTACAGCTTTCGAAACAGCAGTAAGACATTGACAGCAAGACATAATTTTCTTGATTCTTTCTGTTGATTCGATTACACAGGTGGACTTAAGTTCCCGCGGTAACGCAAGGAACGCTTGTAATGCGCAATGACTGACATGGGCAGGAACTCGGCATTGTTGTGAGATTCTCACTCAAGATTCTCACTCCTGTTCCATCCGAAATTAACCACAGAAGAAGGGGTGAACCGCGTACGCCATAGGTCTATATACGTGACGGAATCAATAATAAGTTCGTCGTTTTTTAAAATAGCCTATTATTTTATTTTATTTTATTTTATTTTTTACCTCAACGTAAGTGACGTCATGGGCAACGTGAGGCCCTACGCAGAAAGCTATGGGCCCGCCGGCTCTGCGTGTGCGTGTGCGTGTGTGTGTGTGTGTGTGTGTGTGTGTGTGTGTGTGTGTGTGTGTGTGAGAGAGAGAGAGAGAGAGAGAGAGAGAGAGAGAGAGAGAGAGAGAGAGAGAGAGAGAGAGAGAGAGAGAGAGAGAGAGAGAGAGAGATCTGTGTACACAACTGAATGTTTTCCTTGTCATACATACAGTACCGTTTTCCCTCTCTGAAATGTTTTTGTTATCAAGCAATAAATGTACAAGACCAAGGACACTTTTAAAATTATATTGAAGAAAGGCGGGGAAAAAAATCAACATGTTGGTCTTTGTATCATTCATTACAAGCACCATGGCAACTGTTTTCCTTGTGAGATAAAGTGAGCAGCCAAAGCAAGAGGACAGACAGATTGACATACGGAAAGAGGAAGGCAAAGGAGGGAAAGAGTGGGAATGAAGAAGAGAACGGAAAGTGAAGGATACGGACAGATGGGAACAGAAATAAATAGTTTGATAACAAAGCTATATATAATTAAGAGGGAAATTGAGAAGAAAGGAATGAAAGAAAGATGGAAAATGGAAGAAAGAAAGAAAGAAAGAAAGAAAGAAAGAAAGAAAGAAAGAAAGAAAGAAAGAAAGAAAGAAAGAAAGAAAGAAAGAAAGAAAGAAAGAAGGTGAAAGATACGGATAGATGGGAACAGAAATAAATAGTTTGATAACAAAGCTATACATAATAAAGAGGGAAAGTGAAACGAAATGAATGGATGAAAGATGGAAAAAGAAAGAAAGAAAGAAAGAAAGAAAGAAAGAAAGAAAGAAAGAAAGAAAGAAAGAAAGAAAGAAAGAAAGAAAGAAAGAAAGAAAGAAAGAAAGAAAGGTAAAAAGAAAAGGCAGCTAGTGCAGAATGTTCATCAGAGGGTGCAACAAGACAAACATTCATGCCCAAGGACCTTCTTTAGGAAGCCAGAGAAAGCCGCAGAGAGGCAAAGGGGGAAATCAATGGCTGCCTTTATTAACGGGCATGCCAGAGAGCAGTGCCGCAAGCATTAGTGTGTGTGTGTGTGCGTGTGCTTGTGCGTGTGCGTGTGCGTGTGCGCGTGTGTGTGTGTGTGTGTCTTGCATACACCATAAACTTTGCGGTGTTAATTCAACAAATGAAACACAGCACAGTTTAGTGTGTGTGTGTGTGTGTGTGTGTGTGTGTGTGTGTGTGTGTGTGTGTGTGTGTGTGTGTGTGTGTGTGTGTGTGTGTGTGTGTGTGTGTGTGTGTGTGTGTGTGTGTGTGTGTGTGTGTGTGTGTGTGTGTGTGTGTGCGTGTGCGCTTGCGCTTGTGTGTGCATGTGTAATGGGTGGTTGTTTGTGAGTGTGTTGTTTGTCAGTCTTCGTGAGTGTGAGATACATGGCTCAAGGTCTCTTACAGGTCCGCGCCCTTTCATTCCAACCTTGTTGTTTCTCTCTCCTCTGTCCACTCTATCCCTCTCCTTTTCTCCTTTGTAGTATTTCTCTCTCTCACTCACTGTGTCTTTCTCTGCTGTTAATTTTTTTTGCCTTCTTTTCACTCCTCTTCTTTTGATCTCGTTAACCCCCATCACTATTTCATTTCAGCCTTTCAATTTGGCTCCTTTCCTCTCTTTTGATCTCCCCAAGAATGACGGCTCAGTGTCAGCTCTCTTCCCTTAGAGGGAGTTTGGACATGTTTTTTTCAATCAATACTTTGCCCATTTTGGTGAGGCCTCTTGATGGCCATTGACAGCTACTCTCTTTCTCTTTCTCTCTCTCTCTCTCTCTCTCTCTCTGTCCCTCTGTGTGTGTGTGTGTGTGTGTGTGTGTGTGTGTGTGTGTGTGTGTGTGTGTGTGTGTGTGTGTGTGTGTGTGTGTGTGTGTGTGTGTCTGTGTGTGTGTGTGTGGTGTGTGTGTGTGTGTGTGTGTGTGTGTGTGTCTGTGTGTGTGTGTGTCTGTGTGTGTCTGTGTGTGTGTGTGTGTGTGTGTGTGTGTGTGTGTGTATGTGTGCTTGCCTGTGTGTAAATGTCTATCTATCTGTGTTAATTGCAACCTTCAGATAAAGATAATGTCAACTTACATACTCAGGTAGCATTGTAGTACTGATAAAATTGTGCACAAATAAAATTGAAAAATATTGTTGACTTGTTGAGTGTACTTGTGTGGTGTGCGTAGGCTATTTGTACAAACTATGTATGTGTGCAAGAATGTTCAGAGTATGGGGAAGTGTTAGAGCTATATCAGAATCTTTTTCACACCCAGCACAAAAAACCTTTCATGTGCCACCACTTAGGCCTATGCTATTCTTCCTCATAGCTGTATTCAGTGCTAATTCAACAACCACCAACAACCAACTAGCAACGAACCAGCAATCAACAGCAGAGTCTTATTCAACTCTCTAGGTGTCCGCATAACACTGCAGAGTTTACAGTCTAATTTTTTCCTTTTCTCTCTCTGTGTTTTGTCTTCCATTTGGCTATCACGGCACGATAGTTAACTTTTCATAACTTAAACTTTCATTTAGTAAGCTCTTTGACTGTACCCACATTATTACAGGGAGTCTCGAATGAAAGCTAGAAGGTTATCAATGATATTTTTGAGGTTTTGTTTAAATAGTTCTATAACCTGAATGAGTTCTTGGTGAAATATGTTTCTGTTGGCCGCTGTCTAATTCCATTTACATTGCATTGTATTACACTAAGCAGATGCTTTTGTCCAATGTGACTATCAGTCATATTTCATGGTATTGGTTACAGTCCCTGGAGCAATATGGGATTATGTTCCTTGCTCAAGGGCACGTCATCTATAGATGGAAGTGTAGGGAGAAATCAGGGTGGGATTCGAACCTGCAACCCTCTGCTCTTAAGCCCACCCCCCTAATCATTAGGCCACGACTGCCCGATTAATCATTTAATCAGCT
>NC_085871.1:15198173-15203173 GCF_034702125.1 Engraulis encrasicolus
CTCAGAATTTACTCAGACCTCAAGGTAGATTCAAATGTAAGTAAAATACTTTGGCCAAACTGTAATTTGGGTAGAAGTAAAATCACCTATTTTAATAACTACTTTGGACTCAGTTACTCATCAAAGTACTCAATTACAATAATTTGAGTAAATGTAATTAGTTACTTTCCATCCCTGGAGGCTATGGAACTTTTGTATGAGGTGGCGCCTTGTCAGTATACTGTACTTAAGTACTACTTATTACTACTGAAGTGTTTTTGGGAAACTCAGCCGAAGACAATATTATAAGAGTTACCAGCAGGGACAGCCAGATGAAGGTAGATAACTGAGCAGAAGGAGACAAATGCAAGCAGACTCATGCTGTCCACTGCATCTGTCAGGCACAGACACACAGCCAATGCCACACCAACACACATGCACATTATGTGTTTTCTCTGGGTTTCTGGTAATGTGTTGTCTGGCGGCAAACGCCAGACTATATCGTCTAGCAGTTCGAAAAGAACGTGCAAGGCAGCATGGGTACTCCCAGGCTAGGTAATGTGTGGAATGATCAAAATTTTAGAATAGCATAACATGTGAATCTAGAAATCATCACTTATTTTCACATAGTAAATGTACTTTCATTACCAGACACTGAAGCAGCAACTGTAAGGGAATGCAACTCATCATTTTTTTATTCTTAATAATGTAATCGTGAAACATGTAATCTGTTATTCCCCATTACTGGCCTGCCCTCTGGACTCGGAAGGCTTTGAAGGTGAGGTGATCCCTCACCCCTCCTACTTTAAGTGCAGAGCGGGTCAGTCTGTTGATTTGGGAGTTTATTTTTACTATTTCCAAACACAAGTGATTGCATCATTGGCATGCACAGATCTAGGAACGGACTTGGTGGTTCTAAAGCAACAGCCCCTTTGCCGTACTGGACGAAAAAAGTTCCTTTTTTTTCTTTTTTTGTCACAATGTGGTCCATATTGGCATGATCATCTATGGTAACGATTCTTGAGATCAAAAGCATGTGACAATTCACCTTGATCTAACATAGCATAATAGAAGGGTTGGGACTCTAACTTATGTCTCAAGGGCCGTTTACGGCCCCTGATGTAATTTTAATCTTATGCAGTTTCACATGGAATATGACATGTTTTGTAAAGAACTGTTAGAAATTTAATTTGCAATACAATTAAATTATGTTTTCAGGGGACCTAGTGAAGGTGAGGTCTGTTGTGAAGGTGTCCACCTTCAATATAGGCCTAACTGCAGGGGGAAATCCTGGTTTGTGTTCATAGTACAGCCCTTTATAAAAATTGAAGTGGCCCTCGAATGAAAACGGCTCCCCACTCCTGCTCTGGCAAGGCAACTGGAAGTTCCACATGCCCCCCGCCCCCACCTTGAGCACCTGCCCCCCAAAATGTCTTTGCATGCCACTGGATTGTATAGTGTAGTACACTCTCAACAACAGCATGGTAAAAAAAAGTGACTTTATCCTTAGTCTATGTAAAGAGTGCAGTCTTTGTCTACATATCAAATTTGGGTGTGTATGTAAAATAGCTCACATTTAAGTACATTACACTTTGTGTGGATAATGAAACACAACTTTCAAGAAAACTTCTAATACAAAACCCACCTGTATTGTTATGTAGATGATAAACTGGGAAAATTGTTGTATTTTTTTACCCAATCTACCAGTATTTTCTCGCTTGGGAAATAAACACTAATTTTTTAATGAAAAGTCAGTGAAAATGGGGGCCTGAACTAAATTAAGTGGGAAATCTGTGTAACGTGCCCTTTAAACTATCTAAGAATTTTGTAGAACAACTTTTCCTATAAATATATTTACCTCACAGTCATTTTTACTTTCAATTTATCAAGATATTAGCAAATTAGCCTAGGCGTTTTTAGTGTAAAATGGTTCAAATAAGAAATGCATGATAAATATGATAAAGCTACTGTTCTGCAAAGGTTATCATACCAATTCATAAACTAGACATATATATCAATATTAAAATACCAACAAGACTTTGCCCACCCTTTCGATTGCGATCGGCGGTCTGGCTCATGGACTACTATGGGACAACACATGTTCTCTAAGGGATCATCAGTATTACAGGCTGAAGGGGATTAGCTAACTCTCCCACAGGGGATGTGCAGGTGTGTGTATGTGTGTGTGTGTGTGTGTGTGTGTGTGTGTGTGTGTGTGTGTGTGTGTGTGTGTGTGTGTGTGTGTGTGTGTGTGTGTGTGTGTGTGTGTGTGTGTGTGTGTGTGTGTGTGTGTGTGTGTGTGTGTGTGCGTGCATGTGTGTGCGTGTGTGTATGCATACGTTTATGTGTGAGAGCATGTGCCTGCATGCGGGTGTGCGCGTGTGCATACATGTGTGCGTGAGTGCATCCGTGTGTGTGTGTGTGTGTGTGTGTGTGTGTGTGTGTGTGTGTGTGTGTGTGTGTGTGTGTGTGTGTGTGTGTGTGTGTGTGTGTGTGTGTGTGTGTGTGTGTGTGTGTGTGTGTGTGTGTGTGTGTGTGTGTGTGTGTGTGTGTGTGTGTGTGTGTGCGTCTGTCTTTTTGTGTGTGTCACAAGGCCTTGGACCTCTCTGAATGAATAATAGCTCAGTGAGTCATCTTCCGGGGGCTATTTTTAACAATAATTTGCCATAATGAAATCGTTTTTGGTAGAAAACTTCCAGCATTTAGTCATCAGAGTGACGCATTATCAAAAGCAATTATGTTAGGCCCTCTAATTGAAAGTATCCCATAAAAAACTGTCCCTGAGAAAAAGACAAGGAGTCATGCAATATATAAATTTAATCTTCATTCTGTTATACCTGCTTTGCAGTCCAGTGTTCAATATATGGAACGTGTTAAACATATAAAGGTAATTTCAGAAAAAGGAAAAAAATGTGTGTCTTGTGTCTATCAAATGTCAAGCCTGTAGACATTGGAACTCTCGCAGACAATTCCATGTCTGTTTCTACACATAACAAAATCACTCATGGTCAAAAGGGTCAAGATTTATGCATTAAGAAAAAAGATGTATTGGCCCTCCCATGGCCTAACGGTCCGGTACTGGGTTACTATGCCGGCGACCTGGGTTCGATTCCGGCCTGGGTCATTTGCAAAACGTTCCCCTTTCTCTCTCCCTTCTCATTTCCTGTCCGTCTGTAGATGTCCTGCCACAATAAAGGCACAAAATTAATTGGAGTATGGAAATTTAAGTAAGTACACCACGGTTATTTCTGTATATGAATATCTGACAACTTAAAAAAACTCCCGCACACTGACCATTTCGCTGTTTTACTTTAATGAACTGCTGAGGTGTACTGATGAACTGTACTGGTAGACTAGCATTATAATCATGCAAACTTGCAGGCTGACAGCCAGGCAGGTACGCATTCATGCATGCACGGACGCAAGCGGACACAATTTTACCATTTCACTTGTCATGTGTTGTGGTGCGAGTGTTATTATTTGCTGTGGTTAAGCTGCTTATTGCTGCGCCTCTTTTCATCCATGCTGTTTGTGTGTGGCTAATAACACACAGTCAAACACACACACACACACACACACACACACACACACACACACACACACACACACACACACACACACACACACACACACACACACACACACACACACACACACACACACACACACACGACCATCTATTATTCATCTGATTGACTTCCCCCCGTAATCGCCCCCGCCACTGCCAGGATTAATCACTTCAGAAATCCATTCATTTCCAATTCCTCTGCAGGTAGGAGGTAGGGCACTCGGGGTGTGTGTGTGTGTGTGTGTGTGTGTGTGTGTGTGTGTGTGTGTGTGTGTGTGTGTGTGTGTGTGCGCGCGTGCGCGTGTGCGTGTACATGTGTTTGTACATATGTGTTTGTCCATGTTTGTGAGTGTGCGTGCCTGCGTGCATGCATGCGTGTGTGAATGTGTGCGTGTACATGTGTTTATACATGAGTGATTCTACGGTTCGACTGCGCTTTTAAGTCCATGGATTTTATTTGCCAATTCCACTAACTATGAACTGCATCCAATGATGTTCTGGCCATTAGCACACATTTATCTTTCATATAATACAGAAAGTGTAGACATGGCATTATTTCTCTCAGCAAGAATTAATATTTAATACTGGTTTTGGGCATTCATGCCATCCTTTTTTCCAAATGTCAGATTCAGTCGTCATATTAGCATGTAAAGAAACTTGTTTTGCCCAAGACGATTGCAAATGTTGATTCACAGTAATCATCACAATATGACAAAACTGTCAGAAAGACCACTGTGCTTTCCATTATACATGAAATTTGCCATTTTGTGTGTGTCCACGAAAACTGTGTTAACCGTGTCACGGTCTGAAACCCCCTCCATGAATCAGTAATGGTTTGGTCTTAGGCCATACGAATAACATCACGTGATGTCATAACCTCTTTGGCAGGATATGGGAAAACTTTTTGGTGAGTTCTGAGCTCCATCCTTCCATAATTTAATCCATTCTTTTTCATGTTCTCATAGCGGGAAAATTGCCTGTCAACTGTGTTATCAACATATTCATAAGAATCTGAATTAGAAATCACATGTTGAAAAACACAGATAAATCATACAAATACATGAATTGATTAAGGTGTTGTGGTGGAACTTCTGAGGTCCTCAATAGCACAACATCATAAAAATGGCTGAAATGTCAAGCCGTGTTACCGTCAATGGTGTTACGCATCACCTATGGCAGTTGAGGAGGAGTATGTTTTTGCCAATGTGTGTGTGTGTGTGTGTGTGTGTGTGTGTGTGTGTGTGTGTGTGTGTGTGTGTGTGTGTGTGTGTGTGTGTGTGTGTGTGTGTGTGTGTGTGTGTGTGTGTGTGTGTGTGTGTGTGTGTGTGTGTGTTTGACAGGATCCTGATTCTTGCATCAGAAAGACTGCTACATGTACCAGAAAGAGAGAGAGAGAAAGAGAGAGAGAGAGAGAGAGAGAGGGGAGGGGGGGCTGGTATTTGTGTGCCTGCAT
>NC_085871.1:15208173-15213173 GCF_034702125.1 Engraulis encrasicolus
ACATGCTCTCTCTCTCTCTCTCTCTCTCTCTCTCTCTCTCTCTCTCTCTCTCTCTCTCTCTCTCTCTCTCTCTCTCTCTCTCTCTCTCTCTCTCTCTCTCTCTCTCTCTCTCTCTGTCGCACGCACACACACACACACACACACACACACACACACACACACACACACACTCACACACACACACACACACACACACACACACACACACACACACACACACACACACACACACACACACACACACACACACACACACACACACACACACACACACAGTACCAGTAAAGCAAGGGAATATTTTCGGTGTGAAGTGTGGAGCCTCCTGTCCAAGCAGGCCTTTCCTTCCCACTAGCCTCCCAGCTGTTAAGGAGTATATCCGGATGTCATCTTTGATGTTGTCTATGTACCTCTTTTTGGCCTCCTGGGGCACATTTTCCTTCAACAAGCTGTAGATACAGGATTTGTTTGGGTTGGTGAGAGTCAGGCATCCGGATAGTAAATGGTAAATTGACTGCAAAGCGCCTTTCTACTCCTTTGAGCACTCAAAGCGCTTTACCTTGTGTGCCTCACATTCACCCATTCACACTGCCATTCACACACAGGTGGCAGTGGCTACCACGCAGGGTACCACCCTGTCACCAGGAGCAACTTGGGGTTAAGTGTCTTGCTGTAGGACACATCAATGGGGTGAGGCAGAGCGGGGCTCGAACTTGCAACCTTCAGGTTGCCGTGATGACATGGCCAGTCCAATGTTGTGAAATGATGGTAGCTTCCTTCGATCCTGCCAGGTTATCTTGAGGATTCTTCTTAGGTATCTCTCTTTTTTGGGGGGGCTTTTTTGCCTTGATTTCGATAGGACAATGAAGCAATGACAGGACGTGAGTGGGGAGAGAGAGACAGGGAAGGGTCGGCAAAGGACTCGAGCCGGACTCGAACCCGTGTCAGCCACGTAGTAGACGAATACCCTACCGTTAGTGCCACAGTAGGGCCCTTCTTAGGTATCGCCGGAGATTCTTTAAGTATATAGAGATATGCCAATGTAATAGGTTGCCATGGGCACCTAACATGACCAGGTTCCGGTCTGCCTAAAGGAGCGTGTCATAATACTCCTAGCATTGAATAGAACATAGGTCTGCCTAGGTCTGCCTAAAGGGGGATTTCCTCCCCCTCCCCTTGCAATAATAGAACCCGGAAACAATGGGCCAATGGAACCTCTCTTTCTCTACTCTCTCTGGTATTGCTGATGGGAATGTTAGAATGCTTGCATTCTGCTTTTAACAGACATGCCCTGTCGCTTCTATTGCTCGCATCGCTCTTGCTGCAAAATCCAGCAATTTGATGTCGCTTGATCTTGTCGCAGCCGGTGTATTCGCCTGGTAAGATGTTGGCCCTTGACTGAAGGTCGCGATTCTCAAAGACTTCAGCCTTGAGTATGCCCTGCTTCTACAGCTAAGGCGGTCTTCTTCTTCTTTCACATGCACACGGACACACACACACACACACACACACACACACAGACACACACACACACACACACACACACACACACACACACACACACACACACACACACACACACACACACACACACACACACACACACACACACACACACACACACACACACACACACACACACACACACACACACACACAAGCACAAATGTTGCACACTTATATTATAGCTCTACAGTATGCAGCCTAAGCTGTTGACCGCTCCTGGGGGCCATTGAAGGGTAGCTGTGGTTTAACCTCTGTAGCAACCCCATGGTGCTATAGTGGCTCTATGCCAGGCACTGAAGGGGAGTGGCCATATGTGGCTCTCAATGAGTTTAACCTTCGACCCCTAGGAGGCATAACCTATAACCCCCTAGCCCCTGGCAGGACATCAACCCTCTTCCATCGATCACTCGCCTCTTCATTTCCTCTCAAAATGTACGGTGAATTCAGGTAAATTGGGTCACTGTGAGCTTATATTTGCAAAACCTTATGTATTGCCTCTTAGCCTTGCACATTTCACATGGACTGGCACAAACAAGAAAGGCATGACACCATGTCCCAAATGGAAGTCGTGACCATTGGAAAGCGACAAAAGCATTTTAAAGGGACACTGTGCAGGAAATGGTCAAAGTAGTCATTTGGAAATTCAAAATGGCGAACCATGGAGAAGATCCCCCTTTTCATGTATGAAAAGTGCAATTTTTCCAGTCATAATGAATACTTACAATTTGATGCTGGTGGTAAGTATTCATGAAAAAGGTAACATTAGTGAATGGGCAGCATGAATTCTGAAAATAAACAGCTAAAAATCTCACACAGTGTCCCTTTAAAGTCCTCATTGAAGGCATACATAGGTATATTAGGCCTATACGTCATGTATGCCAACCCTGAGTCCATCAACTGACAATGAAATAGAAACATACAGAGTGAAAAAAAGGTTTAAAAAGGTGTGTGTGCAACAGCAACATGCCACTCTGCTTTAGTCATGCTCTGTTGGTTCAGTGGAGACAATCCAACATTTTTTTTTCAGTCGTCGTGTCACTTGCTGTTCAGATATGGTGTAAGATTTGACATGGCTGCATGCAACCTCTATTCTGTCCATCCAGTCATCCTTTCTGTTCTTTTTTCCTCCACCGCTACAATATCTTTTCTTTTTTTGCATGGAAACAAGTGAGGCTTTCTCTCAGAGAGGAGGGGGCAGAGACAATAGGCTAGTACAAACAGATTGGATCACCGAATCACTGGTTGGTGATGAGTAGTGTGTGTGTGTGTGTGTGTGTGTGCTTGTGTGTGCATGGTGTGTGCGTTCACTGGTGTGCGATGTCTGTATGTTTGTGTAGGATTAAGCGTTGAGCACTATATTATGAGCTTAGATCACTCAACATACTGGATTCACACAACTACATAGCATGTGGTAAGGCTCACACAACCACTGGTGTACACACACACACACACACACACACACACACACACACACACACACACACACACACACACACACACACACACACACACACACACACACACACACACACACACACACCGGTAGCATCGCAGCAGTCATGACATCATCTCTCTTTTTTTCTACCTCCCTCCCTCCCTCTTTCTGTCTGTCTCTCTCTATCTCTGTCCGTGTTTCTGTCTCTTTCTCTGCTCCCCCTCTCTCTCTTTCTCTTTCTCTCTCTCTCTGCCTCTCTCTCTCTCTCTCTCTCTCTCTCTCTCTCTCTCTCTCTCTCTCTCTCTCTCTCTCTCTCTCTGCCTCTCTCTCTCTCTGTCTGCCTCTCTCTCTCTCTCTCTCTCTCTCTCTCTCTCTCTCTCTCGTTCCCGCAGTCCATCCCTTTTCATCAGCCACTCTCTGCCCTCTGAGTCACTCCACGCCGTCTTTCCTGTGTGTGTGTGTGTGTGTGTGTGTGTGTGTGTGTGTGTGTGTGTGTGTGTGTGTGTGTGTGTGTGTGTGTGTGTGTGTATCAGTGTGCGGTGGCATGAATGAGCTTCAGTCCTGCATGCTGAGGAACACGGATAGAAACGACAGGAGAAGCATTGTTGCTCCCTCTCTCACTCTCTTTCTCTCGCACACTCCCTACATCCCTGTCTCCATCCCTCCCATCCCTCTCTCTCTCTCTCTCTCTCTCTCTCTCTCTCTCTCTCTCTCTCTCCCCCTCTCTCTCTATCTCTCTCTCTCTCTCTCTCTCTCTCTCTCCCTCCCTCTCTCTCTCTCTCACACACACACACTCCCTACATCCCTGTCTCCATCCCTCCCATCTCTCTCTCTCTCTCTCTCTCTCTCTCTCTCTCTCTCTCTCTCTCTCTCTCTCTCTCTCTCTCTCTCTCTCTCTCTCTCTCTCTCTCTCGTTTCCCTCCCTCCCTGACTCTTTCCCATCTTTTTTCTCCCTCTCTCTTTCATGGATGTTCAGCGGTTAAACGCAAGCTGAGCGTTGATTGCTGTGGAGGTTATATTTTTTTTTGAACATTTTTCTCCTTTTTTGTTGGCTGAAATCCTGATGCCTTACTTCGCCGTTGACTATCTTTCGGTTCCAAAGTTGTTGTTTTTTTTCCCCCTTCCATTCCACCTCGTTTTCTTTTTTCTCTCCCCTTTTCAATCGGCAAACTCACAAGTGACTGCTTTGATTCCTCGCCATCTCCAATGTTGAACAAGAAGAAAGGCACTCGTTTTTAGACACTGGCTTAGAAGAAAAGGAAGAAAAAAAGAAGAAAAAAAAGAAGAAGGAGGATAAAACGAGACGAGAGGAAGAGGGGGGAGAGAGAGAGTGAAGAAAGGAGATAAGCCATGCACTAGGGAAAAAAAAACTATCGTCAAGGAAAGGAGACGAGGAAAGACGGTTGTCAGTGGAAACGTGGAGTTTTTCTTTCAAAGTGGATTGTGGAGGGAGGAATAGAAACGAGAGAAGAAGGCATGATCAAGTCACTTCTCAGGGGTATGTGGATTCATCTGGCTCTTGCTGTGTGTGTGTGTGTGTGTGTGTGTGTGTGTGTGTGTGTGTGTGTGTGTGTGTGTGTGTGTGTGTGTGTGTGTGTGTGTGTGTGTGTGTGTGTGTGTGTGTGTCTGTGTGTCTGTGTGTGTGTGTGTGTGTGTGCATCTGTGTAGATCTGTATATGTGTGTCCACATCCGTGTGTGCATGTATGTGTGGTCTCTCGCAATGTGTTATATCTGATTCCTCCTCATGTGTCAGCACAGAGGTAGCAGTATCTAATCTCAAATCTCTACATCGCAAAAGCACAGTCTCCCTGTGTACCTTTCTCTGAACCCTATTCATCATTACTATTGATGGCAATTCATCATCTGCTAGTATAATGACTAAGGTGTCATTAAATTATATTGCTTTCAATGTCGGCGCTGGCATTTCCCCAAATGAAACATAGACCAGGTGTGATGTGATTTGTCTTGTTTCAGATACCAGAAATGTATATTCCTCAGGAACTCTGTGTGTGGTAGTGGAAGGTGCTCAGATGTAATACAACGTGACATGAAAGAATTACA
>NC_085871.1:15218173-15223173 GCF_034702125.1 Engraulis encrasicolus
GATGCCCCAACCTCCACCTCCACCTCTCCATCAGCCCCAGCGCCAGCACCAACACTACCACCCCGCCCACCAGCCCAAACTGACATTGTCCTCTCAACCACCACCACCACCTGTCTAGTCTCCCAAATGACACTTCAATTACCACCCTCCGCCTCCTGCTGTGGTTATTCCCAGCTTGTCTGAGGTGAATAGGTGACTGAACCAAGCTAAACTGGAGGTCTGCAGGAGAAGGAGAAGGAGAAGGAGGCGGGTGATAATGGAAAAGAAGGGTATAGGATGAAATTTGACCTAACACATTGAATACCATAAATGTACTAGCAGCATACCGTTGTTGCGAGTTCAGAATGCTTGCCGCAGAATGGCAGGGGCTTTTGAATGCCAAAACTTTAGTAATGTACTTTCATGTTTGTTTCTTTTTTTTGTTAGTTTTTATTTTATTTTATGAAACTCGACACTCCGACACAAAATTTGCTATAGCTATGTTTGTAGAGGGAACACAGCTCCAAACTAGCAATGAACTTACCATATATTTTCAACCAAGGCATGTAGATACCGTTTGTACTCAAGGCAAGCTTTGAGTTTCCCCTTTCAAACAAGCCATAGTATGCATCTGTAACTTTAATAAAATATGATCTGCTTTAACAAATAACGTCAAATAGGATCTGGATTACATTGCATTGTTGACAAAATTCCAAAATAGGCTACAGCCTGACAGTCAGTATGTTGAAATGAGCAAAACAAACCCATTGCAGTAACAAAAGTAGACTAATTTATACAATAATATTGTTCACCCACACATTTATCGTGATGGGGGAGTGAAGATATGATGCCTAACTGTGACATCTAGGTCTGTCATAACTTGATCGCTTAGTGTGTGTGTGTGTGTGTGTGTGCGTGCGTGCGTGCGTGCGTGCGTGCGTGTGTGCGTGTGTGTGCATGTGTGTGTGTGAGTTGTTTTAGGCTATGCTAATAGATGAATCTCTGCCCTGGCTACTGTGGCTTTGTCAATGACTAGCATGTGTTTCAGTGGGGGGGGGCCGCAGATGGATGGCTGTCTCATTGCCCGTCCAAAACAGGGGCTGGGCTGGCGGAGGATGAAAAACAACAACAGTCCATCTGCTATGTGGGCCACACTTGTTGTGCGGCTACATTCCTATAGAGCTCATCAGCGCATGGGGCCCTCAGCCATGTGTTTGGGGGGGAATGTGAGGTGACGACTCATTCTCCATAGGGGGCAACTGTTTGGGGGTCATGAGCAGTCACCCGGTCACATGGTCACATGGACACATGGTCAGTACCGAGAAATCCTCATGAAATTGTTTGCTGTTTGGGTGATGTCCATGGGCCCATAATCTGAATCTGGCGCTTTTCTTTGATTTTATAAAGCATATGTAGGCATCTAAGCTTATTTCATGTAGTACATAATATGTTATATATTATATTGTATGCATATATTATATTGTTCATTTCAATGGGCAACTGTTTGAGGTCATTAGAAGACGACACATGATTAGTACCCAGAATTCCTCATGAAACTGTTTGCAGTTTGGATGATGTGTATATGGATTGTGCATGTTTGAATTGGGCATTGTTGTATAGTTTGGTAGGCTAGCAATCTTAAATGTACGCCTATTGTAGTTTGGGTGATGTTTATGTGAACTACAAACCCCAACTCCGATGAAGTTGGGACGTTTGGTAAACAGTGAATAAAATCAAAATGCTATCATTTTCAAAACATTCAATCTATTCAGTAGATGGAGAATAGTGAAAAGACAACATATTAAGTGTTCAAACCGAGAAAAAAGATTGTTTTGGGGGACATATGTACTCATTTCTAATTTGATAAATCCAACACGTCTCAAAAGAGTTGGGATGGGGACAATAAATGGCAGCAAATGTCGAGGAAGACTACAAACAAAACAAAAGACAACACTTAACAGTTAAATACATTAACCGATAAGATGATTTTATATAAAAAACAGTGTTAATTCCTATCTTGGACATGATTTCACCAGCTTAAATGGTGGGTGTATTTCGTGTCATGTTTTGCAATGTTTTCCTTTCTTTAGTGCTTACAGTGTGACAGGTCTTGACCAAAAACCCACCATTTTATCACCTGCTGGTCCTTATGATGGAGCCAAACTGTTAAAACATAGTAGAGAATGCAATTTGACCTTAGTATGTGGCAGTAATCGAAGATCTCCCTTCAAAATATAATGCATGAGTGGCTTTTCATGCTGTTTAAAACCCATTTATACCATTCAGCACTGTATTTAACTCTACAGATGAGTGAGAACATCTTAACCAATGCACTACTGCACCCGCATGCCATCATGGAGGCTGACTTTTGAAGCTAGCACTAACACAAGTTGGATGGTCCATTTTCACTGTAGCACAGGATGTGCAATGCTCTATTATTGTCAAAAAGAATGGACTTCTACAACTTCTGCTGACTTCTGTAAGCAAAGGACAGTTTCCCATGTCTTCTGGGTCTATTTCAAGTGAGCTCAGGTGCTTAGGAGAATGTTACACCCCTGTATCATTTTCATGCATTAAGCATTCTTAATATGGTCAATTTTCAATAGCTCTAATTCCTGGAGTGCTAGAGTGAGACTACAGCCAATCATGGCCGTAGCCAGCCATGTGAAGTAGGCGAGGTCCATAATGCGCGCGCAGAGCGCGCGCCGAAATTTTATTATTAATAAAAAATATAAATTAAAAATTAATTCATAAAATAAATAAATAAATATAGGCTACACAGGCCTATATATAGGGCCCTCCTCTATGAATGTATAGGCCTAATGTGAAATAGGGCCTAGTAAATATGTAGACATGTATAATAATAAATATGTTGTAGTTTTCAGCCAACTCAGCCTATTCCCTTTGAATGGCTATGCTTTGGTATCATGCCTCTTTTATCATAAACAGCATTCTCCCAGTCAGTAAAACCCTTTGTAAGGAAACTAAAGTTTGACCCAGAAGATGCACAATAAGCTACATCCTCAGCCATTCATATTTTTTCTCCCAATGAAATTACACTTCAGCTGTTTTCCTCCAAAGGTACAGGGATAGCTATCTCTGTAGTGCAAACCACCTATTTTGGAGTAAACATTTCTCTTCCTAGAGTCGCATCATTTTGTTTTAATTTAGTTGTTATAGTTTAGTTTAGTTTAGTTTAGTTTAGTAGTTATAGTTCTTCACAAGCGCAGAAGACAAAAGTCTATCAACGAGAAAGAAAAGTAGCCTATCCTCCGCGCTCCTGAGCCATCTGGTGCGTCACGGCTTTGCAGACACAGTCACGGGAGCCTCTTCAGGTGTGGATATTTTACTGCGATTGAGTCTGACGAAGATGTGGCAACGTCGATAGTCTTGGCCAAATTAACAGGAAAATATCCACACCTGAAGATGTTCCGGTGACCTCCTCTATCAGCGTTTATCACAGGCTTTCCAATTTACAATCAATTACCTTTCACGGATATCCTATGCTTTTACCTTTATGCAGCAGCTGATGCAGCAGCCGGCCTTCTTAAAATAATGACTCAAATGGCTTTTTAAGACACCATAGCCTAATTGTTACGCATGAGCTTTAGGTAAACAACTGTTAGCTTTCTGTTGGCGGAGATCTCAACAAGCGCGTGCTTAATGGGCGTGTTCGTGAGGGCACATTACTGCGCAGGCTGCACACGCACACTTTGCCATTTCAATGCATTATTCTAACCAGAAAGCATGGTAATTTTGCGTTGCGCAATGCGCTGTCACGAACGCGACCAAACACTTGCGATGTCGGCTGAGTTGCGTTCTCTCCCACGAGTCGCACCACTTGCGATATTAATTAAACTTGTTTACTCGCAAAAACAGAACACAAAGGCAAAACTAGAACACATAGCACATGGAGGTTAACCACAGTTTGCACAGGACGCTTCACAAAGGTTTATAGATGTTTTTGTGTGTTTCAGTTGGTCATATTTGCTGTTAAAATAATAATAATAATAATAAAACCTCTCACGATAGGCGAGGTCCGGACCTCGTTAGCCTCAAATGTAACTACGGCCATGCAGCCAATATATATTTCATGATGTCATGAACCTATACAATGATTTTATTAACAAAAATATGTCTTATATACACTCAATCGTGCTAAATCAAAGGGAATTCAAAAATGTATGTAATAACTATGGTAATTATTCCCTTTGCATCTTTAATTCTGAGTGACTCAGCCTCTCTGTGATGATCTTATACCTGGACACCTATATTGTCTGTCAGTACAATTCATTTTGAAATGTTCTTCTTTGTTGTTTTATCTTATTTGGATGTTTACTAAATTTCACTGATCCCCGTCCCAACTCTTTTGAGATGTGTTGGATTTATCAAATTAGAAATGAGTACATATGTCCCCCAAAACAATATTTTTTCTCGGTTTTAACACTTAATATGTTGTCTTTTCACTGTTCTCCATCTAATGAATAGATTGAATGTTTTGAAAATGATAGCATTTTGATTTTATTCACTGTTTACCAAACGTCCCAACTTCATCGGAGTTGGGGTTTGTAGAAATGTGCGTAGTTCAGATGGCTAGAAGTTATTATATTTTCTAGCCTGAGCCTGGGATGCTCAAGTGGGACTTGGAGTATGGACTCCAAGTTGCCTCCATGTGTTGCCTAATTCGCTAGTTTGCCAGCAAAAAAAATTTGCCAGAGGGAAAAAAAGTGGACTAGGCTCGTGCCCTGGCTGCCTATTTGTGTTTGCAGTTTTGCATGATATGTATGTGCTCTGGGAGCTTGGTTTGCAGGGCTAATACTCTAGCTGTCCCACAAGTCGTCTGTCCCTTGCATTCCTGTGTCTATTTATAATAAAAATAACTAGTACTTACACTTATACAGTACCTTTATGGCACTTAAGGTCGCTTAACAGACCTGTCTTTCCACTGCTTTCATCCTCTCCTGTTTTGTTCTGCTCTCCCTCCATTTTATATCGGTCTTCTCAAATCACCTCTCTGCTTT
>NC_085871.1:15233173-15240673 GCF_034702125.1 Engraulis encrasicolus
ATGTGTGTTCGTTTGCCTCCATTATGGAGTTGCATGCTTGACTGGGCAGCACTAAGGGACGATAAGGAGAAGAGTATGAGGACACAAGTCTTGGTCCTGCTTCTAACTTTGTTATCTTTCATTCTTTCTTTCTTTCTTTCTTGCTTGTTTTCTTTCTTTCTTAATCCATTCCTTCCTTCTGCCCTTCCATTCATTCATTCATACATTCTTTCTTTCTTTCTTTCTTTCTTTCTTTCTTTCTTTCTTTCTTTCTTTCTTTCTTTCTTTCTTTCTTTCTTTCTTTCTTTCTTTCTTTCTTTCTTTCTTTCTTTCTTTCTTTCTTTGTCTGTCTGTTTTTTCTGGTTCTCCCCTCATCTTCTTCCATCTCCCTAAGTCTTCACTGGCACCTTCCTTCTTCCTGCGCAGACCAACAGAGATGGGGAATTTACAATTTGGAATATGGAAACACCAAGACAAAGACAGAGACTTTTAGAGAGAGGAGACAGCAAGTGAAAGGGAGAGAGAAAGAGCATCTTCAGTTTTTCTTTATAACAATAATGTACAGATCAGACAACATGGAAGTAGATGACATAAGAATAGACAAATCAATACATTTCCAAAAAAATATTCTGTTTGGCCCAGGACTTCATGAAATCAGGTTGCCTACTCTGCCGTTTGTATTGCATGATTCCAAAGACAATATAGATAACTTAGAGCCTAGCAATGGAGCAACATAAATGTCTGGTATATCTAACATTGTGGTTTTCAACAGGGGCTCTACAGCCCCCCAGGGGGCGTTAGGGGGCATTGGGGGGGCGTTGAGAGGGAGACATCAAAGACACTCAGTTGCAGATGGGGAGCCAATAGTCTATTTCATTGTTTAATACTAATGGCATTCTTGTGACGTGTAAATCATGTAGGTAGCAGGCTTCACTCAGGTTTCTTGGTAACTTTTAAGGGTGCTGTCCCAAATGAATACACCTTGCATCAATTTTTTTTCTTTATTTTTTTGTGCACTGAGGAAGGTACACGCCGAATTTTGATGCAAGGTGCGCCCCCCTTTTCTTTGATTCTTGTGACGTGGTCATGGGGGCGTTGGGTGGCTTACGATTAGGTCAAGGGGGCGTTTGTTCAAAAATGGTTGAGAACCACTGATCTAATTTATGCCTGTGGAAGAAAGTGTATGTGTGGCACATGAAGTCTTCAATGCACTTTGAGTGTGTGTGTGTGTGTGTGTGTAGGCCTATGTGTCGGTATGTGTCTGTGCATGTGGAAAGTGCAGTCATTAGCATGTTTACTGAGCAACCCACCACACAAGGACTGTGTGTGCGTGTGCGTGTGCGTGTGCGTGTGCGTGTGCGTGTGCGTGTGCGTGTGCGTGTGCTTGTTCGTGTGCGTGTATGTGTGTCTGTGTGTCTGTGTGTGTCTGTGGGAGTGCAATGAAACTGTGAGCAAATCTCCTCAGTGCTTAAGTCAGAGAGAGAGAGAGAGAGAGAGAGAGAGAGAGAGAGAGAGAGAGAGAGAGAGAGAGAGAGAGAGAGAGTGGGAGAGAGAGAAAGAGAAATAGAGAAATAGAGAAATAGAGAGAAAGAGAGAGCCTCTCTGGTGGTATCACAGCTAGCATCAATTAGCGGAAGCTCTGGAGCTGATAGCCGCTAATTAGCTACTCAGCTCCCCTCAGCCAGAGAGAGAGAGTGCATGAATTCATTAGCATTAGCATGGGCACTCCACATGACGAAACCACACACTGAACTGCACTTACTGTACCTCAGGCTCTCCACACCACTGTTGAAGGAAACCGGGAGGAGCAGTTGTTTGTTGTGTGTGTGTGTGTGTGTGTGTGTGTGTGTGTGTGTGTGTGTGTGTGTGTGTGTGTGTGTGTGTGTGTGTGTGTGTGTGTGTGTGTGTGTGTGTGTGTGTGTGTGTGTGTTTGAGAGAGAGAGAGAGAGAGAGAGAGAGAGAGAGAGAGAGAGAGAGAGAGAGAGAGAGAGAGAGAGAGAGAGAGAGAGTGACAGTGTGTGTGTTTGTTTGTTTGTTATTGAGGAACAAACCATAGTGATACTTTGTGCGTGCGTGCGTGCGTGCGTGCGTGCGTGCGTGCGTGCGTGTGTGTGTGTGTGGCAAAAGAGATAGTGCCAGTATATGTGTGTTTGTACCTGGCTGCTTGTCTCAAGGGGATGGTGCAGTTACCTTTGAGGGGCACAAACAACAAATCAATAAGAAGACAGAAGACTTTTTTTTGCCAAGCCCAGGAAGGTTGACCCTGAACGACTCTTTCTTTCTTTCTTTCTTTCTTTCTTTCTTTCTTTCTTTCTTTCTTTCTTTCTTTCTTTCTTTCTTTCTTTCTTTCTTTCTTTCTTTCTTTCTTTCTTTCTGTGTTTTATTCTCTTTGTTTATTCATTTATTTATTTATTCGTCAGTCAGTCTCACAGACAGCTTGGGCATTAATTGATGAGGAGGCTCTGGACATTTCTTGCTGGGCTGTTTATTAAAGTAGGACGTGTGTGTGTGTGTGTGTGTGTGTGTGTGTGTGTGTGTGTGTGTGTGTGTGTGTGTGTGTGTGTGTGTGTGTGTGTGTGTGTGTGTGTGTGTGTGTGTGTGTGTGTGTGTGTGTGTGTGTGTGTGTTTGTGTGTGTGTGTGTGTGAGAGAGAGAGAGAGAGAGGTGTGTTTGTGTGCGTGTGTTTGTGTGTTTGTCTGTCTATCTGTCTGTCTGTCTGTGTCGGTGCGCGTGTGCGTGTGTGTGTATGCGTGTGTGTGTATGCGTGTATACTTTTGTAGTGCGTGCCAGCGTGCGCCTGCTCACACACATGCCTGTCGGTGTACATCAATTTACATGATAGCTGCAGTCAGCTGTGTGCGGTAAGAAATAAGTACAGAATAAAGGACTCTAATCACTTTCACCTTCAAATGAAAGCCAGACCAACCTATGAAATGTATTCAAATATTCCTTTGAACATCACAGTCGGATAAAGGCAGCTCTTTTCTTCTCTTTGGTGGATCAGCTTGTTCTAGGGTCAGCACTTGTCTCTTCTTTTTTTCCCCTCTTACATCTCCTATCAGATCTCTCCCTTTCGTTGTATTTTTCTCTGTCTCTCACAGTCTTCCTTCCTTTCTACCCCCCCTCTCTCCTCCTCTGCCTCACACACGCATGCACGCACACAGGCATGCACGCACACACACATGCATGCACACTCTCTCACTGTCACACGCACGCACACGCACACACGTACACACACACACACACACACACACACACACACACACACACACACACACACACACACACACACACACACACACACACACACACACACACACTACTGCACTGATCTTCTCTTTCTCTCTCTCTCTCTCTCTCTCTCTCTCTCTCTCTCTCTCTCTTCTTATCACCACAGTATGGCCGGAGAATGCTCAGTTTGACAGAGAGCCTGAGGGCGAGGCGTTTAATCACACAAAGGGAAGATGAAGGGATACACAGGATAGTAAAAAGAATAGCAGAGCGGGCTGCCTTTCAGCTCTCCGCTATCCTCCTTTCATCCTACGGTGGACATGTTACATTTCGTTTTCCTTTTTTTCTTTTTTTTCCCCAAGTGATGATATCTCACACACGTACATGGGGTCCCAGTTGGTCTGTCAGGTGGTGATTGGATAAGGATCTAACAGTAGTGGCCTCCAGAAGCTCCAAGGGTTCTGACTCTGTCTCTGTGTCTATCTCGGGTCTTCAATGTTTCCCTCCAGGGGCAACCAGGGACAACCAGTTGGTGATGGCATGGCACTATCTGGTATAACTATCTACAGTCCAGCTCAAAGGGTGTCTGACTCCTTGGTCTTCTCATCTCTCTCTCTCTCTCTCTCTCTCTCTCTCTCTCTCTCTCTCTCTCTCTCTCTCTCTCTCTCTCTCTCTCTCTCTCTCTCTCTCTCTCTCTCTCTCTCTCTCTCTCTCTCTCTCTCTCTCTCTCTCTCTGCCCTCAGGCACAACCAGGCAACCCAAGGAAGGAGAAGTCCCTGGGGTGGACTACAATTTCGTGACTGTTGAACGGTTTATGGAACTGGAGAAAAGCGGGGCCCTATTAGAGAGTGGAACTTATGAAGGTAAGACGTCTTTTAAGATTATAATATTGAGACACCCACTTGCCAGAGGTGTCAATATTGGGTTCAGAATGTGAAAAACAGTGCCACAAATTTGATCCAACCAGCTCTGAATCACAAGATGTTAATGCCTACCGAAGACATGTAGAGCGGATAATTGGGGAAGTGACCGGAAGGTTTTTTAACTCTCTTTACCTGGAATTGACAACACCCTGCCAGTTGCATACGATTTACCCCTTAGCCTGATAATCCGAATCATGGTGTCAAAAGTGGCATGCTGTAGTTGCTGTTGTTATCGGCATGTCGCAAATGAAAGACACGGAACGTTGAGTTCATTTGCATCCAACTTAGATATTTGACTCCTCTCATGAAGGTATTGCGTGGAAAAGAAAATGCCATTATATTTGTAGAATAAGGTGATTAGCAGAATCGTGGAAGTTAAGCAAATCTCCAGTATTCCACGTTTGAATGTGCCATGAATGCCACCTGTAGTATGTTTTCTGAAAAAAATCCTTTATATGGTTGAGTAGTATAGGTACCAGCCCAGCTGGTTTTGGTAGTTAAAATGACTGCACTGGAAGATATTGTGCTAATCCAACAGAGCAGTGATTTCTAATGTTAAAATGTGATATTAGCACCACACCCAACATCACATTCTGGATGGTAGCTAATTCTGAAAGAACTTGAACTAAGACCAATCCAAAGTTCCCAAGCCATTATACCCAAGAGCGGGTTCAAGGACCCTGATTCTTGATTGCACACTGACATTTATTTCCCAAACCCTTTTATTTAAAGGCGACAGCCCTGAACTCTGTGTTTGAAAAAAAAAAAAAACATGGCTTCTTCTTCCAGACCAAGGAGTTGATTATACATTTCTGTCGCACAAACTTTACCCTTTCTCTCTCTTTCTCCTGTCAAGTCCACCTTCCCAGCTCTTAGCCTCTGTTAAGAGGCAGCCCTTTGAAGCCTTGCAGTCGCCTTTTAATGGATTCGGTGTTCTCTGGCTTATCGCCGGCTAATTTAGCCCTGACACTTTGCTCGTGGCTCGGCTTTGTTCCATTTAACCCTGCCATTGTTGGATTTGGGTAAAAAATGAACCACCGTTTTTGTAGAGGAACAAACAGCGGGGAACTTCAACACGGGAGCTCATCCGTGGAGTGTTCCTGAAGCACTCAGGTGAGAGAGAGTAGAGAGAAACGCCATATCGGTTGCTGCAGTTTCGGGTACAAGCTAAAAGCTCTATTTTAGTTCTTACACAGAAAGGCCTTCATGCCTCTTGACAGCTCGGTGTGTTCCTGCGGAGTACTTCAGTACTGTGTGTGTGTGTGTGTGTGTGTGTGTGTGTGTGTGTGTGTGTGTGTGTGTGTGTGTGTGTGTGTGTGTGTGTGTGTGTGTGTGTGTGTGTGTGTGTGTGTGTGTGTGTGTGTGTGTGTGTGTGTGTGTGTGTGTGTGTGTGTGTGTGTGTGTGTGCCTATGTGTATGTGAGTTTTACTCTGTGAGAGACTGAGATCAGAAAAGGATATCCTGAATGTGTGTATGTGAGTCTAAGAAAGTGTGTTCACCAAATGTATAAGCGGAAAGCTGAACATTGCTAGTCGATCAACAGATCCAGAGTGACACAAAAAAACAGAATTGTTTTGTAAAACAAGCTGTATATTCTTCAAGCGCCCACATTTCTCGATCTGGTGCTTCGTGCTAGAGGACTTTAAACAGAGAAAGGAGGTGTGAGATGTTTGATGAAGAGGGTGACATTGAAACGTTACTGTTGCTCCTTTTGCAGATGAAGTTAAATGGTAAATAGTAAATTGACTGCATTTATAGAGCGTCTTTCCACTCCTTCGAGCACTCAAAGCGCTTTACATTGTATGCCCCACATTCACACACCGGTGGCCGTGGCTGCCTCGTAGGGTACTACCCTGCCACCAGGAGCAATTTGGGGCTAAGTATCTTGCTCAAGGGCACATCGATGGGGTCAGGCAGAGCGGGGCTCGAACCTGCAACCTTCTAATTACCGAAGTTAAAAGAGTCCTCACCCGTAATTGCCCAGGCAAACCTCTTTTTCTTGAAAACTTACTCATTTCACAATAACTCTTGAAAGCAAAAGCAACGCCATGAAATTGGTTCATGCTTCAAAACAGCCACCTATTTACTTTTTTCATTCATTCTTCACGTATATGAAGAGTAGCCTCTTATCTTGGCAAACAGTATGTCTGCATATTAATTTCTCCTTTACTGAAAATCGCACAATGCACAATTCAATCACATATAGGACTTAATGGAATTAGACGTTAAGTCATTCATAGTGCTGGATTACATTCAATAATAGGCTGTGTGATGTTATAACCTGATGAACTCTAAAATAGATCACTTACTGTAAAACCCTCAAGAGAAACCTGCAGTCAAAAAGAGACTTGTCTTTGGAGTAACACCGCAACACTAGACAAAATAACTGAACGTGCAATCGAGTTTTTGGGAACTAGAGGTAGTCCTGGCGATCTGAAGAAGATGTGGTCATGGCTCAGCACGGAAACTGACAGTGGGGCACAGACAACAGATGGCCTAGGGAGAGAGAGTGCCCAGAATTGGTCCTCATTACCTTACATAGTATAGTGTGTATTGGGTGGGGGGCCCTTTCAATTAACTGCCTCAGGCCTCACCCAAAGCTTTTCAGAGGGCCTGTGGCTCAAAAACGCAGCCCTACCAGTCTCTCGACAAACTGCCTGCAGGCTAACAACATGACATGCTAGTTTGCCCTGTGCATGCTATCTCACAGTTGTCATGGCTACAGCAGCTGTCTCCATTTCCTTATAATGTAAGTGGGTAGATGCATGGAGTTTCTTTGTTGTTTTTTTGTTTTGTTTGTTTTTGGAGTTTTGCTCTGAGACCTGACTGTTTGTTGTACTTGAGCTGAACAGTTGCCTTCCTTCTTTTCCTTCCCCTTCACTTCTAATTCTCTCACATCTGAGACATGCACAGTGTGTGTGCAGAACAGAGTTTCTTCTTTTTTTCCGCAAAGAAGTTTATCAAATTGTCAGGGTAGGAAGAAGAAAGAAAAGAGAAAATGTAAAACACTTTTTTTCCACCTCTGCTTTGCCCAAGCTATCTATCCTCCTCAGTCCTAGAGTGCTAATCCAGTCCACTGGCTTTCTTTTGAAATCAATTCATCGGGTATTTTCAATATTAAAACAATCTCAGGGGGATCTTCAATGGTCCTTCTGTGTGTGTGTGTGTGTGTGTGTGTGTGTGTGTGTGTGTGTGTGTGTGTGTGTGTGTGTGTGTGTGTGTGTGTGTGTGTGTGTGTGTGTGTGTGTGTGTGTGTGTGTGTGTGTGTGTGTGTGTGTGCGTGCGTGCGTGCGTGCGTGCGTGCGTGCGTGCGCGCGTGCGTGCGTGCGTGTGTGTATGCGAGTGTGTGTGTGTATGTATTGCACATT
>NC_085871.1:15245673-15255673 GCF_034702125.1 Engraulis encrasicolus
TCATCTCTTTGCACAAAATGAAAGTGCAGTCATGCTTAAGCCCTCTTTTTTGGGCACGTCACCTCACAGTCGTTCAGATCCAAAATTCTGAGACAGAAATACATGTATATAGTATGAGGGAGCTGAGAGAGGTATTCCACAGTTCATGGAGAGAAATCTGCAGTTAAGCAGCTATGCTAATGTCTCCTCATTAAAAAGAGGAAAAAAACCAGATGGCAGTGATTAGCTTTCTATTTTTGGAGGCCATAGTGGTCATTGGTGCAGATACAGTTACCCTCAAGCCATTTCACTGGGCTAAAGTATTGTCCACTTTAAGCACGCTCGCTGACAAAATTAGCCAGTTCTTATCTCACCTTTTACATTGCATGGCATCATATTACATTATACTTTGCTGATGCTATCAGCCAGAATGGAATATACCATAGGTGGGCAAGCTCAGGCCCGGGGGCCACTTGCTGCCCGCTGAGCCATTTCATGTGGCCCGCAGAGCCTTTAGTAGGCTATAATTCTGGCCATCCCCCCTCACAATACACGGTAAGACAGGAGGTCTTTAGTTATGTACTCCCACGTTCCACATTCGTCAATCTTGTTCCCAAGACCAACTCCCTAAACATTAGGTCACAGCTGTTTGAACTAGTTTTGTGTATCACGGTCATAAAGTTGGGGTAATATAGAGAGCATTTCCATGGAGTTAACCATTAACCACCAACATAAGAACTCACTTGCATGTATTTTCATCGTTTTACGTTGTTTACATATTATTATTTAAATACAGTTTACTATTATGGATGTGTTTTAAGATGTGTCATCTCCCTCAGTTACTCTGATTTCAGTTTTGATCATCCCCATAGGCTTTTGAAGAATTGAAACGTTTTCAGTCACCATTCAGTGATGTGAGTCGTGGTACTTGAGTTAAACACATAGGACATGGCCCCTGTTGTGAAGTGAAAGTTAAAGCCCACCTGGGAAACTCCCATTGTCCGCCCCAGCACTCCACAATTGGGAGGGAAAGTGGAAAACAGCGATCCTAGCGGTTACGTTCCAAACACCAGGGTGATCATATTGAAACTCCCATAGACAAGTTTTAAAAAAAATCCCACAAAGATATGACTTGGAACTATAACACCAGACACATTTTTCAGCGTACACAATAGCATGAACTACTACCTGTGAAAATCTTAAGTCATTTTTTGCCCTTTTAAGAAAAATAGAAATTGTGCCAATCTGGTCGGAAACGGACTACAGCTCCCAGCATGCTGTGCTTCGCGCCTCGTTGACAACACAGAGAAACAAATGAACGCGAACGAACGCAAGTTCTTCGCATATCTTCACATTCTTGTAATCCTATGAGTTCCACATTGTCTTCTTATTACACATATATACACGCGATCATTTTGGTATGGTTTTAAATTCTCTAGTAGATATGATGGCTTCTGTGGTGATGAGTAACCACCTCTCTGGCTCATGTTTGGCTATGCTAATTTGGCTATGCTAATTACATGGAGTAAACAAGCCACACATGCCAGTCAGTGTAGTTCTGTATTAGCTTTTTAAAGAATATTAAAATCAGCTCAGATCAGTGAAAAACCGAACATTTTACCACCTGATTCGATAAAACGGGCCAACATGCCCATAATATGACTGCCACTACTTCTACTTCGTCGTCAGGGCCGAGATGTAATTTTTCAAAGAAAAAAAACATTCATTTGTTGCAGGGGGTTGGAACGTTGCCAGCAGGGGGCGATGAGATTACTTTCCCTCCCTATACACAGCAATCACTGCACACAACGCACGGTGAACGGTGCACATTGTAACTTACAATTTGTAAGGCTACAGAGGAAGCGCTGAGCATTTTCACACAGTATTTGACTTGTCGAAGGAAGTCAATTTCAACTACAAAAGCAGCCTTCTTCTCTGACTTCTCAAGCTGTTGCTCATACAAAACCGGCCATTTTCCCTGAGTGCTACATTACAGCAAAAGAATGATGTATGTAAAGTGTTGAATTTCAACAGCCTTATATATCTGTCAACTTGTCAATGTTGTGTTTTTTTTACTTAGAAAAAAATATTTGGTTATTTTGTTCCTTTCTTCAGCGATTCAGCATTTGTGTGAGTGAGGGGGGGGCTTATCCACAAACATCAATCTCACGACAGACTGTCAACTAAATATGTAGGCTATGATGTGTTGTTAAACCTACAGTTTGACACAAGATGAAGTGAAATCAAGTCTGTGTGAGTGTGTGTGCGTACATGCATGCGTGTGTCCGTGTCTATGTGCAAGTGCAAGTGTCTGTGTGCAAGTGCATGTGCAACCATATTACGTAATCGAAATTCTTTGTTGTACTTCACTTGTAATATGACTCAACAATGTATGTGTGTGTGTGTGTGTGTGTGTGTGTGTGCGCGTGTACGTGTGTGTGTGTGTGTGTGTGTGTGTGTGTGTGTGTGTGTGTGTGTGTGTGTGTGTGTGTGTGTGTGTGTGTGTGTGTGTGTGAAAACACGTGTACAGAAAACTACTACGGGACGCCCAAGCCCCCGTGCGAGCCCGTGCCCACGCCGCTGCTGCTCGATGTAACAGACCGCCTGCTGCCGGGCGCCAGACCCAGCTCGCAGGGCAAGCGGCGACGCAACAAGTCCGTCAGCAACATGGAGAAGGCCGGCATCGAGCCGCCCGAGGAGGAGGAGGAGGAGAGGCCCGTCGTCAACGGCAACGGACACGTGCCCGTCACCCCAGGTGGGTACCACACCGGTGGATGTCTGTGAGTAGAATGGGTGGGTGGGTGTGTGTGGGTGAGATCCTGTGGGGCAGTGTGTGCGCTAAAGCAGTGGTTCTCAACTGGAACAGTCTTGGGACAAACCATTTTCCACTCTCATTCGGTCGCGACCCAAATTTTTTAGTGTTCAAGTCAATTCAATGTAATTCTCAAAATATAACCACAATAGGCCTGTTTAATGACATAATTATTATTTCTTATTCATTTATTATAAATAATATATATTTATTATACATTTATTTCATATATATTATTTATGTATTTATTGTTATTATTATTAGGCCTACTACTACTACTACTACTACTTCTACTACTTACTACTTCTTATAATAATAATAATAATAATAATAATAATAATAATAATAATAATAATAATAATAATAATAATAATAATAATAGGCTTATACATAGGCCTACTTGTGTTCTGCATCTGCATGGTCATTTTAACATTATCCTACATTTTAAAAAGTGGGCTGTGTGAACATTGCAGCATGTATCTGAGGAACAGCTAGCCTATGTCTTGACATTAAAAATCATCCTTTCAAGATGTGGGAAATGTATTCTGGTTTATTATGAATAGCAGTAGGCCTGTGAACGCAGCAATTAACAAAACACTGTGATTATTATCACGTATGCCTAGCTTGCACAAGAAGGAGCACCGTGTTTTTTTTTAAACTAATTACAAGGGCTTCAAAATCCGGTAGGATGGTAGACGGAGCATATCGTTCAGTTCAGTGTCCAACCTGGACGCTGTCTTGATTTGAGTTGTGGTGTGAAGAAGCCACTTTCACAAAGATAGTGTGCTGAAATATTTTTTGATAGCCCGTCTCGTGGAAACATGGAATACTCAGCTCAGGGTTCCCACACGTCCTGGAAAACCTGGAAAACCTGGAAATTTAGAGATATGTTTTCAAGTCCTTGAATGTCCTGGAAATTCACCAAATGTCCTGGAAAAAAATATTTTGTCCTGGATTTTTTTTCCTTCAACTTTTTCCCGATTTTGTTTGTGGTATAATTTTGACTCTTTTCCGAGTCTAGACATGACGATTGAATTTATATCCACCTATTGAATACATTATTGTCCACACACACACGCACAGTTTAGTCAGGTTGCCAACTTTGATTTCTCCAGCGCCTTCAACACAATACAGCCACTACTGTTGAGAAACAAACTACTGCAGATGGGAGTGGAGACTGGGCTGGTGAACTGGATCACAGACTACCTCACAGGAAGGCCCCAGTTCGTCAGACTAGGTGACCTCACATCAGAGACTGTAGTCAGCAGCACTGGAGCTCCACAAGGAACGGTGCTCTCCCCCGTGCTGTTCACCCTGTACACCACCAGAAATGTTCTAAGCTATGAGATAGCCGTCTCTCATTGGCTCCCATTATAGCCCCGTTGGCGCACGCAGCCAAGTAAAAGATGAATGGGAGCCTATTGGGCTAAATGGCTCAGCAGGGATTTGTGACGATTCTGTTCTCTGGTTTGTAAAGATGTGTGCACATTCTGTACCTTATCATGGAAGTTGTATTAGAAGTGAAGTTAAAGGTTCCTGACATGGCTTTGTTCTCCCAAAGACGTGTTAGTTTTGTCCTGCAACACGCTAGCATTCGGCTAATACCTGCTGGCTGAGGAATCTCTGCGACTATTCACGACCAGAGCTGACGAGAGACGTACTCTGACTGATCCTCCTAGCAGAGACATCTACGGTCACACACCTCAACCCCCACCACCGTCCAACATGTTAATTGAAGGTGCCCAAATTCTTATGATGAGCGCAGTCATTTCCTTTACCCCATGTACACATGCTGCTTTTCCACCACCTTAAATGCAATAAATAACAGGTGTCCGCAACAATCCTAACATAACTTTAAACACATCGACATCTGAAGTCAGACTTAAAACTACAAAACAAATGGCGTATGCCGTAAAGTCGATTGTCACGTGTTATGTCATTGCTATAGTTGAAATAAGGGTCATTTTCACGAATCTAACACTTGACAAGATGCAAACGTGTCGGCAAATGCTTTCACTTACTCATATCTATCGAACGCGACTTCATTGTTTCCAGGGAAAAAATCACACGGGCAGATAGTTCTAAGAGAAGCGTACAGCCCCATTGGCACCCATTCATTATTTACTTGGCTGCGATAACATAGCTGCAGTGCCACTCCTGGCCACACCAGCTAGTTGTCGTTCTTGTACAAGATTCCATTTTCTTTGACACCACTGACTTCAACTACAACACGAAGACCTGCCACATGCAAAAGTTCTCGGATGACACGGCCATTGTTGGATGCATCAAAGATGGGCAGGAGGGGGAGTACAGGGGACTGGTGGAGAACTTTGTCAAATGGTGCAGAACCAACCAGCTGCGGCTGAACACCACCAAAACCAAAGAAATGGTGATTGACTTCAGGCGAACCACCCCACCCCTGGTGCCTGTCTCTATCGAGGGGGAGACTGTGGAGACAGTCTCCACATACAAGTACCTGGGTGTTCACCTGGACTCTAAACTGGACTGGTCTGCCAACTCACATGCACTGTACAAGAAAGGCCAGAGCAGACTCTACTTTCTGAGAAAGCTGAGATCTTTCAATGTCTGCAACAGACTCCTGCAGATGTTCTACCAGTCTGCCATGGCCAGTGTGCTCTCCTATGCTGTGGCATGCTGGGGTGGCAGCATTAGGAAAAGAGATGCTGGACGGCTCGACAGGCTGGTGAGGAAAGCAGGGTCTGTTGTAGGCACAGAACTGGACGCCCTCACAACCACAGCCGACAAGAGGACACTTGGCAGATTGGACTCTATTTTGGACAACGACAAGCACCCACTGTACCCAGTCCTCAACAACCAGAGAAGCCTGTTCAGCTACAGACTGCGCGCCATCTCCTGCAAGACAGACAGGCTGCGGAAGTCCTTTGTACCCAGGGCCATTCAGCTTTTCAACATTGCACAGAAGGACACACAAAGAGAGATCATCATAGGGGACTGGACTGCATAAACAGATCCCACTCCTGCATACTCTTTTTACCTGGACTCTCTTACCCTTCGACTCCTTTTCAGCGGAATGCACAGCTGAGTGTGTGTGTGTGTTAGTGTGACTGTGTGTGTGTGTGTGTGTGTGTGTGTGTGTGTGTGTGTGTGTGTGTGTGTGTGTGTGTGTGTGTGTGTGTGTGTGTGTGTGTGTGTGTGTGTGTGTGTGTGTGTGTGTGTGTACGTACTCAGTCTGCGATGTGTGTAACCCCCCTGACTACTGATACTCCTGTCCTGGACTATGTATACTTTATTTTTGGTGTGTGTGTGTGTGTGTGTGGGTGTGTGTGTGTGGAGTGACACAGGGGGTGACTTGTGTTTAACCCCCCATCTCTTTTTCTAAGGAATACAATGGACATTGTTCTAGGAAAGAGACTATGGACACTCCTGGTCACTTTATGGCCACCTTGTCTTGGCTACTATGTGCCACTTAGCTAAGGCACATGTGAACACTGGACACTTTACACTTTATATTTTTGGTGTGTGTGTGTGTGCGTGTGTGTGTGTGTGTATGTGTGTGTGTGTGTGTGTGTGTGTGTGTGTGTGTGTGTGAGAGAGAGAGAGAGATGCCTTGGCAATAAGTATGCAACAGCGAGCTATATATGATTATTTTATTTTATGTGTAAATATGTGTGTTATGTCTTGTGGACAATGTCTTTATGTCTTTATTTATGTGTGTATGCTACTTGACACCTTAATTTCCCCCTGGGATCAATAAACGATACTCTACTCTACTCTACTCTACTCTTTTTGCACTTATACACAGTCATATTCTTTGACTCAGTGTTGCCAAAAGTCGCTACAAGTCGCTAGTTGGCTTGCTGAAAAGTCGCTAGATGATATGATGGCGTTATATATCTCTCGAAAACATGCCTAAGGTCATAATAGGCCTACAAATAGGCAGTGCTAGCACCTACTTACAAAACATTGTAGTGCTATATTTTTTGGAGATCAGAGCATATCTGCAGCCCTGCTTAATCGTAGGAAATGCTTCTGACAGCAGCTCAGCGTCACTGAGGTGCTGTTTCCACGTAGCTGGATATTTACCTCCGCCAGGAGGTTATGTGATCGCCTGATTTCTGTGTGGCATGTCTGTCCGTCTGTCACTCTGTTCGTTCGCTGCTATTTCGCGGGCAGCCACAAGGTGGAAGAGGTGAATTGAGCAATGACAGGACGTGCCTGCGATTTGGATTGATGTACAGTGACCAGTGACCACAGCATAGCGCGCCGATTTGCTGTGCCATGGCTGCGTAACCAATAGCACACCAAAAAATGTACAATATGGCACACATATCGAGTTAATTGTTCTCCGAGCGTTTGGCCTGACAATCAAATCAGGTTTTGCGGAGTTGAACAGTTGTTCCCTGTTCAGTTGAAGTCCACGAAGGGTGGAGATATTAATAACGGCGAACAGTGGTTAACAGTGATGAAGGCAGCGCCAAGGAGGAGAAGGTGTGCAGTTCACTAGATTTTGGTTAATCGAAGTTGTGTTGCGACGGTCACCACAACAAAGCCAATCAGAAAGCGCACAGCGCGGATTTGCTGTCACTGTGCCCACATGGCCGAAGCCATAGGCGTAGCCAGTCACTAAAACATAATGTAATATAATAATGACGACATAGGCTATAATGTCACGCGTACGTCGCAGCTTTCGCGGAGTTAATTGTTCTCAACCAAATCAGCTTTCTCTCGTCTGTCCGGTTGAAGTTTGTTCGAAGGGTGGAAGAACTATAGTTCACTATTTAAAGTTAGCCAGCGTGTGTGATCCTAAAGTGTTCTCAAAGGGCAATGTTGACCACCGTAGTCATATCATTAATTATTATGGGTGGATATTACAGTAATAGCTGTGCCATTTAATATTGTGGCAAAACAATTAGGCTATATGATGAAAGGCATGCTGCCAACACACAATGAATGACCGATGTCACCAAGGCTATAGGGATGGGATCTAATAATTTCTAGTAGGCCTACATATTCCGTATTACAGTAGGGTCTATAGGCTATGGCATGACCAAACATTTGCCAATCCCACAATGACAGGTGAACTATACTAAAGCTAACCAGGTGACACACATCCTAGCTAATAAAAGAGACACATCATTTGGTTAACATTAAAGGTTCACTTCTCTCAACACAATGGTAGGCCTAACATGTAGGCCTGCATGAATCACACCACACCATGTCACAAATACAAATTCAGCTTCCCTGGCGGAGGTCTGCATTCTCTGAGTGCATTTCTAGTTTTATATGTGGATATTTTTTTCTCCTGCTTGTATTGGTTTTGCATTGGTTTTGGCCTTCCGTTTCCACGTAGCAGATATTTAAAATCCAGGTATAAAAAGCAGGAGAAAAAAAAATCCTGTTTAGGGGGCTGAAACGCATTTGTTACAATGGAGGATTTTTTTATCCACATGTTGCATTTACACCTAGCAGGAGAAAAAAATACCCTGCTAAAAAATTATCCTGCTACGTGGAAACAGCACCTGAAAAGACATGTTTTACCAAAAAGTTGCTAAATGTGGATTTTAGTCGCCGAAAGGTTAAAGGTTAAAAGGTTAAAATGAACCATTCCATCTGTTGTTTAATTTATTACTTGTCCCCTGTCGGTGTGTCGCTGTGTATGCCCAAATTGTGGGTTCGACGGAGAAAACATCCGTCCTGAATTACCAAAAAATGGTCCTGGAAATGTCCTGGAAATGTCCTGGAAAATGATTTTTAAATAAGTGTGGGAACCCTGTCAGCTGTGACATGGCACCAGAACTGACACAAAGTGACTTTGCCGAATGCTGCTACCATTGAGTAGTCACACAGTCACGCAGTTCGATCAGCTGTTTCTCTTTCTCAGCGCAGCGCGTATATCGTCGGTTTCAAAAGGATTGTGCTACCCATTCTTTGCTCTGTGCACTCTCCGGGAAGTAGTCGAGTCATTCATTAAACCGCGTAGTTTGTTGAGATGTGCAGAGATGGTGTTCTTCAGAGCATTTTTTGTCCACAATATTATCCACACAAAGTATCTCTTGACAAGCGTTGGGGAAAATGTCAAGCCTGTCATTGTTTACCCTGGTTCCCACAATGCGAGCTTTCTTTTCAACGCACTGTCTTCAACACTCGACTGACTGGTTGCACGCTACTATCTATCTCGCATAAACATTCTGATTGTATGACGACAAATGACATGGAGTCAGAGACGGTTTTGGTAGCTTTAGGTTTAAACCGTCTCTGATGGAGTTCAATCGCCTATCAAATGAAAAGTTTTAAATTGTTGCAGGAAAAGTTGATGTTTTTTTTTTGGCGAATCAATGAATTATGATTTTTTTTTTTACACCATGGCTCCGCGACCCACCCATATCCCCTCCGCGACCCACCAGTTGAGAAACACTGTGCTAAAGGTTTGTGGTCGTGGGTATGTGTGGGATCCTTATGTGCTCTTGTCTGTGCCTGTCTGCCTGGCTACCTGTGTGCATGTGTGCGTGCGTGCGTCAGCAGGAAGTAAATAGTAACTATATAGTATGTGAGTCAGTGACGTTTCAGCAATAGCACACGTCAGGGCAGCACACTTTTTTTTCCAGTGGACTATCTAAGAACCATATTCATTGTAGCATATACTTCATTTATGGCCATTACATGCTGTTGCGCCACCTGACGTCTGAGCCCCCCCCCCAAAAAAAAAAAACGTTTGTGACCCATACACTTACAAGTACACAAGTACTAAGTAAGAAGTAAAAGTAATATGTGAATAACTAGGGAAGTAGTAAATCAGAAACGTAGCATCCGAAAGAAAAGATAGTAGAAAAGATCAGAAAATATAAAAATCCAAAAATAGATTTGGGCGTCATGAGATAAGAGACCGCAGGGTTAGAGGTGGTAGACAGCAATTCCGTGTCGGTTCTGGAATGTTCTGATCTGTTCCGATTGAGCTTTGACGTAACCCTGATAACCCCACCGTCATCCTTGCTCGCACGTTGCCAGGCCCCATAGCAACTGTGTCCTCATCCTTGGACCACCAGTGTTAGCCAGGGTTAGTGTTTCCAGGGAGACATCATAGCAACCAAATGCTATCAGACGCCATGGCAACCTAATGTTATCAGCCCCGTTTTTTTGGCACAGATCTTATTAAATGTGGGGGGAAAACAGAAGCGAAACAGAGCTCAGGTCCATGGAAGGAAATAATGTATACTGTCAGAAAAAGGA
>NC_085871.1:15260673-15263173 GCF_034702125.1 Engraulis encrasicolus
AGGTTCAAATCTCCCTACCTCACTCCATGCCTGAAGTGCCCTTGAGCAAGGCACCTAACCCCACATTGCTCCAGGGACTGTAACCAATACCCTGTAGATGGAATAAGTGCGAGTCGCTTTGGATAAAAAGCGTCGGCTAAGTGTAATGTAATGTGTTGACGCTAGCTTGCTTTAATATCAACAGAGGCCAGGATGTGTTCACCTCGTTCTCTTATGCATATGTTCTAGTTTAAGCTCCTCGATATTTGTCATAGTTTGTCACATGAGCTGGCTACACTGCACACATACATATATCCTATTGCTCTATTACTACTCAGCCATGTACTATACTGTATAGTGTATGTATGTGATAATAGATAGCAGACCCACTTGTCACTGAGTGCAGAAGTCTTACTTTTGGTGTATTAGGACTTCCGTACACCGGCTCCGACAAAGTGCGGCGCACTTTTGCTTCCGACATAATTCGGACCCCCAAACCAAATTTCACACGAACATTGCATTGATAGTCAATGGGCGGCGCCGACAAAATAGAACTCGTCTCTAATTGCTATCCGACATCGGCCAATGTCCACGGACATCAGCGCCAGTGTGCGTGGTTCTATTGAAAACAATGGAATCGAATTTTAGCTGAGCAGTGCTCAGCACTTTGTCGGAGCCGGTGTGCGGAAGCCCTTAGTGTGTCATGATAACCCAACAGACATGTATAAGACATACAGAATTTATTTCATTTTATTTTTATTTGTAGTTTATTTAGCAGGGGCAATGCAGTGCATATTACTACATTATTACATATATGACATGGCAAAGCCATGACACAGCTTGCAGATATGAATACATAAAAAGTGTGTCGCTAGATAGCTAATTTTCAACCTCAGTCACTGATCATGGTTAAGACTTACATTTATCTTTTTTTTTCAAACAAATGATTGCGATTTCCATTGATCATTTCTCAATCAAGAGACCAACCAAATTAATGGTGAGTGGTGGTGATGGTGATGTTCTTGCGTTCAGAGAGGGAAGAGCATGAAGCCACTGAAGCTGTTGTGGTTATTGGTATCGTCATAGAGCTTGTGGTTTGCTGGTAGGACCAAGTTCACAGTGTCCCCCTTCTCCAGCTGCAGAGTCAGGCCACTGGACAGGTAGGAGGCCTCCATGTCCCTGTCATGTTCCTCCAGTCTCATGAGCATCTCTCCATTCTTATGCATCCTGATACGCATGTAGCGCGAGGTTAGTTTGTCCATAACCGTGAACCTGAAGTAGAAGACCCCCCTGACTGGAGCTGTGAAGAAGCCAGTCGTGCTGTTGTAGGCCTCTCCTACATTGGTGACGACTCTACGGAACACTGTGTTCAGGTCATTACTCGTAGCCTGTCTAAATGTGGGTTCAAGTTCCGCCAGCCCTGCGGAGAAGGCCACCTTGGGTGCTGCTTTGATCTCTTTCTCCAGATTCACCACTTCCGGTCTCAGTGGCTGCCAGTCTGGTCTTCACTGCAGCCAACTCTGTCTCTTGAACCGCCAACCTTTGTGTCATTGCCACCACCATGTCTCTGAGTTCCTTCAGCTCAGCAGAGGCGTCACTGCCATGGCTCTCGGTCTGGACTCCACCCCTGGTGAGCAGCAGGACCAGCAGTGAGATAGCAGCCATCATCTTCCAAGTCACTGTAAAATAAAACATCCACCAGGTTCAAAGTTCACTTTATTTTCAAAAATCTATACCACTAGCACAAAAGTTTAAAATCGCATTTGACCAGTCTCCAATAAGCAGTTAAACTATATGTAAGACATTGGCAATGATCAAGCACACACATCACACACACACACACGCACACACACAGATATCAACACACAAACACGCACGTGCACACACACGTGCACACACACACACACACACACACACACACACACACACACACACACACACACACACATACACACACACACACACACACACACACACACTAGAGCGTGGCTCGGGCCGGTTTTTTCTGTCCGAGCCCGGCCCTCAGCCGACAGAAAAGTGATCAACCCCGACCCGAGCCCGAGACTAATTAAAATGTTTGTGTCCGAACCCGTCCGAAGCCCGAGACCACTGTAATAACAACAGAACCTGTGCGCAAGCAATATTTTCTATGTGGCCTCCTTCATACTCAAAATAGCACGTGATAAACAGCCAGGATAGGCAACCAGGATGAGGCAATTTGCTATAATTTAGTTACGCACGCATAGTAAGTATAAACACACGCATACATGTGACAGCGCACCTTATGTTTCTTTCGGTTAGACCAGAGATGTTGGGTGCTGTGATCAAATGCATGGGAGGGGCGTGAGAGGATAAGAAAGGCGAAAACTAACGAATACGGTTTGGATGCAGTCAGCGCGGCTATGGACGCATTTGTTACGTTACTGTTAGTGCAAATAAATCCCCGCGAGCCGGTGAAGATGCCACTCCTTGTCGTTAAGAAGGATGGGCTATAAGTTCACCCCGAAGAACAGTAGCCTGT
>NC_085871.1:15273173-15278173 GCF_034702125.1 Engraulis encrasicolus
GATGATGAAGGTGAATGCGATGAAGATCATAAAGAGTGCAATAACGTTGAAGGTGACAGTGACAAGGACGAAGATGTTGATGGTGGTGGTGGTGATGGTGATGACAACCATGACGGTCTTGACGATGATAAGTGATGATGATGATGATGGTGATGATGATTGATGATATGGACAGCAGGCATGTCGTGGCAGATTTAAGTACTCTATGAGAATGTATGCTTAATAGTATCATAGGATGTACACACCATTGTAATGGTGGAGGTGCTGGTAATGATTGCACTGGTACTGGTACTGATGACAGTGATGATGAAGATGAAGATGATGATGATGATGATGATGATGATGATGATGATGATGAATGATAATATTAACAACAGAGATGTTATGACTGAAGCATTTGGGAGAATAGACATTCCTACTTGAGTAACAGTATTTTGCATGATGATGAACATGAAGATGATGATGATGATGATGATGATGATGATGATGAGTGATGAATGATGGTTAACAATATTAACAACTGGGATGCCATGACTGATTTGAACATTTTGGAGAATAGACATTCTTCCTTGTGTAACGTTATTGTGGATAATGACGATGACGATGACGATGATGATGATGATGATGATGATGATGATGATGATGATGATGATGATGATGATGATGACGATGATGATGATGAGAAGGAGGAGGAGGAGGAGGAGGAGGAGGATGAGGAGGAGGATGAGGATGATGAGAATGACAAAAATGACAGTGATGTAGTGAAAGCTTTTATTCTTTTCAAATGATCAGCATCAATGCTTTTCAATTGAATATTTGTTTCAAAGTGGTCCATTCTGAACAAGGACTTCACAATAATTGGTAAGACTATGATGATGATAATGAAAAAGATGATCATGATGATGTGTTTGGAGCATATCAGATATCTTGTGTGTGGTATTATTATAATAGGTTGTAGATGTGTTATTCATGAAACATTAGCTTCAAGAGCCTTTACAGGTCCACCCTGAATAAGAACTTTATCAAGAAAAGTAGCTTGATGTTAATGATAATGATTGGTTTGGTGATAGCAATGATGATGATGACGATGATGATGACGATGATGGGACTGTAATTATCATTAAGAGAATAAAAGAGGCTGTGGTTGTACTCCATTAAAATTGAACAAAGCTTCAGGCTCAAACCAAATGTCCAAATGGAAATGCACTTTGAAGTACAGTGGTGAAGTGTTGGGGTGTTCATTGAACAAAAACAAGATGACCTCAAAGACATGTCCATATACCAAGAGTCGTTTGGCTGTTTGATAAAAGCCTTGCTGCTAATTAACATTCAAAGCCATTGAAAAGTTTGCATGAAGCAGACAAAGTGTTAAAGGCTGTCTAAAGGTGTTAAAGGCTGCCCTTACGAAAATGGACCATGGTTTATTATGGTATTACTATGAGTATCATGGTTCTACCATGGTATGTCATGATTACTCTAAGCACTCTGAACCTACCATAATAGTACTATGACTTACTATGGTTTTACTGTGATTTTTATGTAGCAACATGGTTCTACCATGGTATGTCATGATACCTCTACCTTTGCGAAAATCGACCATGGTTGTAATGCAGTAACCATGGTTTTACTACCACATTTCATGGTGATTCTAAGTACTATCAACCAACCATAGTTCTAGTACAGTAGCTGTCATAGTAGAAGCCCTTACAAAGGTTAACCATGGTTGTAGTATGAAAACTAATCATGGTTTTACCATAGATTTACCATGTATAGTTAATCATGTTTTTTAGTGTAACCATGACAACCATGGTTTGTGACTATGATTTAACTTATGGTTTAACCCTTGTATACTCTTTGCCATAAACTATGGTTCCCCCCAAACCATGTTTTTAAAAAAAAAAAATTTAACCATGGTCGCCCCACCTCAAAAACCCCTTTTTTTAAACCACGGTGGGGGAAGGGGTTAAACCATAGTCAAGAACCATGGTTTTCTTGGTTACCTAAGAAAACACGAAACTTCTGAATAGCTACAGTACATTTGAGTAGCCGTGGTGTAATGGCTAGGGAGTTGGACTCTAGATCACAGGATCGCAGGTTCGAATCCTGCCCTCACCATTCCGTAGACCTAGCCTTGCTCACCATCCTACGTACTTACGCCAAGAGACTTGGCTCCGCATCATGTCTGGGAACTGTTTTCTGTGGAGCAATTTTGAGCGGCAGGATTTCTGTTTCTGGTGTTCTGACAAACGGTCCTACATCGTAATTTCATTCTGCAGTAGGATATTCTGTAAGACATGTCTGTTAAACGGTCCTACATCGCCAAAGACAGATATCAGACATGTTTATTCAACAACCTATCCTGATTTTTCCGAAAATTTCCTTCCCGCTTCCTGCAATCACGTCAGATCAAACAACCTCCACACCATGAATACGAAATGAAATGGTAGTATTATGGGATGGTCAGGACCAGGCTACCGTAGACCTCCATCCATGGCTGAAGTGCCCTTGAGCAAGGCACCTAACATTGATCCAGTGACTGTAACCAATAGCCTGTAAGTCGCTTCGGATAAAAAATGTGTCAGCTCACTGTAATGTAATGAATAACTATTAACCATGGTTAGTTGTCATTATAAAGCCATGGTTAATTTTTGCATAGTTAAACTGTGGTAAATCCATAGTTAAACCATGGTTAAATCCATAGTTAAACCATGGGAAAATCATAGTCAAACCATGGTTGAATCATAGTTAAACCATGGTTGAACTATAGTCAATCAATGGTTAAACCATAGTCACAAACCGTGCTCAAAAAAACGTGACAACTATGAGTAACTAAAAACCATGGTTCAGTTCTCATAGTAAAACCATGGTCCATTTTCGTAAGGGTTTGTCAGGGATTTTAAAGGATAATTCCAGCCATTTCAACACGCTGTTGTATTGCCCATGCTACCCTTCACTTGTCAGTGCCCAAAGACGTGCCATTTTTTTGTCAGCCCTTTCAGAGATTTTAGTCTGCTAACTTGGGGCATGATTTGTTGACGTAGTTGTTTACAGTTGTGATATCAAAAAAGTTGGTGCTGCATTGTAAGGTGTCTGCATAACCTTGAACCACTGCAAACTCTTCAGGAGCCTTTTTATGCAATTGATCCTTCAAAATGCTAAATGGACTACATTTATATAGTGTGTGTCCATTCCTTCGAGCACTCAAAGCACTTTACATTGTATGCACACCGGTGGCAGTGGCTGCCACGCAGGGTACCACCCTGCCACCAGGAGCTATTTGGTGTTAAGCATCTTGCTCAAGGACACATGGATGGGGTCAAGCAGAGTGGGACTCAAACCTGTGACCTTCTGGTTGCTGAGCAGGCTCCTATACCACCTGAGAAAATCTAGATTTTTTTTTTATGTTTCTGTACACGACATGTGGATAAATAAAATAAAAATCTTGTGTAACCGAAGGCCATAACCAATGCCTTTTCAATTACATCCATACACTGTACATGTAAACAGCTTCATAGCAGTCGAGACTGTGGTCAAACCCAACTGATGACAGCTGCGATGACATCGCCTGCTCTCCCTGCCCTCCAATTGGATTTTACTGATGAGAAAATCATCAGTTTTCAGGGCAAATAATTATGCAGCGTGCATGCAGCGTGTCAAATGAAGAGACAGGGAGAGGAGGCAGGGCAGCAGAGGGATCGAGGGAACGCCTGTCACCCACAAGAGGGTATCACTTAGCCATCCTCTCTTACTCGTTAGTGACTACTCGTTAGCGTGGTCTTAATTAGCGTTCCCTCAGCTACTTACTAGACACACACACACACACACACACACACACGCACGCACGCACGCACGCACGCACGCACGCACGCACACACACGCACGCACGCACGCACGCACGCACACACACACACACACACACACACACACAAACATAAACACACATGCTGTATACACACACACACACACACACACACACACGTGTGACTTGACATGGTGGCATTCTGCTCATGTTCTCAAACGACTGGCTCAGGCAAAGGCAAATGTATGCAGTGACGTATATAAGCTTGAACACACACACACACACACACACACACACACACACACACACACACACACACACACACACACACACACACACACACACACACACACGATAGTGCTATAGATTTTTTAAGACCCCTAGAGACCACAAGCACATGCACACACACACACACACAGGCCGGCATGCGCACACTCACACACACACACACACACAGACTCGACCTTCGCTTTCAAAGTCAGCAGGTAGATGTCTGCTTCATCACTCAAAATATCGGCTCTTTACTCTTTCTCTCCCTCTCTCCCTCTCCTTTCCTTCCCTCTCTCCTCTTTTCTCTGTTTCCCTATCTTCCCTCCTCTCTCAACCCTCTCTCTCTCTCTCTCTCTCTCTCTCTCTCTCTCTCATCCCTTTGCTTATCCCTATCCATAGTGAGTGGATAAATTGTTTTCTTGTCTTGTCTGGATAAGCGTGCCGCCCGGGCTCACCTTGCCATCAAGTGGAGGCGATGAGAGGAGGAGGAGAGAACAGGAGAGAGGGGGAAGATAGGAGGTGGATGAGAGGAGACAGAAGGGTTAGCTGAGAAGAGAGAGAGACGGAGAGAAACAGGGGGTGCGGATTGGAAATGAGAGGCAGAGAAGAGAGACAGACACAGATAAGATATGAGAGAGAGAGAGAAAAAAAGAGAGAGAGAGAGAGAGAGAGAGAGAGGGGGAGAGAGGGAGAGAGAGAGAGAGGAGATGACCGTGACAGAGGAGAGAGGGAGAGCTGAAGGACATGGTAAAGAGATACGTATAGGAGAATCTGTCCATGCAGTAGGTTTTTCAGTGTGAAATTAACACTCACAGAGTAAACCCAACATTATGAATGTGAAATGTGAGATCATGGAGAATCGGCCCTTGCAGTAGGTTTTTCAGTGTGAGTTCAACACTTACAGAGTAAACCCAACATTATGAATGTGAAA
>NC_085871.1:15288173-15298173 GCF_034702125.1 Engraulis encrasicolus
TCGCACGCCCTATACTACAGTATATACAGAAGGCTAGTAGAGTGGGACCACTATTGGGTAACACTTTATAGTAATGGATGCATAAAAAGCATTTTAAAATCGTATTAAATTGTTAACTAATGAAGTCAAACATTAACGAATGTTTGTAAATGAGTAGGAAATGCTATGTTCATATTTTATCGGTAAGTTGATTTTATTAAACATTTACTATTTTCTGTAAAGGAATAGAAAATAATTTTTTTAAAAGGGTTGTAAAATCTCTAACATATTATTTATTATATTATTTATATTATTATTATTTATAAAGCATTAATAATACCTAGTAGGCCTAAATAATAATGTTTTGTTCAACATTGGTCTTTCTAATGATTTTTATGCATCCATTATTGAGTGTTGTGAAATGGAGGAGTATCAGGAAGTGCAGGGACAGTTTGAGTGGCCTACAGGTGACAGGTGATCCCGCAGTGACTGTTGCCCGGGCGCCGCACCCTCTGGTGCCCTGCTGGAGGGGGGCACTGATGTGTACGCTCATTTGTGATTTTGGTGATGTCGTTGGGGGGCAAGTTTCACAGTGATGCCACCAGTAGCGGCCGGTGGCTGGGGAAACAGGCAGGGCAGAAATTTTGGCGATCAAGTCCATAATAATTAAATCAATACGGTATAATTTACGAGTTTCATTGCGTGTGTAGGCAAGACAGGAGAGCGTTTTCCCATAGTGTTTGGTGTGTTAGTAAAACTCCACCTCCCGTGATACACCGCATCAGGCATGCGCGTTATCTGTTCAACTTCTGTTCTGAAGAAAGCTGTTTTTGACAGTTCTCTCCACGCAGCTAGTTCTCTTGCTCATTTAAGCAGAGTGACTGCATACACATGTTAAGACATTACAAGAAAAATGCTTTGTCTGCTCGCGGAGTTGGAGTTTGCGACAAGCAACACGACACATGCACTCCACGCAACCGGTCAGCAACAGCAATCAGGAAAAGGCTAGCACAGCACAGCATCTCGCCTTCACCGTTCGTACATTACATTGATGCAACCAAAGCCCTGCAACACTATTCAATTCAGTCAGTCGTCCCCTTGCTGCCGGTTTAAATGCACCACAGAACCAAATGCCATCAATACCGGGGAAGGACGTGACTATTTTCGAAACGAGTAGCCATGGTTAAAACTTAACAGGGGAGCTCATCAACAGACTCGCTCCTGTTCTGCAATGCTAGGCAGGACCGGGTGCAAGTGTATTTTTTAGCTTTTTCGGGGACACAGCAGACAATACTGAGCATAAATGAAGCTGTCAACAACATCCCAAGCTCAATAAGCTCAGATATTTCATTAAATAACTTCCAGTTTCCCTATTTCACAAAGACTTGATTAATCCCTCACGCTTTGTTTTAAACTATGTAGTAAGCCCAACGCAGCTTCTCAGAGAATGTCGTCAACTAGTCGGCTAGTCGTGGGGGTAGCAGCAGCATACTTTACGAAGCTACACATTTGCTTGCTGTCTCAACATTGCAAGCCCTCAAATTTAATTAAATAACAGACAGTTACCCATTATGCAAAGACTTCGGTCATAAAACCTTAGACTTTGCAATAGCAAATATACAAACTGTACCTACCCCAAACGTGAATCCTTCACCAGCCAACACATATCCTTCGTCAAATCCGACATGGTTATCCGTTTAATCCACCGATTTTGTGAGGGAAATTTGCGGCAGGTTAGAGATGAGCGGAGTAATATGTTTGCTGTGTCTTTTTCAAAGCAGGTAGGGCCACCGTGTCATTGGTCAGGGCAGATCATACATCTGCCCTGATAGCGTCCATAAAGTCGCGCTTATGTTATGATATTATGCTAAGTAGGCTACAGTGCTAATTTTGTAGAATGGGATCGGGGCGAGGGGGCCGGGCTTAGCTGTGGCGCCGAGAAATCTGCCCAGGCCAGTGGCCATAGACCCTAACGTTAAACAGCCACACTAGGTGTAAACTAGACTTCTCAACAAAAATAAAACCCGATTCCACTCGCAAAGATCGTCACAAACTACAACATTGATGTAATACGATTCCCAGTGTGATTGAGGTTGCAATACATATTTTATCTACAATTTCTGAATGGATCTACTTTTCTCAGAGGAAGAGTCTTTGGGGGGGCACTGCCCATCTGCCCTTAATGAACCGGCCGCGCCTGGGTGCCACCCCTCTTCCGGTTGCTGCACTAGTTTGTATATCTACAGTTACACACAGACACCCAAACTCTGCTCAGATGCGTCTGCTTTGTCCTGGAATAGAGTACAGTTGTTCTTTACTTTCTCATCTGTTTTTTTCCTGAATGTGCGGGTGTGTCTGTGTGTGTGTGTGTGTGCGTGTGTGCGTGTGTCTATGTGTGTGTGTGTAACTGTGGGCTGGGGGGGTGAGCATATGTGTCGGTGTATGTGTGTGAGAGGAGAGCATGCGCACGTCCGCTTGGTAGAGCATATAACAACAAAAGGAAGAGACAGGGAAGGATTTGTTTGTGCTTCAAGGAAACGGCAGAGCGAGGGACACAGACAAAACAGGAAGGAGAGCAAAACGATGAATAGATTGGATGAAGAGAGGAAAAGAACAAGACAGAGGAAACACAACAAAGAAGAAACAAAAGAGAGAACAGACAAAGGATGCGAGCAAGGAAGTGAAAAACAAAAAAGAGAGATGCAAAAAATAGACAGAGAGAGAGAGAGAGAGAGAGAGAGAGAGAGAGAGAGAGAGAGAGAGAGAGAGAGAGAGAGAGAGAGAGAGAGAGAGAGAGAGAGGGAGAGAGAGAGAAGCATGATAGAGAAAGCGAGACAGATACAGAGGAAACAAGGGAGACAGAAGCGATGGAGCCAGGGAGCAGAGTGTTTTTAGAAAGCAGTAAAAGGGGGGGAGGAAGCCAAAGTCTTGTTTAACATGAATGAGGAGCTGGTTGTTTTCCCACAGATCCCCCTCTGATCCCCATTGAACAAACAGCACACAAACACGGCACAGCACAGCACACTGCGGTCTTTAAAACGCCGGGGCCAAGGAGAGAGACTGGCAATGATAGAGGAGAGAAAGAGATGGGTAGAAAAAGAGGGACGGAGAAAAATAAAAGATTAAAACGGGTGAAAGGGAGAGAGACGAGTTTTGACTTCTGCATGCTATTATTGGAAATGACTGTTCAGAAGTCCTATTGTCTTATGTGAACCTTTGCCATTCAAATATTTTGAGAACATACTTTAAAACTAATATGAAATGCATTTTGCAATGCAATGCAATGATATGCCTAATACAAAAATGTCCGTTTCCCAAAATGTTCCAAAATGGATATGCACAATGCTACGAAACTCTTCATATATTTACATAATAAGCATAGAAAAGTTTACTGAACATATAATCACATTTGTTATTGTTATGTATTTGCCATTGTAATAGTCACCTGTGTTTCATGGGAATGGTAAATCATAAATGTAGCCTATTGGACATCATTGCATTGTGTTATTGCATGAAAATATAAAACAATGGCATGTAAATAATGATCATTTCCTATGAAAAGATATACTCACAAATCTGCAAAAACTGGGAGGGGTGTACTCACTTTCGTGATATACTGTAGCAGCTCCACGAAGCACAGCACAGCAACACCAGCATCACATTGGCTAGTGTCAATAAATAAAGAGGTGTAATCGCATGGTGTCATTAAATAAAGAGGTGAAGTCGTTTAGAGAACTGCGCCGTTACAGGTGTAAATGAGAAGATAGGGCCTCTTCAATAAAACAGATCAAAATAAAGGGATGAGGAACATGCTGTAAAAACAGAGAAGGGAGGATGGATGGAGAGGGAATGAGTAATAAAAAGAGAAAGAGAAAGGAAAGATGTTGCAATGGTGTCTGTGTGTGAGAGAGAGGAAGAGAGAGAGAGAGAGAGAGTGATAGTGTGTGCGTGTGTGTGAGCGAGAGCGAGAGAATGAATGAAGGAATGAATGAGAGAGAGAGAGAGAGAGAGAGAGAGAGAGAGAGAGAGAGAGAGAGAGAGAGAGAGAGAGAGAGAGAGAGAGAGAGAGAGAGAGAGAGAGAGAGAGAAAGAGAGAACTGATGAGGGAAAATTGCACCAAGTGACCTATGCTTACCTTCTGTCTGTGTGACTCAGTGAACATAGCCAAGGACACACACACACACACACACGTGCACACACACACACGCACACGCACACTCACACACACACTCACACACGCACTCACACACGCACACACACACACGCACACACACACACACACACACACACACACACACACACACACACACACACACACACACACACACACACACACACACACACACACACACACACGCAGTGCATTTTGAAATGTCTGCATGCATACTCCAAGTCAAACATTATTTGTGTGTGCGTGTGTGTGTATGTGTGTGCGTGTGCGTGCGCGTGCGCGTGCGTGTGTTTGTGTGTGTGTGTGTGTGTGTGTGTGCGCATGTGTTTCACAGCAGATTTGGACAGTCTGTCTGAGCCATTCAGTTCAAATTGCTTCACATGCTGTCTGTTAATTTAACACACACACACACACACACACACACACACACACACACACACACACACACACACACACACACACACACACACACACACACACACACACACACACACACACACACACACACACACACACAACCCCCTTCAATGAAGTGTGGCACGATTTCATCCCATGAATATTCACATCATGCAAATCACCCCGGAAAGAAAGAATAAAAGAAAAAAACATAAATATTCAAATGAAATCCAGCTTTTCCCCAATCAAAGACGACCGAGATCTATCATCAGTGCCTGTTTGGTTCCGCCAACTGGTGGAATCGCAGAGCCCCCTGGGAAACGGAGTTCTTATATAACTGACTCGTGTCGCCATCATCATCGCTCAGACAGGGAGGCGGGGAAATCGCAGCACGGACGAGCAGATCTGAGCTCCAATCAGATCTGTGCCCAAGTGTACGCCTATTCACCCTCAATGACATACGTACAGTATGTACTGGTGACACATCCACATCTTCACACGCAGACACACACGCACGCACACACACACACGCACACACACACACACACACACACACACACACACACACACACACACACACACACACACACACACACACACACACACACACACACACACACACACACACACACACACACACACACACACACACACACACACACACAGCAACTCTGTCTGTTGATTTTTTTCTGTCTTGCTAGACGTGGCGGTTGAACCTAATGACTTATTTAGTTAGTCTGTTAACAGAACATTCAGATGTGTTACGCGAACTACCAAAGAGATGGCAAAATGGTCAAGTGTCATGAATATTTACAAGAGCAAGTCGATAAGATTTGTTGGTGACTAGTCTACAACCAGAGTCCTTCCTCCTCTGATCATTCACTGTGCATCCTCTTATCCCTCCATTCTTCTGTTGCCCCCATCCTTTGCCCCCCACCCCTCTCTACACTGCTATCTTTCTTCATTTTTTCTCTCTAACTCTAACTTTGTTGTCACAGTATTGACTGATTGAACTTTCAGTAGTTTACAAACGGTTCACTCTCTTTTTGATAACTTGTCAATGAAATGTGCCATACAAATTGACTTATTTTGTCTGTCTCTGTCTCTCTCTCTGTCTGTCTCTCTATCTTTCTGTCTCTGTCTCCCTGTCTCTCTCTGTCTCTCTCTGTCTCTCTCTCTCTTTCAGAGTTGCCCTATGGCTGGGAGAAGATCGACGATCCCATCTATGGCAGCTACTATGTTGAGTGAGTACACCGTTTTCTTCTCTCTCCTCTCTCCTCTCTCCTCTCTCCTCAGGTCTTTTATCACTCAGTCCCTTGTTAGAGTGATCTCTAGACTCTCAAGGTCTGCCGATGGGCCTCTTCACTCTTTGCTAATAGCCTTAATAGATTATGGACCTTGATGACCAGACTCTATAGGCCATATTGTGTTTTATGTGTTTTTTTATAAGTGTGTTAATATGTGGATTGTGGAGAAGTGTCATGAAAGACACATTTCTGTGCAAACAGACAGTTAAGTTAATCTTACCTCATCTTATCTTATCTTATCTTATCTTATCTTATCTTATCTTATCTTATCTTATCTTATCTTATCTTATCTTATCTTATCTTATCTTATCTTATCTTATCTTATCTTAAAAACACAACTATATCCTAACATCATGGATATGACATTTCCAAGAGTTGTACGTACACCATGACCAAGACTTGGTCATTGATTTTGGTAACAGTGAGGTTACAACAGAGGTTCTCTGTGAAGGGGGTGGACCCTGAAGATATACCAAGTGGAACTTGAAATAATTGTCTAAAAATCAAATTAAAATGTGTAATCACCGTTTTTTAAATTGAATTGTTTATTGGATCAGAGATGGGCCCCGTGTACATTTTAAGTCGGTACCAAGTTGGAAAAGGTTGAGAACCCCTGGCCTAACATATAACATGCAGTATCAATCATAGAAAACTGTATAGGCTACAATGTCATTCCAAACCAGCCAATGAAAGTGATGTGGACTCTGTGTGTGTGTGTGTGTGTGTGTGTGTGTGTGTGTGTGTGTGTGTGTGTGTGTGTGTGTGTGTGTGTGTGTGTGTGTGTGTGTGTGTGTGTGTGTGTGTGTGTGTGTGTGTGTGTGTGTGTGTGTGTGTGTGTGTGTGTGTGTGCGTGCGTGCGTGGGTGGGTGCGTGCGTGCGTGCGTGCGTGCGTGCGTGCGTGCGTGCGTGCGTGTGTGTGGGCAGAGTCTATCGCATTATGGCTTTGATCATTTATGGACCACTTACTGTAGCCTCCACTCCTTCTATTGTCTGTGAGGGCCATTAGCGATCGTTTGTGTGTGTTTGTGTGTGTGTGAATGTGTATGTGTGTGTGCATTTGTGCACCTGCGTGCGTGTGTGCATGTGTGCATGTGTGCATGTGTGCGTACATGAGTGTGACCAATGTGAACAAGTATTTGTGAGAACGAGTGTAACTATGAGAGGGACAGCTGACAGGGATAGAGGTAGTATGTCTTTAGTGTATACAGTACATTTGCTGTGTGTCTTTGTATTCTGTGTAGTGTATATGGTTGTAGGCCTATAATATGTGCCCGCATCCTTCTGTGTGTTCTGATTCTGAGTATACTATTCTCCCTAATATTGATGTTTGGGAGGAACTTGAAGAATGATTGACAGGCACCAACTTGCTTGTCTCATTTCATCCGTGCTGCTCATCCACTTGTCATGCACACCTAGCATCAAGCTGCCACGCGGCCAGACTAATCAAACTGTACACACACACTCACACACACACACACACACACACACACACACACACACACACACACACACACACACACACACACACACTCACACACACACACACACACACACACACACACACACACACACACACACACACACACACACACACACACACACACACACACACACACACACACACACACAGACACACACACACACACATACACAGGGCTGATAGTATTCAGGCTCCATGCCTGATTTCAGGCTTGACAGAGTTTGCAAGAATAAAAACATTGATAATAATTAGCCATTAGGTTATTCTTCTCTCAGAAAGTGTTTCAGGTTCAGGGTTTTCTTCTACTATCAGGCTTGAATAATGGTCATACACAGGCTATTAAATGTTTGAATAATGTGTCAAAATAGGCCTATGTTACATCACTATGCAGCATCTTGTCGTCGTTAGAGCAGGGGGAAAAGTTCAGGCTCAGGATTTTTTTTCACTATCACCCCTGCATACATACACAAACACACACACACACACACACACACACACACACACACACACACACACACACACACACACACACACACACACACACACACACACACACACACACACACACACACACACACACACACACACACACACACACACACACACACACACACACACACACACACACACACACACTGTCAGTATCAAAGTATTGGTTTCCCACAGTCCTTTGGCTTTTGCCAGCACCTGTTGGCCGCCCTCAGTGCTCCAATAACTCAGTGTGACAGTAGGCCTGAGTAAACACACAGAGGGCGCGCCAAAAACCCCGGAGCCAGGGCTAGGGTTGGGCTGAGCTGGGCTAGGCTGTCCCCCACCTCCACACACACCCCAAGAGAGACAGAATGATGAAGCAAAAGTGAAAGGCCACAAACAACCAACATAGACACAACCAAGACAAAATTCTGCACAGCATATGGAGAATGCAAATATGAATTTTGGGAAGAGTATTACATTACATTACATTACATTACATTGCGCTTAGCTGACGCTTTTTTAAAAGTATTTTTTGGGGGCTTTTTGGCCTTAACCCTCTGGGCGCCACAGGCGACTTTTGTCGACGAGATGCCGTATTGTACAAAACGGTCGTTTTTTTTCAAATAGGATATCAAATGTAGTTCAACTTCCACCTCTATAGGTGGCAGGCATGTTTTACTTCAGTTCTAAACACATTGGGACGCCTTATATTGTATTTTGTTTAAGAAAACTACAAAACTACAAACCGCGTTCATTGCGGAAGCAACTCCTCCCCTGTGAAACAACTCGAAAGACGGAAGCAACTCTGCAGTGACATTACGTGGATAAATCTACTGAATAAACGACCAAATGCATTCAAATGGTAACTTGTCATGGTTGTACATATGTATTCATCATATATTTCGCCCCTAAATGAGGTAATATGCAAACAGGAGTGTATTTTCTGCCGCAGTAGAACTTCCCATGTTATGGTGCCTGAGGGAGACTATCGATAGCCTATTTATCGATCATGGGGACTGTAACAGGAAAACCCTTCATTCATTCACTTGTAAGTACACAATAGAAGTGTTTGTTTCTGCAGGAGACTTATATAATGAGGAAGGGAAGGTTTTTCCGATCAAGACGCGAGGTAAATATTGCGTGCTGCTTTGTATACTGTCGCTATGCTGGCGACGTTCATTGCAACGGGGGATGAGGAAGCGTGTCGTAATTTGCCTGTTACAGACTCAATAGTCAACACCTGCAGGGTGACAGGGGTCGGGATGTTTGTAGAAGAGCTTGTATACTAAGTAGAAAAGTAAATGAAGACAAAAGAAGTGTGCATATTCCTGCCAACAGCGGGGGATGTTGAGTGGTATAGGCGCCTGAGACACACAGGTCTCGTGCCCATTCTACTCGGTGCAAATTGGAATCGCAGTTCACGCTACTCGACACTGTTTGTGCCGTCTGCAGGTCTAAATAAATAGCAATGCTATTCTAATAATATAATAATAGTAATAACTATGTCAAATTGCGACCTGACTGAGTCTATTAGCAACAGAAAATTGTGATACCAGCTGGGGTTTGGTGCATCAGAATGACATCGGCGATACACCGTGGCTGAATATGTCGACACATTATTGATATATTTGATTATGATTTTTCTTTTCTCTTTTGACAACAGTTTTCTCTTCTCTCGATAGTATAGTAGTTATAACTGGCAAATATTCGGATAAACGAAGACTCCAGCTTTCTAGTGGTCTCAGTGGTCTTATGTTTCTAGGACAAGAACTTACGTTGCCAGACGTATTATCTTTGGAGCAGATGTAAATATCCTCAGTATGGGAGGTGTGAGCGTTAAGGGTTAACATTTTTGTACCATCTGCTGGAAAGTATTAGCTGTTTGCTAAACTAATTTGACGTGTTGAGCTACTGTATTAACTTGATTTTTATTACACTTTTGTTGATTTAGCTGTCACGTCCTGCTGTCATGAAACTATTAAAGTCTGTTTGAGAAGGCGTTGAGTTCATTGCACACTGGCACGTTACCGCCAACTGCTGTGGTGACTTGTGTCCATGTGCTGTGTGGTGACAGGCATTTGCATGCAGTTGTATTAAACAGAGTTGACATTTACATGCACAAACATGCAAGCAGGCACGCACACACACACACACACACACACACACACACACACACACACACACACACACACA
>NC_085871.1:15315673-15320673 GCF_034702125.1 Engraulis encrasicolus
TCTTAACTTTCCCCCTGAATCATTTAGTTTTTTCTTCTCTTTTTGTTCCCTTTTCCCTTTCATTCACATTCAAGGAAGTGATTTGACCTCTTCTATTCCTCTCTCTTTCTCTTACTCTCACTCCATTTCGGCTCCTTTCTCCTCCCGTCTTGTCAACTCATTGGCAAATCAAAGCGGGAGGTCGTTCTTTAAAAACTCCTTTTCTCATGCCTCCGAAGGCGAAGTTGGCCATCTGGCGGACTTGCCAAGATCCCACAGATGGGTCCAAAGGGGATCTTCAGAAGTCGCACCAAGGTTGAATTTGCCCATTACAACTTAATTAATGTTTTTTTGTCTTCGGAAAAGGCATTTGGTGTGTGGGAGGATTGCTACAGTATAGCGAGGCCAGTTGCGGAGTTGATATTGAAAAGTTGTATTGGTGTATTGTTTCGTTTTTTCGCTATTGCCATTGTAAATATTCAACTTTTATTTTGCCTGCTATTTTATTTTTTGTAGATGATTACTTAATAATGCAGTTGACAGTTTTAAGCCTTCCTTCGTCCTGGGCAAGCTGTGCTAGGTCCACCTTTCCCCTCTGGCCTCTTTTCCTATTCCACTTCTCCTCTCCTCTTTTCTTGCTTCTAGCCTCCCATTCCAACCTCATCAGAAGGAGAGCCCCCTCAGGATGGGAACTCTTTCCCTCCCACTGCTGTACACCTCCTCCTCCTTCTCCTCCTTCTCCTCGTCCTCATCCCCCTACTCCTGTTCTCACCTGTTTTCATCTTTCATCCTATCCCTGGCCGAATCCACAATATGGCATACAGGGGATTTTCCAGGTGGACTGTAGATGACTTTGGCCTGGCCCTACCCTCAGTGTTATCAGTCCTTATGCCACTAGGCCTCTTCCAGATAGTCACACAGTAATAAAGCATGTTGGCTGTTAGGATCAAATAGCTCATATTATATGGCTAATATGAGCTATTTGACAAATGATTCATTGTCTCTCTCAATGTCTGGTGAGCCGGACTCAATGCCTGGTGAGCCAGTCTTGGCTAAAAATGCCCAGTCTGTTTTTGTTTAGCCCAGTCCAGCCCCTTGCTCCTTTCACCCTTGTTTCCTCTCACACACCTCCTTTTTTATGCTCTCCTCTCTCTCCCTCCACTCTTTCCACCTGTTCTCTGTGCTCATTAGTGCCCTTCTCTGCACACAGCTTTGCTCACCGACTTTCTATCTGCTTCACCCTTTTTTCATCCCCACTTTTCTCTTTTTCATCACCTTCTTCACTTCCCCATCTTCTATTCATTCTCAATTTCACGCCCTTTGCTTTTGTTGCCGACGCTCTCTATGTTCTCAAATCTTCTCACTTCTTCTTCTTCTTCTTCTTCTTCTTCTTCTTCTTCTTCTTCTTCTTCTTCTTCTTCTTCTTCTTCTTCTTCTTCTTCTTCTTCTTCTTCTTCTTCTTCTTCACCCCAACCAATCTGCTCCTCCCCAGATTTTGCACCCTCTCTTGATCCAGGCAATGGACCAGGGGTTAAAAAGCTTTTGCACACCTCTGTAGTTAGGCAGTGTTAGTTATCATTGCCTGAAATGGTCAGACGCATTTGAATTACATTTTCTATACAATGGACAGTAACGTTATTGTATCTAACCGAGAAATCGTGATACTCAGAGTCACAATACTGTATTGTGATGCAAGAAGGCAGTATCGTGATACGCCCGTCAGTCCAGAATACAACCAAATTCAAATCATCTTCATTATCGTATAAACATTATTATGCCATTTTGGAAATTATTAATAGCCTCTTGTAACCTGTTCTGCTGTACCTATAAACTAACATAATACTAATTTATAACTTTATTTTATAATGTTGGCAAATGTGAAAAAAGCTAATGAATTAATTAAAAAAAGATACATTTAAAAAATGACGGTGTGTATTGAACCGTACTGTAGGTCAAAGGTCCTGATACGAACCGAATCGTGAGTTGAGTGTATCGTTACATCCCTAGAAGTTGGAAATACAGAAACTACTACAGAGCTGCTGCATTACAGGCCTGTCTGTGCTGCAACTGCAACTGGAACGGTCTGAAACTGACAAATCCAGATGAATTATTTCAGCTGCTGAGTTAGTTGTCATCACAGAGACAGAGAAAAGCAAAAAGAAAATGAGAGTTGTCAGGGGTGCAGAGGGAAGGGAGGATTTAGGAAATGGGGAGATAAAAATGAGAGACACACAGAGATGAGAGAGAGAGAGAGAGAGAGAGAGAGAGAGAGAGAAAACGAGAGAGAGGAGGGGAGGAGAGAGGGAATGGCAGATGTAGAAAAATAGGCCACATAAATCCCACAGCTCAATATTGATTCTTTTAAAGCGGCACCAAAAAACTCAGAACTGGCCTCTCTCAAAATAACACAGCATATTACGCTTACAGTCTAGTTGTGTGTGCGTATGTGAGAGTGTATGTGTGTGTCTATTCAAGTGTATGTGTGTTTTCATGTAAGAGTGTGTGCGTGTGTGCATGCATATACGTGTGTACATGGATACATACAGTATGTGCACATGTATGAAAACACCAAGCTTTTCACCGAGGGATAGTTATTTGTGTTAACAGTGGGTCTGTTAATAACAGAAAGCAGTTGTCTCAATGACTCTACAAATATAGAGCTGCCAACTTGGATATGTCTTTGGTCATTAAAGGTACAGTGTGTGGGATGGTGGCCAGAGTATTGCAGCTATGATGCTCATTGAAACTGTGTTGTCTATTGCCACATTTTATGTTTTCACAAATATTCACCAAATAATAAACTAATTTGTACTAGTATGACCAAAATGCAGTGGGTTTTGCAGCTAAAAATGCGTATTTCTGGACATTCAAAATGGTGGACATGGAGAAGAATCACCTTTTCATGTATGAAAAATGCTGTTTCCCAGTCATAGGGAATTCTTCGATTTAGATGGTGGTAAGTATTGGTGATAAAGGTAACTAACATTTAGGAAAGGGCAACACGCATTCTGGAAAGAAGCTGCTAAAAATAATACTCAGTGCACCTTTAAGGTCCACTTGTTTTCCAACAGAAGAACTAATGGCTCTGTATATTGGCAGGCAGAACTTTCTCCTCTCGATGATAAAGCTGTAGTGCCTTGAGCACCAGGCCTGGGGCACATACTGTAGCAAGTCCTCCAAGGTCCCACAGCGGACTTAGTGTTTCCAGGCAATTCCCTTGCCTGAAGCATTGCCTGCCTGGACCTTGACTGTCGAAGCATTGCTAGGACTACTACTCAAGGGCTTGCATTGAGTCAGCTGGAAGGGCAAGCATCACACACACGCACACATGCAAGCACACACACATGCACACACGCACGCAGGCACTCAAATTCACAAACAAGCATGCATGCACACATGGCCATAGTTAAATTTGAGGTTAGCGAGGTCCGGACCTCGCCTATCGTGAGAGGTTTTTTTTTTTAATTAGTATGCTTGCCATGCGGCAAGCATACTATTGTTATTCCCCCGTTTCCAGCTTATTAATTTTCTCCTTAATTCTACGAAACCATTCGTTTTGAAGAACCGCTCAAGATAGAAAATCCGTTCAAACACCGAAACGTTCGGCTCGATAAGACGACCAGGTTTTGTATTTTTCACAGGGGTACCTCGACCTCTGTAGCGCCACCAGCAGGTCAAAGTTTCAAATTGTAACATGCTGTAACTTTTGAACCGTTGGTCGGAATTTCAAAAACTTAGTTTCCCTGGAATCCTTGGACCAAGCCGAATCCATTGCACCCTATGACGTCATTTTCCGCCTGGAAAGTTTTTCCGCCATTTTGAATTTTGTGAAAATCACTAAAAATGATGCCCCGCCCACAATTTTTGACCGATCGTCGTGAAAATTCTATGAGGGCATCTTCGGACTGAGATACATCTACCCTAAAAATTCTGGAACAATTGATTCAACCGTCTTCAAACAGGAGCCAATCAAATTTGGCGGCGAAGACGCCAAACAGGAAGTGAGCTTATATCTCGGCAACGGCTACTTGTATCAGAACCCAACTTTATATACATCATCAAGACTTACTTTCGTGTAAATACACCACTAGGGGGCGCTACAATAAGCAAAAACGTGTTTTTGCCGATATTGGCCCGTATTGACTTCAAATCATCAAACGCTTGGTATCATTGAAATCCTTGGGTCAAGCCGAATCCAACTCATATTATGATGTCATATTTATCATCATGAATTTCCCGCCATTTTGACATATTCAAAAATCAATAAAAATGAAGCTCCGCCCACAATTTTTCTCTGTTCGTCCTACACTTTTTATCAGACCACCATTGGACTATTCTGCACCTATGCTGAAATTTACAGAGCAATAGCTGAAAGCATCGGCGCACAGCAGCCAATCAAAATTGACAACAAAGGCAAACGCACCGTCGAAACAGGAAGTTAGCTCATATTTCATTATCGCCTTGACAGATCTTTACGAAATTTCTCACACATGATCTCCAGTACACCCAGAGAGTACCTACCGACTTTGGTGCAACTCGGCCACTGAGGGACGCTACAGTTGGTGAAAATGTGTTTTGGGCAATATAGTATATGCAAAACAGGAAGTTAGCTCATACCTATATGGTTAACTGTATGTTGTGTATGCATGAAGGGCAGCATATGCATTAAGGGCAACGCGTGCATGAAGGGCAAGGCATGCATGAAGGGCAACGAATGCAAGACGGGCAAGCATACTCCAGCATTTTCTGCGAGGAAATGCAATCTAGTTATTATTATTATTAGGCCTATTATTTTAACGGCAAATATGACCAACTGAAACACACAAAAACATCTGTAAACCTTTGTGAAGCGTCCTTTGCAAACTGTGGTTAACCTCCATGTGCTATGTGTTCTAGTTTTGCCTTTGTGTTCTGTTTTTGAGAGTAAACAAGATTGATTAATATCGCAAGTGGTGCGACTCGTGGGAGAGAACGCAACTCAGCCGACATCGCAAGTGTTTGGTCGCGTTCGTGACAGAGCA
>NC_085871.1:15333173-15335673 GCF_034702125.1 Engraulis encrasicolus
GTCGCTTTGAGTGAGTGAGTGAGTGAGTGAGTGGCTCATGGTCAGGGCCGGATTAAGATGGCCTGGGGCCCCTAGGATACTGGTTGCTTGTGGGCCCCCCTCGAAGCCAAATTTGGTAACACATTTACATAGACGGTGTCATATTTATGAGCTAGGAAAAAGGATAACATGTCTACCAACAGTACTAAACACAACAGATCAATATTGCATCTTGTCCAAATTCTGCCATTTTTAATCTTTTGGCCAATCAGGGGCCGCCTAGCAGGGCTGCAGCCATATCTAGCCTGTGCATTAATCTGTCCCTGTGCATGATGTTCCCTAAAAGAGATGCTGCCCTCTAAATGCAATTTAGAAACTTCACAAGAAGGTCACGGACTATTTCGATTGACATTTACAGCGCTACACCAGAAAGACGTTTTAGACTGGCAGGCTGAGACGAATGGGGGGGTGAGGTGGTGGTGGAGGAGTTGAGAGTTGTGTCAAAGAGGAGTGGAAGACAAGAGATGGAGATGGAGAAATAAAGAGAGATATAGAGAGGATGAAGTAGTCGACAAGAGAGGTAAACTGAGAAATGAAGATGGGTTAAAGTGGATTTTCAAAAGATTGTTGGCTGTTGATCATGTAATATTTTTTTACAAAAGGCTTTAGTATACACATGATAGCATGCTGCATAATACACTATGCTAAACTCAGCAGACACTTTGATCCAAAGCCATGTACAGACGTGATCTAATGGTTAGGGAGAATGTCTCAAGATCAGAGGGTTGCAGATCTGAATCCCATCCTTACCTCTGCCTACATACTGTACACCTCCATCAATGGCTGAAGTGTCCCTGAGCAAGGCTCACATTATGTCTATTTTGTTGAGAAGAAAATGTATTATTTAGGCTGGACACGGTGGCTCAATGAGCTTAGACGCCATACCATTCCACTGTGGGCCTGGGTTCGATTCCAACCCAAGGTCATTTCCCAATCTTTTTATCTCTCTTTCCTACATATTTCCTGTCGTGTTCTGTCAGTCCTATCCTAAAATAAAACCTAAAAACTATATTTTTTAAAATGTAAAAGTAGATGTACTATACGAAATATACGAAATAAATGTAGTGTACTGTACAAAGCATCTACGAGGCCTCTCTGGCATTTGGGTAACCAATGGGAAACTAAGTACAAAATACAGAGTTTCCTGAGGAAAACGGGAAGGTTGATAGGTATGCTTGAGTCAGTGCCTCCTGATGATATTTCCCATTGTGGCCAGACTAAATGCCACACACATACACACACACACACAGATGCTCGGCCAATGTCAATAAGGCATTGATTTGCCATGCTAGTATGCAGAGTGAGTGCTATGACATTTGCCGCTGTTTGAGATCCGCAAGCAGATTTTCACCTCAATCAACCCTCTCTGCCTGCTTCTATGCATGTGTGTGTGTTTTTAGGGAAGTGTGTGTGTGTGCGTCTGTGTGTGCGCGTGTTTGTGCGTGCATGCGTGCGTGCATGCATGTGTGCATGTGTGTGTGTGTGTGCGTGTGTGTGTTGTGTGTGTGAGTGTGTGTGTGTGTGTGTGTGTGTGTGTGTGTGTGTGTGTATGTGTGTGTGTGTGTGTGTGTGCGTGCGTGTGTGTGTGTGTGTTTGTGTGTGTGTGTGTGTGTGTGTGTGTGTGTGTGTGTGCGTGTGCGTGTGTGTCTGCACTTGTCGTAGTACATCTGAAGAGCAGTAGGTTAATAACAGGACATGGAGTGGTATTTAAAGCCCTGCTCTGATCAGTTAAAGAGGATTAAGGCCATAGAGGCCAATGGAGAAGGAGAGAGAGGTGGAGGCAGAGCGCGGGAGAGGAAAGGAGAGAGAGAAAAAAGAGAGAGGTGGAAGAGAGAAAGGTAGAGACAAAGAGAAATTAATAGGAGAACGACAGAGGTAGAGGAAGAGAGAGAAAGGAGGAGAATGAGAGAGGTAGAGAAAGGGGTTAGAGGCAGAGAGAGACGGGGGAAGAGAAACAAAGAGATAGAGAGAGATAAGGAGGCAAGACAGTGGTGGAGGTAGAGAGGAAGAGAGGAGGAGAAGAGAAAGAGAAAAACAGAGAGAGGAGGAGAGAGATGGAGGCAGAGAGATGGAGAGAGAGAGGCAGAGAGGGTGGCAGATTGAGAGTTTCATGGAAGAGGCTGAGAGTTTGATGCCACGCTGACTCAGGAAGGCTGTAGAAGTGTGACTCAGCAATATTTTTAGCCATAACCATCCGTCAAACTCACCGACTACACTCAATCCCTCCTTTCCTGTCTGTTCCTCTCCCCTTCTCCTTTTCTCACCCATTCTGTCTGTCTTTCTGTCTGTCTTTCTGTCTGTCTTTCTGTCTGTCTCTCTTCTCTCTCTCTCTCTCTCTCTCTCTCTCTCTCTCTCTCTCTCTCTCTCTCTCTCTCAGCTACAGCAACAGCTACACACCAATGGTTTACATTCAGCGTGCCCATAGCCAGTGAGGCCTGTAATGTTATGGAAAGACTTCAAA
>NC_085871.1:15348173-15358173 GCF_034702125.1 Engraulis encrasicolus
AGCAACCCAATGTAAGTAAGCTGCCGGATGTGAGTGCGCGGATATCCGCCCGAGTATTTACGTCTATTTTACCTCAGCTACTCGATTTCGGACGTGTATTTACGACAGTTTAACCTCAGCTACTTGATTTCGGTCCGATTTGAGTCTGACTGAAGATGGAAGGGACATAGGTGCCGTGCGTAAAGAGCCCACAGCACATCGCCGTTTCGGCGACACCAGAGAGTTCCTTGATCTCCCAAATCAAAAGAATCGGCCCGGTGACCAACATCAAAATAATAAAACAGTAAATAAAATGAAATTATAACTTAAAACCGAATTGATTTGGGTGTGAAAATTAAACTGTCTCAACCGGGCACCTAAAGGGAATCAATCAGAGGATAACGGCGTGACTTTCTCGTCGGCATATAGGCCTATTTTGTTTTTATTATCCAGGAGGACTGAGCTGAAAACTGCAGCAGTCACCTTGCACAGTTCTAGCTGCTCTGAAGCACGTGCGTGTCTACAAATCATCCTGCCCATTCGCAATGTTAAATAAAACGTTTTGCACAAGACTATAGCCAAAAATGTACCCAGTCTTAATGTAGCTAGCACTCGGGAAGTTTCTGAGTTTTACTCCTTACATTAGTGAAACATAACATCAGGATATCCTACCAGTTAAAATAATATCTGGGCATAGCCTTCTCTCTGAGTTAGAAAACAGCAGCTATGCCGCATATTGTGTAGTTATTATTTGGTGGTGCAAAAACAACACGCGAAACCATGCCGCTTATTGTGCCATTATTATTGGTGATGCCGAAACAACAAAGCCAGATTGGTGACTAGAGCCTGCCTGGTACATTTAGACATAGCCTACTCATTTGCTTGTGCCACGTAGCCTAGCCTACATTTAAAAGTGTCAGTGCAGAATTAAACTGGGCGCTGAATATAAATATTGGAGTCATTCTCCCTCCGTTACAGTCAGAGGCGCGCGCACGCTCTTACTTCTGTAATATATGAAAATATCCTAAAACGGTCACAACAACAGAGGAGCTTCGTGGTGGAGGCGGCGGGGGCCGAGACCGAGTTGTTACGGGACACTCTAATATTATTGAAGGGACAGACCATGCTCGATAGGCCTACTTTACCCGGTCTAAATGTAGCACTCGAAAAGTTATGCCGCATATTGTGCAGATTATTTGGTGATGCCAACAACACGCGAAACTAGGCACATTGGAGACTACAGCCTATAATTTAGACATAGCCTATTCATTTGATTGTGCTAGGTAAACGTGTAAGTGTCTGTACAGAATCAAACGGGACGCTGAAATATTGGAGCCAGTAACTACGTGTCCGTTGGATATTGAGCAGATGTGTGCGCGCGCGCACAACTAATTTCTCTCCCATCTCTTTGCTCATCAAGCCTCCGATCTCCAAAAAGACACGGGCACTCAGGATAACTATGAGCTGTTTAAATAATGTGATGCACGTTCTTCATGACATGACATGGCATGGTTTGGCCACCCTAAATTCAACATGACTGCACTCGCACATATCGTTTAAACACCCATGATGGGATTGTCACTCTTAATGTGCAGGTATTAGATATGAAAAAAATATCCTAAAACGGTCACAACACCAGGACCCGTGGTGGTGTGGTGGATATATGTGGCGGCGGGGGCCGAGGCCGAGTTGTTACGGTAGGCTACTACAATCATATTATTGAAGGGATAGTCAGGCGACACAGCGCGACTCACATCGGGCAGCTGTGGTACCGCAAAGCATTCCTGATGGTGGAAATGAATGCAAATGCATGGGAATACTCGGGCGGATATCCGGGCACTCACATCCAGCTGCCTACTTACATTGGGTTGCTACAAGCCAAACCCATTCAAACTCTACAGGACATTAGCGAACCCTGTTTTAGAAGCTAGCTAGCCACACTACAAATCAACAAAGACGCTTCTTGCTATTAATTTAAAAAGTTGTGGCGTAATTAGACATGAATGATAGCATACAAGATTCTCTCTTTGTTCATGTTTTACAGTTGAGGTGGTTACATGAAACAAAAGCCATTTTTAAATACAATAGATAGCCTATCTAATTAACAGCTAGCTTAGCAACTGTCAGCCAAACCCATTCAAACTCTACAGGACATTAGCGAACCCTGTTTTAATGAGCTAGCTGCCCTTCTACAAAAGAACAAAGAGGCTTCTTTGCGACTACCACACTACAAACATATCATTTTCATGATGGCCTTTTATGGATATTTCTAATTGATTTTTTGGAAGTAGTACTACTGAAATAAAAAACAGTTTCTCTTCTCCCTGTCAAGTAAACTCCAGTGATTTCCTGCCAAGTCAACTGCATCGTGTTTTTCGTTTTCCTTCAAACCTCCGCGGTAGGGTAGAAGAATAGAACACAACTGACCTATCAGGGCTGAGTTCCCCCCGGACTGCAGTAAGCGCATTGACCAATCACCGTCTTCAAGCATAGCTCAGCTCACGGACATTTCAGCCTGGGAGAAACATGCGTGTACTGCAGCCAGGAGTCGTTTTGTCGCTGCACAGGGGGGCGCGGTGGCTGCTTCTCTGTGCAGAACCTCCGTGAACGCGCGACTCTGAATCCCCCTTTATTCTCACGGACCAGGACCCGTTCGCCTGAGGGAAAGACAGGGAGGGAACAATGGTATACACATTAGAAGTGAGGTACTGATGGTGAAATAGTCTTTTTGGAACTTGACATTTTGTATTATTCAAAAGGCTTGTTTGGTTCCGAGGATGTCTCCCAGGTTTTTGAGAACTCTAGTCGTTAACTTTTGTAGCACCTTTGACCATGAGCTGGTAAGGAGGAGGTAAAGACAGTGGGGTGAAAACACAGAGAAGATGGTTTCCATATTAGACATGAGGTATTAATTGTGGCAGTGAGAAAAAGAGATTGGTTGTGAGCAACTACAAGTCTTTAGGGACTACAGGTATTTTGTGTCTTTAGAAGACATCCCGTCCAAAAGGCCAGTAGGCCTATTTGGTTCTGAGGACTTTTTCACCTCTCCTTAGTCTTCACAGCGAAATATGACATTTCTTTATCCTTCAAAAGAAATCCCAGTTGTTTACTCTTGGAGCTGTTTTGACCTACGTATAATCAATGACCAAAGATTTCAACCATGTCCTGTATCTTGAATGAGAATGTACAAATACACTGTGCTTCTTATACTGTATGGTAACAGATGGAGATCTGAATTTTCAACAAACAGCATGTGTGGAAATGTATACAGAATTAGTTAAATGAACATCCACTCACTCTTCTGGCAGAAGAAAGGATGTGTCTCGTTGCACTTCCTGTCGCCCCATTTTCCTTCTTTATCCAGCCATGTCACAGCACAGTCTTCATTTCCCCTAGCGTTATTAGGAATACCTGGACGCCAGAATCTGAATAAGGACATTGCTTGGTCGCACCATTCCCAGTTTTTCTCAGACAATTTGGACAGGCCAATCCACACCGATACATTGTTTGCTATGGCGTGAATTTTATCATTTTCATCCTCGTTCCTTGCACTGGCTAGGTTTGAGTAGTTATCGCTGCAGTATGTCTGAGCATCTCTCCAGGTTTTCCCTTCATCTATGAAAGTGTACGCTTGTGACCTGTCTGAAAAACACACAAAACTTGTATTTCATAGTATGTTGGCGACTGATTGATCTACAGTATGGAACATTGTAAAGTTTCGCTTTAGGCCACAAATACAAACACACACACACACACACACACACACACACACACACACACACACACACACACACACACACACACACACACACACACACACACACACACACACACACACACACTCTCTCTACAGAACATGAATTGAACTTACCAGTGTAGCACACAAATGAGAACTGTCTTTGACAATTAATATCTATCCATTCGCCTCCCTTAGCAACAGCACAATCTTCGTTTCCACCGTGATTGTTGGGCTCACCCCTCCCCCATGATAAAAAGTTGGTCTCATCAAGACTCTCATCCCCTATTGACCACCTCCAAATGCTACTTTTTTTCAGTCCAATCCAGGCCATGTCGTTATACCCATCTTTGACAGTGCTCATCATCTCTTTCATATCTTCCATGTTTTCAACCGTAGCCAGGTCGGTGAAATTGCCCCTGCAGTATTCCTGTGCTTCTTCCCACGTCATGTTCTTGTTCACAAAGTGATACTGCCGCAGAACGCTAGAGGACACACTGCCCAGACCTGTGATAATGCTGTATTTCATTAGTAACTGATCAGCAGTCAGTGTCACAATTCACTCAGCTGAGTTTTTAAAACTCAATTCGATGTTTACATTATGTTTAACACTGACTGACCTGAGAGCAGCAGATTAAACAGAAGCCAGCTTTCCATATTTGGATCCCCTCCAACAGACAATCTTATTATCCGAAGATCTGAAAATAAAGTACTACAAAAAGCAGCAATGCTAACTTAAATGTGAATGAAAGCAACATAGACATGGGTAAACACTGGTACATATTAAAATTGGTTAAACCTATTTCCTTTCTGAAATGAATAATGCTTAAAACTCCTTAAGACACGGCTTTATAAATTAGCTGTTCCCAGAATAGCAATGACCAAGTCGTAATGTATTACTAAAGGCCCTGTGCACTGTCATAGTAGTGTAGTACTATAGTAGTTAACTCTCAATGTCCATTACAGCGTGCCACAGGAGGTACGGCGCGCATTAAGGGGTTAATGAAATAAAATTATCTTACAGTTGGCCTCTAGTGTTGTAGTTAAGGTCCTTCTTCTTCTTCTTGCTGTCTGTACTCTCTACGGCAGGACTACTTGCAACTACTGTACTGAGGCTGCATAGCCTTCCTTGTATTTCTTGGAACAAAATGTAAATAAGCAATAAACATTTACATTTTCTAGAAATGTTCTTTGTTGCAAGCCATAGAGGCCATGTGTAATAAACTCATCTCATCACCACTGTTGTGGGTGTGCCCTGTTTGCCATAGCAACGAGACTGTCTCATTGGTGTTGTGTTCAAAGTGCGTTTGGTTGGCCCGACTTGGGTTTGAAGCTGGGTTTGGTGACCTCTACCTCCTTACAGTAGCTGCAAATGGTGCCAATAGGATGGATGTTGTTTAGGCGATTGCAGGCGTCGCCTAATTTTTGGGGGGCCTGATGCAAGGCACTCCACATGGATTGGTGAAGTTTGGGTTTATGGGATAACCTGATGGGTTGAATGTTGTGGTCAAAGTTTGGGTTTGGCTGACACAGGGGCGTAGATTTGAATCTTGGCTACAGTGACATCTCCCTCCCTGGCTGCAAATAGTGTCAAAATTGGAATGGCTTGTGGGTGCAGTGACACACTGTGCTTATACACTGTACAATATGCAGGCACATTGCCCATAGGGACCCAGCTAGAGCCCTCCAGAGCATAGGTGCCCTGGGGACCCAGGTTCAAATCATCCTTGGTCATTTCCCCACCCTACCCCATCTCTCTCTCTCTCTCTCTCTCTCGCTCTCTCTTTCTCTCTCCCTCTCTCTTTCTCTCTCACTCACACGCACACACACGCACACACACACGCACACACACACACACGCACGCACGTACACACACACACACACACACACACACACACACACACACACACACACACACACACACACACACACACACACACACACACACACACACACACACACAGAGCCATTTCCTGTTTTCTCTCTACTGTGGTATATAATGACAGCCTGATCTCCAAAAATTCTGTGCTCCTGGACACGGATGTTAAGGACACGAAATCCGTGTCCAGGAGCACGGATTTTGTCAAAATTCCGTGCTCCTGGACACGGAATTGTTTTCCGTGCTCCTGGACACGGAATTGTTTTCCGTGATGGGCACACGGAAGTGCTTTCTATAGGCTATTACCACAGCACTGTGTAACTCTATCATTAGAAAATACATACCAAATGCTAATCCTAACCAAAATAATGCTATAGCAATTTAAGTTGTGCCCTAATCAAAACATTCCCTAACCTTAACCTGTCATTGAAGACATATTTTTGAGAAATACCTTTTCCAGTTGGTTGCTAGGCTATCAAATTCATATAATGAATGAAAGAAAACTTGCTGTGCCCAGACCAAAACAGTCCCTAACCCTAACCTGTCAGTAGGAAATGTTTTTTTTTAGAAAAAATATTTGAAATTAGAAAAATCCTGAGAAAACACAAGACTGTGGAAACATAGAGCTGTGGGAGTATAGAGAAAGCACTTCTGTGTGTCCATCACGGAAAATAATTCCGTGTCCAGGAGCACAGAATTTTGGCAAAATCCGTGCTCCTGGACACGGATTTTGTGTCCTTAACATCCGTGTCCAGGAGCACGGAATTTTTGGAGATCATGTTGATAATGAAGGCACAAATGCCCAAATCTGTCTTGGTTTATTGTAATTGCATTGGTATTGCTCAAAATCTGAAGAATGTCCTCCCTTCTGTTTTTTTTTTTTTTTTTTTAAAACAAATCGCAGCCTGAGTGTCCGCCGATTAGGTTGGCCCTGATGCAAGGCACTACAGTGATGGGTGAACTGTGTGAAGTATGGGTGTGTGGGGGGAGTACCTTGTATGGCATAACGAGAAATTTAGGAAATTATGTTAGCACCATTTATTGTCAGCTGCATCACAACAACACACTGGTCACCATGGCAGCAAGTTATGACCAGTTTTGGATAAGGATGCCAGTGTTGTTTGCAATTTTTTTTGTGCATGTTCCTTCATGTGCATATGTCTGTCACTACATTATATAACCCAACTCCTCCCTGTGGATATCAATCTTTTTGAAGAAATGCCCCCCTGACTTCATCTTGAGTAGCCCCCCTAACGTCATGATACACTGTATGCATGCCAATGCTTCCCACCCAACAGCATGATGTTAAAATTATGAAAATAGCCTAATAATATGCATTTTCTCTGTTATTATTGATTATGCAATGTGATACTCATACAGCTTTCTGTAATGATGTGAGAGCTTCCATTCACTTTGAATGGGATATCCCAACACCCCAACGTGTGACTGAGTCAAGACCGCTCAAGAACTTCCTAATGCCCCCCGGGGGGCTGTAGAGCCCCTGTTGAGATACTCTGCTCTAGACTTTCAGTCTGCTGTGTCCTTCCCAGTTGTCAGTGATTTGCATGCAGGTGTGTGTTTACACAAAAGTCAACCAGCATTTTGTACACATGGAAAGGCAGACAGGGCCTTCAGTCAAGGGTTCCTCCAGTCAAATAGTATTTTTTTAATCTGAAGTGTAAACGCAAAGTGAAGGACATAATTTTGTCCATTTTGTTACCGTGCAGAGTGATAGACACATCAAAGTGTTTGCCAAGTAATCACAACGAATCTTTATTACTTATTCAGAGTATACAAATTCATTAATGTTGCATGTATGGGGCTTTCTAATAATTGGATTACTTAAAAAATAAACACACCAAACATAGTGCATATAATAACTTGAACTACAATGTTTTAACAGCACACTTCAAAATATACAAACAAATTAAGTAGCTTCATTCCATTCCAAATGTTGGTACATGACTGAAAAAGAGTAGAGTGAGTATCAAATACAGTATCTGAAAAATACAATATCTGAAAGGAATCTACCACAGGCATTTTACCATCAATTTAGAACATTTCATTTCAATCCATACATTGCTCAATACTATAAAACAGATCGTTCCAATATGTTGAGTGACTTATACAGTAGTTCCCCAGTGACTTACACAGTCATAAGTGATACAAGTAAAAGTTAATAAATGAAGATATGTTGGAGATTTTTTTACGTAAATGAATCAGTTATCTATCAATTTTCCTAAAAACATAAAACCTAACTACAAGCAGATAGCAAACCAGAAGAATATTCTGTCCAAACAAACAAAGATGAGTTGCTGGCTACGTAGATAGTCTTCTTGGCCATAGAGACTGGTTACCCTCCTGAAGACAAATAAGAAAGACATGATGAATATACTGCAATCAATATTAGGAATCACTGCCATTACCATAAGTATTGTAAATGTAAAATACTGTTCAGTGCCAAAATTAAGACCTGCTCCTTCAAAGTTACACACATGGAGGGCACCATTGCAAATTAAGGAATTAATTTCAAGTTTTTTTTATCTTGAAAGAAATTACTTTGTATTGCTTTTACATCAAGTTCAGTGGCACAGACATGTGCACACACACATTGCAAAGTAGTACTCACCCTGCTCACTCCAAGATACAGACGAAGTTCAGCCTTTTGTGCTGTGGGCGACTGACCCACTTCCCATCTGCGGCCCGTAGAGCCCCCGCCATGCCACACTCGCCCTCCCCAGAGCCGCTCCCCTGAGCCCAGTTGTCCCAGCACAGAGACACCCCACTGAGCCAGATCCAGAGGTTTAGGGGGCACACGTGGTACAGGCCCAGCCACACCTCAGCTGTGCTGGCCCCCTTCTTAGCCTGCTCCGCCACCCAGTCTAGCAGCCTGTCTGAAGGGGAAGACACCAGGGCCATGCCACGTGCATCACAGTAGTCAAACGCCTCCCGCCAGGTCTTATTCTCACGGACCAGGACCCGTTTGGCTGGGGGAAAGACAGTGGGGTGAAAACACAGAGAAGATGGTTTCCATGTTAGACATGAGGTATTAATTGTGGCAATAGGAAAAAGAGATTGGTTGTAAGCAAGTACAAGTCTTTCGGGACTACAGGTCTTTTGTGTCTTTTGAAGACACATCACATCATATCCAAAAGGCCTATTTGGTTCTGAGGACTTCTTCACGGCTTCTGAGCCTTCACATTGAAATTTGACATTTTTTCGCTCTTTTCACCCATGATCTGTACCTTGAATGAGAATCTACAGATGCACTGTGCTTCTTATACTGTATGGTCATTTGCACTAATTCAACAAATGGCAGGCATGGAAATGTACACAGGATTAGTGAAATAAATATCCACTCACTCTTCTGGCAAAAGAAAGGATGTGTCTCATGACACTTCCTGTCGCCCCATTTTCCTTCTTTATTCAGCCATGTCACAGCACAGTCTTCATTTCCCCCTTTATTATCAGGAATACCTGGACGCCAGAATCTGAATGAGGACGTTGATTGGTCAGACCATTTCCAGCATTTCCAGTTGTCTGTGAACAGGCCAATCCACACGGCTCCTGTCCCTGCTGTCTGTTTAATTTGGTTGTTTTCAGCCTGGTTCCTCGCACTGGCAAGGTCTGTGTGTGCCCTCCGGCAGTGTGCTTGTGCATCTGTCCAGTTCTTTTGTTCGTGTAAAATGTACTCTTTTTTTTGCCCTGAAACACATTTGAATGTAGTAAGGGTAGAGACTAAGCGGACAAGACACAGAATAACATGAGCCCTCTCGTCTCCCCCAAAACACGCACGCACGCACGCACGCACGCACGCACGCACACACACACACACACACACACTTCAAAAAGGAGTCTAACTTACCATCGTAGCACACAAATCGTTTGTTGTTTTGACAATTAGCATCGTTCCATAGACCTTCCTTAGCAACAGCACAATCTTGCTTTCCACCGTGATTGTTGGGCTGACCCTCTCTCCACGATTCAAACTTGGTCTCATCAAGTCTCTCGTTCCCTAGTGACCACCTCCAAATGTTACTCCTTTCGAGCCCAATCCAGGCCATGTGGTTATACCCATCCTTGACAGTGCTCATCATCTCTTTCATATCTTCATCGTTTTCAACTGTAGCCAGGTCGGTGAACTTGTTCCTGCAGTAGCCCTGTGCTTCTTTCCATGTTATGTTCTTGTTCACAAAGTGATACTGCCGCAGAACACTACAGGACACACTACCCAGCTCTGCGAGGATGACATACAGTATTCAATCAGTAACTGATTGCAGTCCAGTCATGATGCCACAACAAAGAAAGCAACAAAATTGAAAGCATCAACGGAATATTCTCTGTAATTTGTGTTGATTAATGTTATACTTGCATACTGTTGAGAAAAAAACACATTAACATCCATA
>NC_085871.1:15363173-15365673 GCF_034702125.1 Engraulis encrasicolus
TGCAGATGTGAATCTTACTAGTCCAACACACGCTCACCAATGGGTCCAAAATGTCTAGTACTGCAGATGTGAATCTTACTAGTCCAACACACGCTCACCAATGGGTCCAAAATGTCTAGTACTGCAGATGTGAATCTTACTAGTCCAACACACGCTCACCAATGGGTCCAAAATGTCTAGTACTGCAGATGTGAATCTTGAATTGGCCAACACACACTCACCAATGGGTCAAAGTGACGATTAAGTTGGTCTTTTCTACCAGCCAAACTGAAATCTCACCAGCATTTGGCCGGTTGGCTGGTGTTACAGTAATTTAGAGCCCTGTATACACACATACTATAGACCCAAACCTGGGTCTCTATAGGCAACATTGCCCAAGCAGACCGTATTAGAGCACTGTGCCACAGCACCCCCTCTTTTTGACCTTTGATCTTTAAATGAACCCTAAATAACCCCCATCGTTCTATCTCTACCCCTCACCTTCTTTCATCCACTCAAACAAACCCATTGCCATTCAGATCTAGCAAACATGCTCAGACAAAGGCCCACTGAGAAACAGGTACCTCAGCACATTGCGTGCGTATCGCTGGACAGTTATTTGAATGCTGAGAAGGTCATTTGACTATGTGACAGTCATTCGCTGTCTGCCTCTGTTTGCTGCATCCTTGTTTCTATGTGTCTGACGCTCTGTCTGTGTCTGAATGTCTGTGCGTCTGTATTAATATCAGTCACTTGCTGTCTCTTTGTCTCTTTGTCTCTGTCTCTGTCTCTGTCTCTGTCTCTGTCTCTGTCTCTGTCTCTGTCTCTGTCCTTCTCTCTCTCTCTCTCTCTCTCTCTCTCTCTCTCTCTCTCTCTCTCTCTCTCTCTCTCTCTCTCTCTCTCGTTGTGGGCTTAGTCACCCATCAGACGGTTTTTCTTAAGTTTAATTAGGGATCTTTTGCCAGAGTAATAGCACTGAAGAAGAGCAGAAAGTTTCCTGAGAAGACCGCGAGCACAGTCATTAAGGAGGCACCTTCACACACAGGAAGTTAGTCAAGTCAAGTCAAGTCAAGTTTATTGTCAATTTTTTTTACATGCACTGGTCATACAAAGAATTTGAAATTGCGTTTCTTGCTCTCCCATGCAGACATAGACTAATCTAGGTAAGGACATAGACAGTATAGACATAGACAGTACTCATACATGGACATAGACAGTATGGACGTAGACATTGCTCATACAGACATTTAAAGTGCAAGACTGGACAACAGAAGACTTGTAGAGAACAAGTTAGTCTCGTTAAATTGTGTGTGATCATTCCCATGTCCAATATGAACAAGATGCAAAGCAGGAGCAGAGCACCCCTGCAACTTATTTTTTAACTTTTGATCATTCAATTTGCCCCTAAATAATCCAACCCCCCCCATCTAATACAGTTCTCGCTAAAATGGCATCACACTGAGGTCCATCGCAGAAGCAGATAAACGTCTGGACGTGTGGACAGTAAAAAACTGGACAGTAATTTCAAGAGAAGTTCGTTTGACTATGTGACGTGTGTCTTTCACGGTCTGCGTTCACTGTCTGCGTTCACTGTCTGATACACATCTGTCTGAGTCTGAGTCTGAGTAATAAACTCGCTGTAACACACGCTGCACTCTCTCTCTCTCTCTCTCTCTCTCTCTCTCTCTCTCTCTCTCTCTCTCCTTTCACTGCCTGCATTGTCTTTCTGCTTCATAGCCCATTACTTTTCCATCACAGCCCTTCATCCCTCTCTGCCAATTGATAAATCCAGTGCAGGTTTCTCAAGAGAGAGAGATAGAAAGACAGACAGAGAGACACAGTCAGGATAAATAACACAGAAAAAAGAATAAGAAAGAATGAAAAGAGTGAGAGTAGCTCTCTCTCTCTCTCTCTCTCTCTCTCTCTCTCTCTCTCTCTCTCTCTCTCTCTCTCTCTCTGTGTCTATCTCTCTCTCTCTCTCTCTCTGTCTCTCTCTCTCTCTCTCTCTCTCTCTCTCTCTCACACACACACACTCACACACACACACACACACACACACACACACACACACACACACACACACACACACACACACACACACACACACACACACACACACACACACACACACACACACACACACACACACACACACACACACACACACTAATGTAGAGAAGACATGGAAGGTCCAGGAAGATAGAACAGAATAAAAAGGAGAGAGAGAGAGAGAGAGAGAGAGAGAGAGAGAGAGAGAGAGAGAGAGAGAGAGAGAGAGAGAGAGAGAGAGAGAGAGAGAGAGAGAGAGAGAGAGAGAGGAAGGGAGAGGAAGGGAGAGGAAGGGAAGGGAAGGGAAGGGAAGGGAAGGGAAGGGAAGGGAAGGGAAGGGAAGGGAAGGGAAGGGAAGGGAAGGGAAGGGAAGGGAAGGGAAGGGAAGGGAAGCAGCAATGCTTGCTGGCATGTTCCACATCTGTAGTGAGCTAACGTGTGCCATCTGCCGCCAGTGAGACAGCCCCTTGAT
>NC_085871.1:15370673-15380673 GCF_034702125.1 Engraulis encrasicolus
GAACAACTGCATACTGCATACAGGGCCCAAGGGCAAAACACTGATAAGGCCCCCCCATACAGCCTGCCATGGTCACAATAGGGCCCCCAACAGCCTGAGCCCAGGGGCAAATGCCCCGCTGCCCCTGCTGCTGTGTCCATTCCACATCCTCCATCCCCTCGCATGACACATGGATGAAGAGGGCACAGTAGCCACTCTTTTCTCTCTGCCTACCTCTCTGCTAAATATCTCTCTCTTTCTCATTCTCTCTGCTCCCTTTATCATATTCTCTTTTTCCGCCTCTAGTTCTTTCTCATTCTCTTTATATCTCTCCTGCTTGCTTGCTGCACTCCATCTCTCTTATACTTTGTCTCTCAGTGTCTCTCAGTTTGTTTTCTCTTCCTCTGTCTGTCTGTCTGTCTGTCTGTCTGTCTTTCTTTCTTTCTTTCTTTCTTTCTTTCTTTCTTTCTTTCTTTCTTTCTTTCTTTCTTTCTTTCTTTCTTTCTTTCTTTTTTTCCTTCAATCTCACTTGGATTATATCTATTGCTCGCTGGCTGCACTCTCACTCTTCTTTCATATCTCACAGTCTGCTCTACTGTCTGTCTTTCTGTCTGGCTCTCCCTCCTCTCTCATTCTTTCTCTCATTCTTTCTCTCATTCTTTCTCTCATTCTTTCTCTCATTCTTTCTCTCATTCTTTCTCTCATTCTTTCTCTCATTCTCTCTCTCTCTCTCTCTCTCTCTCTCTTTCTCTGTCTGTCTTTTATCTGTACTGCCCTGTGGCAAAACGAAACTGAATTGAAGTACAGCTCCACTGGCTTCTGTGTGAGCAGTAGAATGGAAAGGCAGCTGAAGAAAAAATAACGGGAAAAAAGAAAACTCCAAATCCCCTTTCCTGGAATGTGTGATGTGTGTGTGGGCATCTGTCAAAGTTGCATGGGGTTTCTGGCAAGGATCTCCTTTTGTGGTTGTGCTTTTTAGTGTGTGTGTGTGTGTGTGTGTGTGTGTGTGTGTGTGTGTGTGTGTGTGTGTGTGTGTGTGTGTGTGTGTGTGTGTGTGTGTGTGTGTGTGTGTGTGTGTGTGTGTGTGTAGGTGTGTGTGTGTAGGTGTGTGTGTGTAGGTGTGTGTGTGTGTGTAGGTGTGTGTGTGTAGGTGTGTGAGTGCAGGTGAGTGCAGGTGCGTGCGTGCGTATGCACCCGCGTGTGCGTGTGTGCAGGTGTGTGTAGGTGTGTGAGTGTAGGTGTTTGAGTGTAGGTGCGTGTGTGTGTGTGTGTGTGTGTGTGTGTGTGTGTGTGTGTGTGTGTGTGTGTGTGTGTGTGTGTGTGTGTGTGTGTGTGTGTGTGTGTGTGTGTGTGTGTGTGTGTGTGTACTATCTTTGTGTGTGTCTGTTTGTCTGCACAATAGCGTTCTGTCTGTGTATTTTTGTCTTTGGGACTACAAAGTACAAGCCAACAGCACTCTGTTCCTTATTAAATGCAGCTTTTCTGTGTCGTCCTGTAATATCGATCTTCACTTCAGAAAGACTTGCTTCTTTTTAACCATCCTGTAAACAACTCCTCTTGTGCAGAAAAAAAAAACAATGGGGATTTTTTAACTTCCCAATAAAAGTTTGTTTCACCGTCACTTTCCTTCACAGCAATTTCAAAAAAAGAGGAAAAAACTTGTTTTTGTTTGTTTGTTTGTTTTTATTTTTCACCACAGTCTAAACCTTGTGAATACTCAAAAAATATAGCAGGTTAGGGATCATGTAAGCCCGTAAAGCATCCAGCAAATATAGCTGGGTATGGGTGATGGAGTTCGGCATACATGTAGATAAAGCGTTGAAGTGTGTGGTTGCACCGATTATGTGATAAAAGTTCACTGTCGTTCTAAATCCCTATGGAAGTGTGTGTGTGCGTGTGCGTGTGCGTGTGCGTGTGCGTGTGTAAGAGAGAGAGCCTGTGAGTGTGTATGTGTGTGTGTATCTGCATGCATGAGTGTGTGTGTGTGTGTGTGTGTGTGTGTGTGTGTGTGTGTGTGTGTGTGTGTGTGTGTGTGTGTGTGTGTGTGTGTGTGTGTGTGTGTGTGTGTGTGTGTGTGTGTGTGTGTGTGTGTGTGTGTGTCTGTGTGTGTGTGTGTGTGTGTGTGTGTGTGCGTGTGTGTGTGTGCTAGCATATGCGTGTATGGCTTGCTCTCTGGTTAACTTCCGCAAGAGTTCTCATGTGTTTGTATTGTGTTGCTTCCCTTTCTGTTTCCATCTTCCCTCATCCTCTCTTAGAACCAGCCCCCCCACGGACCACCTTCTCAATGGAACCTTCCGGTAAGCCCCCCCAAGTCTTTGCCCGCTCTGATGACAAGGTTATTAATTTGCTTACAGTATGGCGTACTTACTAATTTATGCATCCAAAGGGGTTCACCTCTGGAGTATCAATTTGGAGCTGTGTTCTTTGTTATTTTCTTTATGTGCAAGTGTAAGCTGGAGCTGGGTGATATGCGCAATACATAAATTAATACATTTTACTTTTTTCAAGTCATTACTCCTAATGTAATAACAATACCATGACAATATAACTGGCACTGCAAAAATGTGTCCACAAGTGCCTATGTTTAATTAATTATTCTTTCTCTGGTCATTTCAGTTTTGTATCATAAATCTTAAACCATGGTCCTCCATCTGGAGTAGATTTCTCCATATATCAGTTTAGTTCCTCTAGATTTAATTTTTTAACCCCTTAGTGCAGCGCTATGGCTCTCTGTAATGTCATAGCAATGTTGTTATGATGTATTTAAGCATTTTCAGCAAGTGAATCGGGTCGCCGGCGACCCCATCTGCAGTAAGAGGCTACCATATATTTTAAGGTCTTTTTTACTTAATTTCTGAGAGGATAGTGGAGAAGTGACAGGAAATGAGAGGGGAGCGAGAGAGACAGGGAGGACTGGCATATGACGTGGGCCGGAATCGAACCTGGGTCGCCAGTGTAGTAGCCTAGTGCCCTACCGTTTTTAGTTTTTTCAATTTCTTTGTTTATTTGTTTGTCTTTCCATTGTCTGTTTACTTGCTTACTGCACTATCCTTACCCATGATCCTCCAGGACCAGAGTACCAGGAAGTGGAGGTGCACCTGCGGCGGCAGAAGTCTGGTTTCGGCTTCCGTATCCTGGGCGGGGATGAGGCCGGGCAGCCTGTGAGTCCGGACGCCTGCGAGAAGGCTCGTACTGGCACGGGCTGGAGACCCTGTCATCTTTTGCTTACTAATCTTCCACCTCCTCCTTTCACCCTTCTCACCTCGCTACCCTTATGTCCATACGGATAGAACATTAGACTAGAGGTTGCATGGCGATTTGCGACAGCAGAGGAAAATGGCAAGTGCAGCCTCCATCCTCTGTAGGTAGACCTGTGCTCTTTAGTCAGTGCGAATCAATGGAGAGCGCCCACCTCTGTCAAAAAATGGCCTGAAACTGTGTGGCTACGAAGTGACACATTAATCAAGGATCAGATTTGAAGTGCCAGGCTGAATATCTACTGACGTGATATGAGTCGATGAAATACCTACATTTTGAAGTCACTTCATATTAGTTAGGTGGATATTTAGCAGCACATTTCAAATATTGTCCTTGTTTAATGTGTCGATGGAATTGTTCACATTATTAAGCCATTTTTTGACAGAGGTGAGCCCCTCCTCCATTCATTCACATTGTTCAGGTCTACCTACAAATAATGGCTGCCAGGAGTGCAGTGAAAAAGGGGGCGGGGTCACCTCTAGTCTAATGTTCTACCTCTATGCGTATGCCTTTGTCCTATTCCTATTCCTATCTTTACACAAAACTGAGCTGAACACACATTCCAACACACATGCTGAATTCTTAGAGCCAAAGAATGGTTCGAATGCTAAATACACACAAGCACGCACACAGACTCATGCACACAAGCACACACACAGCAAAGACACACGGCCCTGACCTTAAAGATAGCATTGTAAAATCGCCATTACTTCTTGGTTGTGCATTTTAAAAGATAGGAAGGTAAAAACTGCCATTTGGATGTTTACATTTTTAATTTAACACATCACAGCTTAAAACAGCATTCCTGCTTGCTTGCTCGCATCCTGTCTCTCTTCTGTTTGTCAGCACAGAGCTTTTAACTAGGCAGGTGTGGGTGTGGCCACAATCAATTAAGCAATCAGCTACCCCACCTGCAAGCAATCTCCACATACACACTGAGGTAAAATGAGCAAGCAAGTAAAAACTCAAACAGCCTTACAAAGAATACATAATGTCAAAAGAAAACACTTTTAAAAAGACATTTCAAACAACATTAAAAAATGTGTACAAGCAACGAGATACATGCATGTTTTTAACTGGTGAATATCACCATATTCACATTTCCTTCACCCTCTGAAAAGCTTGCAAACGCAGTTGCAAGCGTGTTGATTAAAATGCACACACACAAAAAACAAAATCCCCCATTTTTAAAGAGTCAGTTTAGGTCACTGTCCATCATAAACCCCACGATCACTTTCCTTCTTGGGCTGCACTCACACAATGTAGCCCCGACTGAGGCCTTTTCCAGGCTCCCCGACCACCTGCTGTCCGTGCTCTGCCCTCTGCACACTTGGCAGATTACGGGCCTCCAAACACTTGCCAACTCTCATGGCTGCAGGTTGGTCCTACCCTGGAAGTTCTGGTCCTCATCTTCTGTCCCCCAGGTATGGCAGCAGCTCCCCACCAGGCTCTCAACAGCTACAGGGGGTTACCAAACTGCTCCTCTCTCACTCAGGCTCTGGCCACCCCGGCGAGACCACGCAGTCCTGAAGCCAGCTCTCTCTGGTACACAGCTGCTCCCTCTGCGTTCTTCCTTCACAAGTGATCCTCCTCCAGGCCCAAATGGCCTACCGACAATCAATCAGTGCACCTAAAAAGACTTTAAAACGGTCCTTCTCCAATGTGGGTGCCTCCACGCAGCTAGAAGCATCATCCCACCGCTGCCACCATATGTGAAATAGCCATTGCTTCTTGGTTGTGCATTTTAAAAGATGGGAAGGTAAAAACTGCCATTTGGATGTTTAAAATTTTAATTTAACACATGACAGCTTAAAACAGCATTCCTGCTTGCTTGCTCGCATCCTGTCTCTCTTCTGTTTGTCAGCACAGAGCTTTTAACTAGGCAGGTGTGGGTGTGGCCACAATCAATTAAGCAATCAGCTACCCCACCTGCAAGCAATCTCCACATACACACTGAGGTAAAATGAGCAAGCAAGTAAAAACTCAAACAGCCTTACAAAGAATACATAATGTCAAAAGAAAACACTTTTAAAAAGACATTTCAAACAACATTAAAAAATGTGTACAAGCAACGAGATACATGCATGTTTTTAACTGGTGAATATCACCATATTCACAAGCATACATCCAATAAAATAGTGCAATAGTAATTCCTAAACAAGCAGGCAGGCGCGCACGCACGCACGCACGCACGCACGCATGCACACACACACACACACACACACACACACACACACACACACACACACACGCACATGCACACACGCACAAACAATCTTTTACTCAGTAGGCACGCTTGCTTACAGCAGCAAACAAATCAGTATGGCTCAGATCTTGCATCCACACCTTACAAACAATTCAGCTATGGCTGTGTGCAGTACAATGCAAAGCTTGTTGGAGCCTGGGGAAATTCTTTGAACATTGTTGCCGGGCAACACGATCGACCAAACTTTCTATGGGAAATTTACCACTGATGCTGTGGTGGTCTTGGAGAAAAGGGCATGGTAACACAAATGCACAAACTGAGAAAACAAATGCACAAAACTCTTGGCGACTCTACTCACAGGAGTATCATACTTAATGCTGCCATCTGTTCAAGTTTTCTCTTATTGTCCCGGTTTGTATTGGCCTGTCCAGGGGAGAAAATACAGTTTGGCTGGACACTGAATGAAGGGAGCCATTGCTTGCAAGCAAAAGGATTGATCACTATTGAAATTCCCAGGGTTGCAACCCTAACCATGCTATCACGCTATCCCCAGGATTACTTTTGTAAAACTAGAGCCTTCATAACTACTTAGTGCTGCATGGAGCAGTGCCTATAGGTAAATGTGAATTTGTGACTATGCCTTCTCTTCCCATGGGCTTTTCAATTTCAGTCAGGAAAACGCAGCCACATTCATCATTACAATCCAGTCAGAACATTTTGTGGCAAATGAGGCTGTTGCCTGGTAACGGTGTCCAAAAAGTCTACCCCTCGGTGTGTCTTCTTCACCACAGGATTCAATCCCGGCTGCAAAGAGTCTGTCACATATATTTGATCCAACCAGTATCTTGACAAGCTGTTTCTGATCTGCAACTCAAGGGCAAAAGACAGTTATTACATATTTTGTCAAGTTGCCGTTAGACTGGAAATTCACCTTTTATATTTCTCTTTGATTTATGACTTAATCTTGTGCTTCTTAAGACATTGAGGACATTTCTCTCTCTCGCTTTGTGTACTGTAGTTACTGCACATTTTTCTCTTGCTGTATTTGTGTACCGTAGTTACCGTACTTTGCCTTTGTAGAACAATTATCGGTAACGCTTCACTATACGGTACAGTTACCATGTGTAATTACTGTGTACTTTCTAGGTAACAACAGGGTAACAGAGAGAAGTTACATGGTATCTAAAGGGTAAAAAAGAGGGTAATTACAAAGTAAATACCATTAATGGGGTAATAACGGGGTAGCAGAGAGAAGTTCGATGTTTAGATGGTTAGAAAATACCCAGTAGTTTCATAGTAATTCTTGAGATATGTGTATAACATGGTATTTACTTTGTAATTATCCCCTTTTACCTGTTAGATACCATGTAACATCTTTTTCTTTACCCTGTTGTTACACAAAAAGTAGACAGTAATTACTGTACCGTAAGGTAAAGCGTTACCCTGTTATCTTCTCAGAAACTGACAGATAGATGAGCTAATTAATCAAATTACCTGTGTTTATGGCAGCTACTTTCTAAATCCTTGTTTGACAACTCTAATCTATGCTTTAACAATATACTTACCAGATTAACTCACAAGCCCCTAACAAATCCTGACAAACCACGTCCACCTTATTCTGATTTCCCACCCGTTTTCTCTGAGAGGTCAATAGAATGTCATTTTTGGGTTTGAATTTTGCATAGCTGACAGATAGAAATATAATTACAAATTATAATCATTATTATAAAATTCAGGGGGTTTTTTATTCAAATTTTTAAGTGTTTACTGGCGTAGATGGACAGAGAATGTTGACGCACACTCCCCAAAAACGAAGCAACGAAACCCTCTCCCCTATCAGTTACCACAACTCTCCAAACCTTCACTTCCCTCCTTCCCATTGTACATTTCTCAGTCCTAATAAACTCCTCATATACTAACCTGCCACCTGTCCTTGTGTTGTATATCCCGCCACTCACCCGTTCGCCCCACAGATCCTGATCGGAGCCATCATTGAGAAGAGTCCCGCGGACCAAGATGGCCGTCTGCGGCCGGGAGATGAGCTGGTGTCGGTGGACGGGATCTGCGTGGCCGGGAAGCCTCACCGCTATGTTATTGATCTCATGCACGCCGCGGCGAGGAACGGACAGGTCAGCCTAACGGTGCGCAGGCGGAAAGCAGGGCCAGGTGAGGAGGGAGGATAAGCACACATGCATGCATGCATATGGGCACACACACACACACACACGCATGCATGCACACACACATGTGCGCACACACAGACACGCACATGCATGCACGAACACACATGCACGCACAAAGGCATATGGGCACACACACACACACACACGCATGCATGCACACACACACACAAACAAACACACATGCACGCACATACATGCACACACAGGGCACAAAAGGGGTGTAAATCACACCCTTCATGGTGATTCGATTCAGTATCGATTTGTTTAGGCCAATGATTGTGCTATTTTTGAATGCTCCATGATTCCATTAATTTCAATTAGATTAAAATCAATGGGTCATATCTGCATGCATTCCATTTGGGGGGAATCTTTTTCATGGTCAATCTTGTTATTACTGCATGAGCAAAAGAAAATGCGTCACAAAATGAGTGCAATAATTACAAAAAAATCGGTTAGGAATCGATTAATTGAATCATGTGCTGTAGGATTGATGCATCGATTCAAATCTATTATTATTTACACCCCTAACGGGTACTGTAAATAGGCCACGGCGAGCACTGAGAGCACTGATGATGGCAACAGCCTGAAACGTCTGCTCTACCCTGCTCTAATAAATAACTCCTTGTGCTTGACCTTTGTGTCTTGTTTAGTGTGCGAACCTGCTCCTACGTTTATATTCTACTTCTTTTGGGTCCACGCACCTAGTTAATTTTTGTAACATCTAGAGCGCAACAATACTCCTACCTACTGTATATAGGCCAGACAGAGGAAACATAGAGGCATACAAACATAAAGAAATGCACACAAACTCACACTCTTAAGGGCACAAAATGGCATAGACTCCAGCACCCACATGGATGAGAGTTTAAAAGGACTGCCAAATAAAAAAGGATAGTCAAGGACAGACACACGTATACACAAATGACACATGCACACATACACACACATTCACACAATAACACAAAAGGTCCCAGACATTCTCACAAGATAAAGGTCAGAGAAGGTCATTCACAGATACTTGCACTGTGCATACAGAGCCACCATGGCCGTAACTTCCATTGAGGACACAGAGGTCATGTCCTCTGTATTTTTTTTAGAAATGTAAAATGTATCTATGATGAAAATCGATCTATGATCAACAATGATAAATTCAGTCTGTGTATGCCACCCCCATTTATCCTCAAGGCAGTGATTAATGGAAATTAACTCAAGTTTGACTGAAAAGTTTGAAGCATTCTTAATGTACAGTATGCAGTAGCACGCAGTATTTGACCTCGGTGTTTGAAAATATCTCGTTACGTCCCTGGGAGCCACAAAGACATGGACAGACAAGGGCACACAAAAGCTGTGTCACAAACAAGGACATGAAAGGACAAATACTATGGACAGAAAAACCAGAATGCATTCATGTACACGCACGCACACACACACACACACACACACACACACACACACACACACACACACACACACACACACACACACACACACACACACACACACACACACACACACACACACACACACAGTGGCGGACTTAGCAATTTGGGGGCCTAAGGCGAAGTTAGCTAGGGGGCCCATCGGCCCACCGGCCCACCGGCCCACCCAAGTGTGCCCCCCCCTTGAAAAATAATAATAATACCCTAATAGGCTTGCTAAGAGATGCTTAGCTCACAGCATCTTCTGTATCACAGACACACAATTCAAAAACTAAGCTCTCTACAACAGTCAGAAGACCTCCTGAACATAATATGTGCTTGGGCCAAGTTTTGCTTTAGACATTTAGACAGCATTCAATGTTGACATATTCAACATTGCAATCTTCACATGCACATCAATCAATTACACATGGGCATCAAAGGCCTCTCTCTCTCTCTCTCTCTCTCTCTCTCTCTCTCTCTCTCTCTCTCTCCAGACCATTGCAGTGGCAAACACACGGTGGTAGATGGACACTCCCAACTGAGATCGCTCCCGGACGTGTACTCCCAGGTGTTTCTATCACTCCCGGACGTGTAGTCCCACCCGATTATATTTCACGTAATCAAAGTTCAATGACACAAATAAAAATAGACAGTAAGATTGCAGTGTATCATTTTGCCCAAATGCCACCGCCACACCACACACCAACCACACTGAATTGGCTACAAAACAAACACCACGGCGAGCAGCAAGTATCTCAAACTGAATTGGCTACAAAACAAAACACCACGGCGGGTGAATTCCAAACCAACCAACTGAGACATAGTAGAAGTAGCAATAGTTCCAATTGCCATCACACACACAAGCGCGCGCGCACACACACACAATCAATGTGACTTACTATGAGTAGAGTGCGCTGTCTTTTGTCAATCACGTCGGCGTTTCTCCAGGCTGA
>NC_085871.1:15385673-15388173 GCF_034702125.1 Engraulis encrasicolus
ACACACACACACACACACACACACACACACACACACACACACACACACACACACACACACACACACACACATTCCTTTTTTGTCCTACACACAAAGACACACACACACACACACACACACACACACACACACACACACACACACACACACACACACACACACACACACACACACACAGAGACACACAGAGACACACACACACACACACATCCACTTATGCACACAAACAAAACACATGGACACACACACACACACACACACGCACAAACGCACACACACACACACACACACACGCGCACGCGCACACACACACACACACACACACACACACACACTGTTTCAGACAGACACACAGAGAGCAAGAGAGAGATCAGTGTAGCATTGACAATGTTCTGACCTTTCAGTAGTCAATGGCAACAGTCCCTTGTGTTAGACCTCCTGTCTCGTTTTCGTTCTAGTAGCCGTTCTCGTTCCTCTGTGACGGCAACGCACACTGTGTCCCTTTGCTCCACTCCACATTGCTCAGCCCAGCTCACTGATAAGAAAGTTAATAACGTAGATCAGTGATTCTCAAACCGTGGCCTGGGGCCTACTGGTGGGCCTGGGGCCTACTGGTGGGCCTGGATGATATTCTAAGTGGGCCATGAAATCATTTTGAAAAAGACTAAATCATGTGTGTGTGTGTGTGTGTGTGTGTGTGTGTGTGGGTGTGTGGGTGTGTGGGTGTGTGTCTGTGTGTGCGTGTTTGCGTGTGTACGTAGGTGCGTGTGTATCTTGCTATTGACTCTTTAATTGAGTATTATTAATTATTTGGGTCAGTGGTGTGCCCTGAACATTTGCGAAAATGCCAATTTATTCCAATCTTCAAGTGGGCCCCAAGTTGGAAAAAGGTTGGGAACCCCTGATATAGATCACACAGAGACACTGTGCCTCCTGTGAAGATGTTCTGCCCTACCACCTGCTGATAGGGGGGTGGGTAGTCTCACTCTCTGTGTCTCTCATATTTCAGCTTTAATTTCCTCTTTGATATGTTCTTGGTTTTTGTTTTTTCATTGTTGATCATTAAGATATTTTGCCAGATATTTATCAAACGTGTCTTTGTGTATCCATTCTGTCTCTCTCGCCGTCTCATAGCTTTTTTAAAAGGTACACTGTGTAATATTTTAATACAGTAGTATATTTCCAGAATTTATGGTGCCCATTCACCAACATTACTTTGCTGATTGTATCTCTGCACTTGGATATCAGCGTTTGCGACACCCTGTAAGAATGGTGTTGTTTCTAAACAAACGGTGCACTATCAAACTTTTCTGTGCGTGGATTTACATGTCAACAACCCTGTGACTCTACGGAATGAACATTTAAGTAATTTTGAGGCCCGCAAATGGGTGGAAAGTACAGGTTTATAAGGATGGCATTATGTTACCATTGGCTAACTAGCGCTTGACTTCGGATTGCAGGGTTACCTATGAGGTTGAGGTATGTGGCAAAAGTTATCGCTCAGCATCACTAGTTTACACTACATAACCCATTTCACACCGGATTACCCCTTTAATTATCTTTTTCTCTCTCTCTCTTTCGTCCTACATTCATTCATTTACACATAGTTAACATAGTTGACATAGTTGACACATGGTTAAAGTTTGGCATCAGTGGTCACATTCCTATTGAAATAAATGAAGCTAACATGGGAGAGGTTTGTTGCCAAGGTGATGCTGCCGACATGCCTCTGCAGGACATCTAGAATCTATCTGACAGCAATAGCAGACTTTTCACACGCACACACACACACACACACCCGCACGCGCACACGCACACGCACGCGCACACGCACGCGCACACGCACACACAAACACGCACACACACACCCTAGCCATCTGAACACCTATCTATCTGAAAGTAATGACAAGTCTCTACAGTACCTCAGCTGCACACAGACACACACACACACACACACACACACACACACACACACACACACACACACACACACACACACACACACACACACACACACACACACACACACACACACACACACACACACACACACACACACACACACATGCATAAACGTAACGTGATAGTGGAACATTTATCTGACAATAATGACAGTCTCTGCAGTACCTCAGCTAAGCGCACACACGCATGCACACAGGCACGCACACACACACATACACACACACACACACACACACACACACACACACACACACACACACACACACACACACACACACACACACACACACACACACACACACACATACAGTACATGCATAAACGTGTGTGTGATAGTGGAAAATTCGTGACATGACAGTCTCTGCACTACCTCAGCTAAGCGCACACACACACACGCACGCAGGCACGCTGGCAGGCACGCGCGCGCGCGCACACACACACACACACACACACACACACACACACACACACACACACACACACACACACACACACACACACGCGCGCGCGCGCACACACACACACACACACACACACA
>NC_085871.1:15398173-15400673 GCF_034702125.1 Engraulis encrasicolus
GGTCTGAACAAGTCATTAGTCTGGCTCCTTAAGCACAGGCCACTTTTGAACTACATCGTCTCAGTCCACTTTCTAAAAAATATATATTTTTAGGGCTTTTTAGCCTTTATTTTTTACAGAACAGTGGAGGAGAGACAGGAAGTGAGGGAAAATGGGAAAATGGCCTGCATGCCAGTTTACCGATCCAGCCCTGACCTTGACTGATGGTAACTGTGTCCTCCTGGACTGTCAGACAGCGCAGCCTTCACCCATTAAAATGGCTGAGCACCCCGTCGACTTGACATGCCATCCAATCAAAAACTGATGCGACTTGAAATTAAAAATTACTTTGGGGGATTCTGAAATGATGCTTCACTTTGGCACACTACATTTTGCAGAGTCATTTTCTCAGTTTCAGTCTTTGTCAAAAGAAATCTCAATTCACATTTCATTCCCACACTGTTGCTGCCATTAGAGGCATACACACTTGGCGTTGCTGTGGCACTCTGCACTAAGTGACCTATGCCACATGTAGGTTGTTGGTGTGATGAAGTGGTCCGCACACTGGGCATGAGCTACACAAATGTAAACTTTACTTCATTATACAAACGGCAACATTTCGATCCACCAGTGAGATCTTCCTCAGGCAATGAGAAAAATGGTCTGGGATGACTCATGATCACATGACCACCAGGTAGGCTACCTAGTAGGTGAGCGCACCCTAAGGTGACAACTGGCATAACATGCGTCTACACATGTAGGTTGTTGCACATGGGGACCTAGGTTTGAGTCCGGCCTGGGTCATGCATCCCAACTCCACCTCATGTCTGTCTTTCCAGTCATTTCACGTCCCACTCTTCACTTTCCTGTCTCCAAAGAAAAGCAAATGAAGGCCCCCGCACCCCCTTATACACATTTCACACGATGCAAGATGCAGACTGACAAGAGCCAGAATAATTTCATTGCTGCTACAGCACAACAAGAAACAAGAAAGATAAATAGAATGTGATGAAACAGCATCTGAAAGCAGTCAACAACTGAAGTGAATGATTGAAGTTTGTTGGGATTCAATGTGTGTGTGTGTGTGTGTGTGTGTGTGTGTGTGTGTGTGTGTGTGTGTGTGTGTGTGTGTGTGTGTGTGTGTGTGTGTGTGTGTGTGTGTGTGTGTGTGTGTGTTGGTGTGTGTGTGTGTGTGTGTGTGTGTGTGTGTGTGTGCGCATGTGTGTGTGCGTGTGCATGCGTGCATGGGTGCGTGCGTGCGTGCGTGCGTGTGTGTTTGTAATGTTGCATAGAGAGTATGTTTGTGAGTCTGAATGACGATCCACTCGCAAGGTTTTGAGAGACAGAAGGTCATCTTCAGCCTTTAAATGTCGCTTCCAGGGAGAGACAATTAAGTCATTAGTCTATTAGGCAAAGCAGCCAGTCTCCTCGACTCCCGCCGTCTTTCCACACTGTGTCCATTAGGCCTGATGGAGGCACACTAGGAGCAGAGGCAGACATCTTATCATTAGTATCTTGCCGAAGTGCTCTTCCTTAATTAGCCAGTTATTATTAATGATTAATTAGCATTGGAATTAGATATTACCCCTCCACCCAAAAAGAGAGAGGGGGGGGAGGGTTTGTATGTAAGTCTGTCTGTTTGTTTCTGACTTTCCATGTATGTGTTTGTCTCTGTCTCTCTGTCTGTCTGTCTTTCTGTTGGCAACGTTGCGGAAAGCTTGCTAATCAGATTTATTCAAAATCTTCACAATAGATGGGCAATGACTCATACAGTAGATGAGTCCATTAACCTTTTAAGCAAAATTGGGTCAATGTGAAGGTCATGATGGCCTCCTGCATCAAACTTTGCTGTGCCTGCCTGCCTGTTGTGGGCCTCCGTGGCTTGATGGTTAGTGAGGTGGTTGTAAGACCAGAGGATTGCAGGTTGCAAGTTCGAATCCCACCCTTACCTCCCTCTACACCTGCAATCATGGCTGAAGCACCATCAGGCAAGGCACCTAGCCCCTCACTGTTCCAGGGACTGTAACCAATACCCTGTATGTCGCTTTGGATAACAGCATCAGCTAAGTGTTGTGTAATCAAATGTAATACTTTCATCCTCCAAATGTCTCATTCAGTTACAGATCGGAGGTGAAAGCTCGGCAGGACGTGAAGCCGGACATCCGGCAGCCTCCGTTCACGGACTACCGCCAGCCGCCGGTGGACTACCGGCACCCTCCCGTAGCCGACTACCGCCAGCCGCCCACGCTCGACTACCGGCAGCCCCCGATCATGGACTACAGGCAGCTGGACCCGCGCCAGTTCGTCATCCCTGACTACCGGCAGCCACAGGTGGGAGCAGAGCTATGTATGATCACCTGATGAGACATCCGAAACAACCACCACCACAGGTGTCACAGAGATAGTTCAACTCATTATAGGTCAGACTAAGGTGCTGTTTCCACGTAGCCGAATATTTTTAAATGTGGAAACGCAACATGTGGATAAAAATAAAAACTCCATTGCAACAGGTGCCTTTTAG
>NC_085871.1:15418173-15455673 GCF_034702125.1 Engraulis encrasicolus
ATACTAAATGCATTTTTGTAATCTTTCCCCTAATGTCATGTCACGTCATTATCAAGACATCTGGTTTTATCTTGAGTATTATCTGCCTCTTAGATGGATAGGTAAGACGTCGACCAGCCGTGCCATTGTTAGGGAATCGCTATACGCGCTCACTTGACCTGCTGTGAACGCTCTAGCTATTTGTGTTGTTGGCATTGCAGTGTGATAGGCTATGTTGGAAGTCCAAGCAATACGACTTGGTTTTGCTGTGGTGAAAAAATGCAGAGTGTCCGAAAAAAAACCCACTTGTCAGACGTTGACAATCTGAGCCTCTTTTGATGAGTCTCAAGCTGCATTACAGTTCATGCCTAGATAACAACTTTTGGTTTTGGGGCGCGTTGGGTAAGGGGGGCGTGTTGTTAACATGCCATTTAGTAAGCAGGCTCACTGACTGTATGAACTGGAGCAATTTGAAACATAGGCTACTCAGAACTTCAGAAGCAGTAGCCTATGAAGGGAACATGGTGCACAGCAGCTTTTTTCTTCCTTTCAGCCCAGGTCCAGTGGGCAAGAATATAGTTGTAGAGTAGAGTAGAGTAGAGTAACTTTATTGATCCCCAGGGGGAATATCTTCTGTGTAACAAAAACATGACCACCATAAAAAGTAGGGGTGGGTATTGGCAAAGGGTTCACGATTCGATGCGCATCACGATACACATGCCACGATGCGATTCTATCACGATGCATTGCGATTCATGTACTACTGTGATGCATTGCGATATTTACTTCAGTAAATGTGTAAAATACAGCTTATTTGTCAGTTGCTGTGTAGCTTTCTTAAGTCAGTTCATTCTATTTAAGCATTCTATCATCTGGGAGAGAGCTTTCATCACAACAGAAATATTACCTATTCTCTACTGAACAAAATAACCCGTGGCAAATCGAATTTTATTGTTATCAAATAATCAATTGTCAAGAATCCATGCAGTATATTGAGAAAATAAGTATCACGATACCTTGTCATGAATCGATGCATTGTATCGTGAGAGTAAGTATCGCGATGCATCGATATGACGATTATTTTGCACACCCCTAATATAAAGGCCTATACATTATACATACATTATTTGTCTGTATATATACGCCGAGACTATGTCATCATATACCGATATACCGATAGAGGCACTGGGCCCTCAGGAGTCAAAAATTGCCCGGGCCCTTTTCAGATCCCAGTCCAGCCCTGATATTGTACATGAGGACCCATTTTGGATTTTAATTACTAATATCATCCCACTTAAAATGTTTTATTAATGTTATGTAAACATTCCATCAGAACAAAGGTTACATTTAAATGGATGATGGCATGATTGAAAAGAGGTTGAGCATGTAGTAGGCCCACCTGTGGCTGCACCTGTACTGTTATTGTGTGGTTTTACTCTCTGTGCTGTGATGTGATGTGGTGGAGCATGGTGTTGTGTGGTGTGGTGTGGCCTGATTCACACCAGACCATATCACAAGTGAGATATGGTCTAGAGACCACCTACTGAAATTCTCGTATAGGGGAGGTGTGGTTTTACGATTGCCACGCCTGTTTATTGGCCGTAAACTTCCATTTGTCGAGGACTATGTGCCATTATCTGTCCATCCCTCCCCGCTCTCGGATTGGCTCCCTACCACAGGCCAGCGCTTTGGGACGAGATTCCATGCTGCCTTTCAGATCGGAATGATTGTGCAAAGCAGCATGGGATTTCCCGGCTAGGGGTGGTGTGGTGTGGCGTGGTGTGGTGTGGTGTGGTGTGGTGTGGTGTGGTGTGGTGTGGTGTGGTGTGGTGTGACGTGATGTGTTGTGGTTCTGTAGTGTGGTGTGGTTATTGGTGTTGTGTCATTTTTTAAGGTATGATTCTTTCTTGTGTCTTCCCGTGTGAGTGTGTCGTCTTGTGCATCTCGGCTGTTGTTACCACGAGCAACGACCTTGTGTTTTTTTATTCTTGTTTCTGGCTCCCCCTTCAGTAACTTTGGGGTACTACATGTGTGGTAATGTGGGCACAGGGAGAGTACAGGAGCCCAGGTAGGAGTGAGTGAGGTGAGGCAATACGCAGGTAACAGAAGGGTGCCCAGTGGACCACCCTGTGTTTAACTACACCAGGTTGTGCACTTGCTGTTGGGTACATGACCCTGAATTAAGCTCAATCAAGCTTAGCTTGTTTTGCTTACTTACGCAATTAAATGCCTTTCAGTTGCCCAAGGGCTGTGCTCCTGACTGATCAAACGTAAATGTGCTGGTGTTAGAGGCGCGCACACACACACACACACACACACACACACACACACACACACACACACACACACACACACACACACACACACACACACACACACACACACACACACACACACACACACACACACACACACCTATTCACAATGCTCTCTCTCACTCTCTCTCTCTCTCGCTCTCTCTCTCGCTCTCGCTCTCTCTCTCTCTCTCGCTCTCTCTCTCGCTCTCTCTCTCTCTCTCTCTCCCACACACACACACACACACTCTCACCCCCCCCCCTACACACACACACACACACACACACACACACACACACACACACACACGTTGGCAATCTCGTGCTGTCTCTCAGGGCTGTCTGATAGTGTTGCGTTGTGTCACGGGAGAGGGCGACAGGATTACCTATGTCCTCCCTCGTCATCCCACCTCCTCCAGCTGCCATGATGGATTCCACAACCCCCAGCAGCAGTCCTCCGTGGTGGAAGCACACATCCATCATTTTTCACTGTCTCTACCCCCCAAACACACGCAAGCACACACACACACACATGCACGCAAGCACGCACACACACACACACGCGCATTCATACAAGCATGCACGCACGCATACACACACACACACACACACACACACACACACACACACACACACACACACACACACACACACACACACACACACACACACACACACACACACACACAAGCACCCCTACAGTTACTCGCCCTTGATGACGCAAACCTGCCATGTTGTAGCCTACATGAACAAGTTCAAAAGGACACTTTTTCTTTGAACACATTTCATCGAACCCTTTTCACTGAACACATTACTTTCTATGAACTTTGAACTGAACGCAGCATTATTCATAACTATTTGCATTTGGAAAAACTTGCTGATGCAAGCCTGGTTGATGCAAGCCTGCATGTGTATGAGATGCCAGCTCTTGTAGCACAGCTCAGGGGTGGATTTCTCGAAACTAAAGTTGCTTACTACATTAGCTACTTTGTTGTTTTCAATGCATTTTCCCATTGGCAACTACCGAAGTTGCTAACAGGCTAGCAACTTCTCTTTTGAGAAACTCACCCCCAGACTAGTAGTTATAGTAGAGCTCCCTCCCTAGAAACCTGACAAGCATACTCTGCTCCTGGCTTGGCAAAAAGCCCGGGTTTTAGCTGACTTGGTCCAACTCTCTCTCTTGTGCTGTGAGGTGGTGGGTTGAGGTCTGAGGCTGGTTTGCGCTGTACAGGAACACCTCAGTCAAACACTACATTACATTACATTTAGCAGACGCTTTTGACCAAAGCTACTTGCGAGGAGGAAATTCAGGAAGTGAAGGTAAGGGGTCAGCACAGAATACAGCGTAATACAAGTCATGTAGAGCAGATAGAGAGCAGAGGAATAGTAGAGGACCTATGAGACATCTATTTTAGACATCTATTTTGCATTGCATTCCCATTACATTACACTTTTTATATAAAGCGACTTACAGCTATTACAGAGTAATGGTCACAGTCCTGGAGCAGTGTGTGGTTGGGAGTCTTGCTCAAGGGCACCTCAGGCATGGACTGAGAGGAAGTGGGGGAGATTCGAACCTGCAACCCTCTGATCTAAAGCCCATCTCCTCAACCACAAGGCCACGGCTGCCCCCATTTACATTACGTCACATCACGTGTAGCAGACCGTTTGATCCAAAGCCACTTACTGCAGAGGATACAATCATCACATGGAGTACAACATATGTGGAAAATACAGAATACACAGGTATGACAGTAAGGTTAATGCAGGTGTAAGTTTAGGTTTAGTTTGTTATGAAGGGAAACTGTCTGGCAAGAGGAGAGTCTTCAAACGCTTCTCGAAGGTAGAACTAGGCAAAAATTATCCTGTTCTTCTAGCAGCTGCTGCTGTAACGCCCTTCGCCATTGTGAGATAATCAGGGGGAACATTTTGAACTCCATCATCATCGTCCAACTACCCAACCCCACAGGCAAACCACCAACATTACCCCAGCCAGGACTGCCCAAAATGTGAGCATAATCCTGAGTGGTTTTCACAGGTCCAGATCATTCCAAGAAGGGTCCAGTCAATTGAAGCTAATAAAGGGGTTTTCTCCAAGGTAGAGGTACAATAATTCTCATTTGGAAGCCAGCCATATGTCTGCAGGCCTGTAGTCTCCAACTGGAGAAGCAAACACTCCACCGATCACCACAGGGTCTCTTGTGACGTAAGGGCTTGTGTGGGGGGCGTGAAAAAATGTTATTTTTCAGGGGGCTCGACCACCTTTAGGCAGCCAACACTCAATTCGCACTCCACTGATGCAGCCCAGAGGGTCTTTTTGTGGGTGGGAGAGGGGTGGTGGGGAACGACAAATTGTTATGTGCGGGCTCCCAGTAGCCATCTTTTTGGACAGACAGGCCTTTGGCCCGTTTCCAATACGCTATGAGCAGCAGCAGTGGCGGCAGCGGCATCTCAACTCACACACACACAGGGCCAGGGGAAATATCTGGCCGTGTGTGTGTGTGTGTGTGTGTGTGTGTGTGTGTGTGTGTGTGTGTGTGTGTGTGTGTGTGTGTGTGTGTGTGTGTGTGTGTGTGTGTGTGTGTGTGTGTGTGTGTGCTTTGTGCGTGCGTGTGTGTGCGCGTGCGTGTGTGTGTGTGTGTGTGCGTGCACACGTGCGTGCGTGCATGCATGCGTGCATGCGTGGATGCGTGCGTGCGCACGTGTGTGTGTGCGTGTGTGTGCGCGTGCGTGTGTGTGTGTGTGCGCATGCATGAATGTGTGTGTGTTTATGTGTGTGTGTGTGCCTGTGCTTGTGTGTGTGCGTGTGTGTGTTTGTGCGCTCCGTGCGTGTGTGTGTGTGTGTGTGCGCGTGCGTGCGCGAGTGTGTGTGTGTTTCAGTATGACTAGATGCCAACCCTGCTCCTGTATTGCTCCTATTGTGGCTCACCAGACCCCCAGTGCCCATGCAGCCTGTGCCCGTTGCTGGGTTGGGCTTGCACGGCCTGCCATAGCTCATTGGGCACTGCTCTGGGCACACTCCAAATGGGCTCTGGTTTCCAAGTAAGCAGGAAAGCAGGCCCCACCTGAACCCCTCTCTCCCTTTAATGGGGCAATTAATATACTTGCCAGGCACGCACACACGCACGCAGGCAAACACGCACACACCTTTTTGTGTATGCAGTCCAAACACACATACAAGCTGGTGCAGGCACATGAAGACAAGAAAGATTAGTATATTATATCAACATTACTAATAGCATGATGATACGTACACACACACATACACATTCACACACACATGCAAACTTTCTGTCACTCATATTCACCATCTGATATCACCTAAAAACACATATGCACACACTTGTACATACTATGCGCAAGCAGTAAATATCATGTTCATAACTTAACATTGACACACAGACACATTCACATACAGTCTCAAGCTCTCTCTTTCTCTCTCACCCACACACACACACATTCAAGTATTCTCTCTCTCTCTCTCTCTCTCTCTCTCTCTCTCTCTCTCTCTCTCTCTCTCTCTCTCTCTCTCTCTCTCTCTCTCTCTCTCTCACACACACACACACACACACACACACACACACACACACACACACACACACACACACACACACACACACACACACACACACACACACACACACACACACACACTCAGAGACACACATAAGCCCTTCGCTCCGTGAACCTCCAGGCTTACTTGTGCTAACGTCCTGTGAAATCTGTGAAATACACCCGTCACATCAGGCAGCGGAACCTGCAGGATTTAGGTCTTAGGAGACCTCCCCTCCTCCTTTTATCTTTCATCGCCGTCCATTGCATCCTTTCCTTCCTCCCCTCCAGTACACCATATCATATCCCCCTTTCCCTCCCCACACCTACTCTTCTCCTCTACCCTGCTGCGTCTGCCACCTGCCAACTCTATCTCTACCTCTCCCTCTTATTCTGCCTTTTACTCAGAGGTGTCAAAAGTAAAAGTAAACGTGAATTCATGGTGGAAGTACAACACTGAATAGTAATGGTGGTGGGGTGGCGTCCGCGCCAATGTCTTATCCTGTGCGTATCGCTCGGTGCGTAATTCCAAGAGCAGTATGATAAAAGGAAGAAAGGAGTCGCACACTGGAGCTGGATGCAAAATCAAAAATTGTATTAAACAAAGCCGAAAAATGTAAATAAAACCGACAGACAGGGGACAAACGTTTCGGGTCTAGCCCTTCATCAGTGTTCCCAGTTTGAAAAAAACGTAAGTACAACACTAGCACATGATATTACATAGCTGTTACACCATTTACTCCATCGTACCTAATTAGATGGATAGACTGTGTTTTTACAGGAAAAACTGGTTACTCAAATCAGTAAGCTTTGTTGGAAGGAAATTGTGTTGCTTTTTTTTACTTTTACTTTTGACACCTCTTATTTTACTCGCTTGTCCTCCTCTGCCTCCTTCTACACTGTAGCCTGGACATTAAATGAACCTTGAAGAACCTTCAGTTGCCACCGTGGAGAAGCTGTGGGGAACCTTAAAGTTCTTAGAGGATCTTGTATGTAAAAAAGGTTCTTTGAGGAAAATTGGATTGCGACGGATGGTGGAGAACTGTGAAGAACATTTTGTTTCTTCCCAGAATTAAGTCCAAAGTCATAACAAAGACGAAAATGAGAAAGGAGAAAGCACATATCTCACAGGTGCCCCCTTTATGATAAATATATTTTTAAGCTGAAAATGTCAACAAGTGTGCGTGCGTGTGAGTATGTAAGAGAAAGAGGGAGAGTTTGGGGGTTCTCGTGGCTCCTGCAAGGTCCCGATTACTTCCCTCCACACTGATATGTGATCTCAGAGAGCACTACGCAGTAACATGGTAGCTTGGGGCAGCAGGTGTGTGTGTGTGTGTGTGCGTGCGTGCGCGCGTGCGTGCGTGTGTGTGTGTGTGTTTATGTGTGTGTGTGTGTGTGTGTGTGTGTGTGTGTGTGTGTGTGTGTGTGTGTGTGTGTGTGTGTGTGTGTGTGTGTGTGTGTGTGTGTGTGTGTGTGTATTCGGAGGCGGTAGAGGTAGACGTTTGCTAAATCACTCGCCGGCACTCCCTCGCTCCACTGACACCACTGAATACCATTTTGGAGCGTGTGGGGCCCATATTTAAGATGGAGATGCCCTTTTAAATATTTTGTTTGCTTTGGACGTGTCTGTTAAAATCAAACTGCTGGCTGTATATCAGTGCTGCTGGCAGTTTTAGGGCTTTGGGATGCTCAGATGGGAGTGGAGTGGAAAAGATATCATCGCTTTTTAAACTGCTGGTTGTAGTCCCTGAGAGAGAGGTAGAGAGAGAGAGACAGAGAGAGAGAGAGAGTAAGAGAGTTAGAGTGAGTGAGTGTGTGGGTGTGGGTGTGGGTGCGCGCATGCGAGTGCACATATGCATACAGTACGTGTGTGTTAACGATTCTCTGAGCATGTAGAATAATGTTTATCAGTGTGTTGGGGGTTGTTGTATGAGTGTATGTGTGCTCAGGCATGTTTTTTATGCATGTGTGTGCTAGAATACAGTACATTTATTGATCCCAAGGGGGAAATTATTTGTCCTTTTACAGTTTTCTGAGCATGCCTAATGTGCATCTGTGTATTTCAGTGGTGTGTGTGTTTGTGTGTGTGTGTGCGTGTGTGTGTGTGTGCGTGCGTGCGTGCGTGCGTGCGTGCGTGCGTGCGTGCGTGCGTGCGTGCGTGCGTGCGTGCGTGCGTGTGTGTGCCTGAGCGTGTGCCTGTGTGTGTGCCTGTGCCTGTGCGTGTGCGTGTGGATGTGTGTATATGTGTGAGCATATGTGTAGTTTACCATTTGTGCGTGTGTGTGTGTGTGTGTGTGGGTGGGTGTGTACCCATGTGAATGTTGATGGGAAAGAGTGTGGAGAGAGTGTTCATTTTTAAAAGTTGAAATCCCCTGTGGATCTTTTCTCGTTATCATGCATTCATTCACTGGCTGTGTGTGCATGGAAATCCACAGCCAGTAGACAGCATTTCGGAGACTACAGCGCTATGCTGAGAAACAGCCACTGAGTAAACAGACAAGCAGTTTGTTTTGGTGTGTGTGTGTGTGTGTGTGTGTGTGTGTGTGTGTGTGTGTGTGTGTGTGTCTGTCTGTCTGTCTGTCTGTCTGTCTGCTTGTCTGTCTCTCTGTCTGTGCGTGCGTGCGCGCGAGTATGTGCGTGCGTCTGTGTGTGCACGCCTGTGTGTGCAATTTGAGGAGAGATGAGCGTGCTCCAAAGCAGACACTTGGGGTCGTCAGGTTTTCTTGAAGCAGGCACCAGTAGGCGTTGCCTTGGCAACTGAGATGCATGCTTCCGTCAGTCAATCATCCTGGCAGTTGTGGTGTGTATGTGTGTGTGTGCGTACATGTGAGTGAGAGAGAGAGAGAGAGAGAGAGAGAGAGAGAGGGAGAGAGCGTTATGTGTGGATCCCATAGGATGGTAACAGCAAAGGGCAAACAAAACATACAACTGGCATAGAACCTGGAGTTTGTGCAGAGAAGTCTGCCAACTTATTCACCCTTATAGGTTTTTTCTACCTCTGTAATGAGGACACAGGAGAATGGACAGAGTAGAAGAGGGAAATAGATAGATAGAAATAGAGAGATCGAGGAGCAAGAAGGGATTGAATGAGAGAGAGAGATACACATGTAGATAAAGAGAGAGAGATATTTAACAAGATACTAGATGGAAAGAAAGAGAAAGAGAGACAGAGAAAAGCTAAAAAAAAACACTAAAAAAAAAGATAGACGAAGGAAGCAACTGGAAAAAGACAGACACCATTTCTCCAAGTGAAGTGTTCTAGCCTTGCTAGGACGCGTAACGGCCATTTTTCGCGGGAGTATCCAATTATTAGTTACATTTAGAGCTTGCTATTGGATACACTTTAGTAAAATCTATGAAATAGCCATTACACGTCCTAGCAAAGGCTGGAACACTTCACTTTGAGAAGTAGCCAGAGAGAGAAAGATGGTCGTAACAGACTCTTTCCAGAGTTACTGCAATGAACAGATCGCTGCCGTTAAAAGCATTGAAAAGTTGCAGAATTCCGCCTGAATTGAACAGACCAGAGTCGGCTAAAGCAACAAAAGATTTGTCCTTTAACGTTCAATCAGGGAGAACGACCAACCGAAGGTTGTGTTTCGGAAAAAAAAAATCCATTGACTGTCGCCTGCTGCCAACAAACCTTTATGACATACAGTATTTTACAGCATATTTTTGGCTGATGTTCAACTTCTTTTTTTGACGTCCTTGACGCCAGAGCGGCTTCTGTGGCTTTCAGCACTTTTGCAGCCTGCGGCAGTTCTTTTTCGTAAGACTCGGTCATCATCTCTATGGGAGACGCTCATTGGCTGTCGACCTGAAGAAGAGAGCGTCAGGTCAACAGCCAATGAGCGTCTCCCATAGAGATGGCTCCCTCATCTCACTCAAAGAACCGGGGACATATTCATGTCCTGTTTTTTGCTGCTAGCTCTTCCATACAAAGTCAACTGCTTTCGCTGCTTCCGGTGCTTTTACCTCCTTCGGTCTACCCATAGTACGACCTCAACGTTTCTACCAGTTACGCCAAGTTTTTCAGCCCATACAGATCCCTTGGTGGTGGTGAGTAGGTACGCATGGATGACAGATGGTTGGAGGGGGATTTAGCATAGGGGGATCAGACAACCTTTCATTTGGAGATTTTTTTATTTTTTTTTCGCCAAGCAGAAGTTAAGTTTCTCTGCCCAGCTCCTATAGGGTGGGGTTGGATGAATGGAATAGATGAGAAGATGAGCTGGGATGGACAGGTGGGCTGTACTGGTTGAAGGGACGGAGGGAGGGAGAGAGAGAGAGAGAGAGAGAGAGAGAGAGAGAGAGAGAGAGAGAGTTGGAAGATAAAGGAGTGCAGGTAACTCTCACTGGATATATTTGCCTTTCTCCCCCTCAAGGAGAAGCCTGATGTGGGTCCTTCATCTCGTCCCTGAGGATTAAACTGGGAAGACTCAAAGGACTCAGTCTGTGTGTGAGAGAGAGAGTGTGTGTGTGTGTGTGTGTGTGTGTGTGTGTGTGTGTGTGTGTGTGTGTGTGTGTGTGTGTGTGTGTGTGTGTGTGTATGTGTGTGTGTGTGTGTGTGTGTGCGTGCGTGAGCGCGCGCGTGTGCGTGCGTGCGTGCGTGCGTGCGTGTGCTTGTGTGCATGTGTGTGCGATACAGAGAAAGAGTGAGAGAATATGTATTTGAGTGTCTGAAAACTGCCCTCTAACCACTGAGCCTTGCATTGGGGTTGAGTAAGCCAGGTGTATGATTGAAGAATCCAGATTTTTTTCTTTTCTTTTTTTTCCGTCATCGACTCAAAGTAGCGAACTGTGTGTGTCATCGGCTAGTCTCTATCCTACTGTGTATCCTAGTGTGTGTTTGGCAGAAGTGGACATCTTGGTTTAAGATAGTAATAATAATAGTAGTAATAATAATAATAATAATAATAATAATAATAATAATACATGCTTTTTTGTAGTGCTTTTCTTAAAAGGGCACTGTGTAATATTTTCAGTAGTTCATTTCATGCTGCCCATTCACAAATGTTACTTTTTTAACAAATACTTACCACTACAATCAAATTTTAAGTATTTATTATGACTGGGAAAATTGCACTTTTCATACATGAAAAGTGGGATCTTCTCCATGGTCCGCCATTTTCAATGTACGGAAATAGACATTTTTAGCTGCAAAACTTACTGTATTTTGGTCTAGTAAATAATGGTTTATTATGTAGTAAACTAAATAGTCATGAAAATATCAAATTTGGCAAAAGACAGCACAGTTTCAATGAGCAGCATAGTTGCAATACCTACTCTGGCCACCATCCTACACAGTGCACCTTAGACTCTCAAAGACACTTGTCTTTGATAGTGAAAGGCTTGCACCAGGCCTGGATAGGTAATCTGGCATACAGGGCATTTCCCGGTGGCCAGGCGGTCCTCAGGAGCCAATGCATTGGGGTCTGTTGTATTTTCTCACAGAGAGCTTCATCAAAATGTCTGGGCCTTTGTTGGTCCCAGTGCAGCCCTGCCATCCACATCGTATTTGCTCCAGTCAATTCAATGAACCAGCCGATCCCTACTTAGTGTAGTAGAACTAACTACATGTAGATGAACTAACTACAGTAATGAAATGACCTGTGTTTGAAGCACAGGGAGAAAGAATAAATACATATGGCGTATGATTAAAGTAAAGGGTAGGGCTTTTACTCTCTCAAGCCAGTTTGTCCACCACTGCTGTTTGACTTGCTTGCTGTGGTTTTGGTGTTAGCATGTTTTTTTTTTTTTGCATGCAAATGATGATATCTGATCACCGATTGGTCACTCACTTATGTCACTTATCCCCTCCTCCTAACAGACAATCCCGCCCCCTGGGATGCTCACCCTACAACCTCCCCAAGCCTGTCGGAAGTAGGAGGAGCAGGAGGAGGTGGAGGAGGAGTATCGCTGGCCCTGGACCGCCCCCTGACCAACCCCTCTCCTTTATCTCACCTGGTCCCTCCCCCTCCTCCGGACCCCCTTGGACCCCTCCTTCTGCCTCCGTCCCTGGAGTCCGTGGCTGCTACTACTGTCGCCGAACGCTCGCAGAGCCCCTGGGCCGGAACGGGGCCGGAGTCCGACCAATCAGGAGGACTGAGGTTGGCCCACGGCGGCAGCATGAGAGCCAATCAGCATTCGGATACCGGCAGTGGCAGGGTCGGCCACCAGGGCGGCGGTAGTGGTAGTGGTGGAGGTGTAGCAGCAGGGGCAGGGAGAGGTCAGCCCCCTCTGATGGACATCCTGCCTGGAGCTGGAGCTGGAGCTGGGGAGTCGGTGGAACCCAAAGCTTCCAGAGGCACCAGCAGCAGCAGTGGCGGTCGGAGCCGGGCGCGGTCGAAGGAGCGCAGAGAGGGCCACAGCGGCAATGGTGGCAGAGGGGGCTCATCCAGGAGGAGGGTTGACCCGGCCCGCTCGCCCTCCAAAAGCTCCCGGCAGCACGGCCAAAGCCACACAGACTCCAGCCTCAACGGAGGAGGAGGAGGAGAGGGACGAGGAGGAGGAGGAGGAGGAGGAAGTCATAGCACTCCCATCACTTCCACCGGCACCCCTGGAAGCCTCCCAGACACCTCCAGCACCAACCTCCAGCAGAGGGATCAGGCAGGGGCAGCGTTGCACAAGGCCCAGCCGCGAGACCGAGACGGGGGGTCGGAGAGGGAGAGGGTTGGTAAGGACGGAGGTGGTGGTGGCAGCGGTGGTGGTGGTGGTGGCGGTGGTGGTGGTGGTAGTCGTGGGCCAAGTCATGTGACCAAGAGTTCTGCGGGCGCCTCGACGACGGGCAGGAAGGCCACCGTGTCACCGGGGCCGTGGAAGATTCCGGGCTCGGATAAGCTGCCCAGCACCCTCCGCTCTGGGTCCTCCACTGTGAGCAGATAACACCACTGTATGCACACACACAAGCTCGTGCACGCACGCACACATACACACACACACACACACACACACACACACGTACACACACGTGTGCGCACACACAAACACGTACAAGAAAAATCACAGACAAACAGAAACACAAGCACTGTTACCCGTACACACATGTAGTTTCTATGAGGTAGAAGGAGTACTGTACAGTTCCATACCCACGCACGCACGCGTGCACACACACCCACACACACACACACACACACACACACACACACACACACACACACACACACACACACACACACACACACACACACACACACACACACACACACACACACACACATATGCACACATACACACCGACACGTGCACGCACACACCGTATCGCCACCATGACCCAGGGCTAAGGGGGTTAGAGATCTCAATGTGGCCCCACGACGATGCTTCAGATCAGATTCACGATGCTTCACATCAGTGCTTGCCCTGGAAAACCTTCATCACGTGGCTGCTGCCCCCATCCACTGCCCCCTCTGCCCTCTCTTCTCCTGCCCAGCCCAGCCCAGCCTAGCCCAGCCTAGCCCCAACCCTCCTGAGAGAGGGGGGGGTTTGGTCATCTTCATGCACCCACTTCTAGGGAAGTTACAGTACCATGTTGTTGTTGCAGTTGTCCTATTATCGTTATTTATATACTGTTCATTTTTTTATTTGATTTTATTTTATTTCAGAAAAAAAAAGATATTTACACCCACCACCTTAAAGAACTGGAAACATCTTCTTAAATGAAAAAGAAGAGGGGTATATATCGTATGAAGGGGGGGGGGGATAAGTAGAGAGAATGAAAGGGACTTGTGAGGAGAAAAAAAACAAGTGGACAAAAATATAAATGTGTGTGTGTGGCATGAAATGGATTCACTAAGGAGACTGTTGTGGACAGCAGCATGCGAAGGAGGTTTCAAATGGGGACCCTCTTGCATTCGAAACCACTAACTTAAAAAAAATATATATGAAAGAAAAAAAACATCAAAAAAACATAATGGACATGGTTATTATTGTGTATTCTTTTATACATATATAGAACAACTGAGTCTATTTTATGAAAAAAATATGAAGAAAGAGTGTTTGCTTGTCCTTAGCTTTTCTGCATTTCAGAGATTAATCGAGACAGAGAGAGTGGGAAATACAGTATATAAACAAAATGAATTATACACCCAAATATATAGTATAACACAAAAGATATTCATCAGTGAAACTCTGCCTTAAAGAAGACTGTATGGACTGAAGAGATATCTAATGAAAGACCACTGTTATGTTATAGAAGATAGATAGATACTATATTATGGAGACATATAAAATGACGTGGGACATATTTGTACATAGGCCTTCTGTCATGTCAAAGAGAAGCAAAAGCTAACTGCCGGGAAGATGATGTGGTGGTTGCCACGGAAACGTGTACCTGTAAGCGGAGAAAAAGAAGTAAACCCTCATTTCCCCCAACCCCACCCCCACCCTCGCCCTTTATTTTCTCACACGGCAAAACTTGTGACCTCATTTCGGAGAGCACATCAACCTGATGTTTGTTTCAAGTACGGTTGGTCGGTTGCTGTAGGCGAGGGGGGGGGGAAACCATCTCACCCGTAGTTGTGGTGCATCGGCTGTAATTCCCTTTACCTGGACTTTGTAAACAAAATAATTTTTGTTTAGTTGCACAGTGGCCTCACGCAGAACCTTGTGAGAGAGCCCGAGAGTGAGAGAGATGGTGACAGCAAGATAGGGCGGAGTGCCTTACCAGATGGAGAAGTGATGAGATGTTTTGTTCAAAGGTTTTTTTTCAGACACACACACACACACATGCACGCACACACGCGTCTGCGCGCACACACACACATGCACGCACACACGTGTCACGCACACACACACACACATACACACACACACACACACACACACACACACACACACACACACACACACACACACACACACATACACACACACACACACACACACACACACAAATGCCAGGCTGCTACTCTTGTGTATAGAAAGTCTATGTGTCTGTGTCAAAAGCAGCAGAGAACAAAGTGATGCCATACATTCCGACTCCCCTCTCTCTTATTTCAACCCTCCTTCCTTGACTTACGTACATGCTCCATTCTGGAGGGGGTACTGTGTTCTAGAAAATTGATGACAGCTAAGTTACAGCTAAGCTATGCAGCTTACCGGTAGTTACCTTTTTTTCAAGCTGCATTTATGTACAAAATTTGAACCTAACACATATATTTTCACTATCACACTCAATTGTCACTCCTAGTCACATCAGACAAAAACTAAATGCTGATATTCTTCCTTGCCATGGTTTGCTTGGAACCTACAGTAACAACTTTTGCAAATCAGGGGTGAATTTCTCCAAAGGGAAGTTGCTAACTACGGTAGCTACTTTATTGTTCGCAATGCAATTTCCCATTGGAAACTACTCAAGTTGCTAACGGCTAACAACTACACTTTCAAGAAATGCCCCCCAGTACATATAGCTTTCTACCTGACACACAAATCTTGGATTTCTGTAGAAGTGTGAGAGTTGAAATGTGTGTGTTATGGTAACATATTGTGTGTAAACAGGTTGAAAAAGCTGTAAATCAGACTAACTGACTGGAGTCTGTTCTATCAAAACAGAGACATTGAGCAATTGTATCCTGGAACACGGTTTTGCGACTTGCTCAGAGGTAGCATTGTCCGGGTGAGCCACTAAAACAGCTTTCTGGAATACCAAGATTCTCATCACTTCCATCGTTGAAACATAATGCCATGTGACTGAAACACAGTTGACGGACTTTCAGTGATTTGTACAACAAGAATTTAGTATTTATTGTTGCGTGCTTTTGTTGTTTTATTTCATCTCATTTTATTTTAATAAATTCAGATGGCATCAGGTCCACAGCCTTGCGTTTGTAGTGATAAATCAGAAGATACAGTTTTTAGTAGCAGGTGGAACACAAAATGGCATCCAATGAAGGACCCTTGTGGAGTTCATGTGCACAGTTGAATGAGATGCTATTCAGCACATACAGTGAGTCCAATATGTATTTGATCCCTTGCTGATTTTGCCCGTTTGCCCAGTAATAAAGACATGATCAGTCTATAAATTTATGATAATATGTATTCAAACATGGAGAGACAGAATATCAAAAAGAAATTCCAGAAAATAGCTTAAAATAATATATTTTAATTAATTTGTATTTAATTTAGGCTAATAAGTATTTGACCCCTCTAGCTAAAGAAGATAAAGTGCTTTGTGGCAAAGCCCTAGTTTTCTAGCACTAAGGTTAGATGCTTCTTTTAGTTAATGACACTGTTTGGGCATATAGTAGAAAATATTTTTGCCCATTTTTCTTTGCACATTATCTCTAAATAATAAATAAATAAATTTGTGGCTGTAGCTTGGCAAATGGGAGGTTCAGTTCTCTCCATAGAATTACTATAGGGTTCATATTTGGAGACTGTCTAGGCCACTTCACGACTTTAATATGCTTCTTATTGAGCCACTCCTTCGTTGCTTTGACTGTATGCTGTGTATTATTGTCATGTTGGGAGATCCAAAAATGGCCCACCCTTCAGTGTAGTGGTGGAGGGAATGACGTTTGCACTCAGGATTGCACATTACATGTCTCCCTCCATCCATTCGTTGACGATGTGAAGTTGTCCTGTGCCTTGGCCAGACAAACACCCTCAAACCATAATGATACCACTTTCATGAATGATGGTGAGGAGGGTGTTCTTGGGGTCATAGACAGCAGTACTCTTTCTCAAAGCACATTGAATTGTGATAATGCTAAAAAGCTTGATTTTGGTTTCATCTGACTACAGCACCTCTGTATCATATCCTAAACCAGTCTGATGTCTGTTGGCAAACCTCAAGTGGGACTGCACAGGTTCCTTCTGAAGTAGAGGTACCATGTGTGCACTACAGTATTTTAAACCTCTGTGGCATTAAGTGCTACCAGTAGTTTTCTCAGTGATTTTGGTCCCAGTAGCTTTGAAATCATTGCCTAGTTCATCCCGTACAGCTCTAGGGTGATTTCTTTCTGTTCTCATGATTATCAAATCCCTACAAAAGGTCAAATCTTGTATAGAACCCCAGACAGGCTGATGGATAGTCATTTTGTATTCCTCACATTTTGGAAAAAATGCATCAACAGCTGGGTCATTAATACCTGTCTCTTTCTTGTGGCTTTGCAGCCCATTTAATCTTTGTTCAGGTCTAAAATCGTGTCCCTGATATCATTTGACCACTCTTTGGTCTTTCCCATGCTGGCGAGGTTGGAGTGTGACTGATTCACTCATACTATGGACTGATTCTGCTGATTCAATGTGTCTTTTATGCATGTTAGTATGTACAGGTGTCTTTAATTCAGATGACAAGTTGATCGGAAGTGCCCATCTGGTCTGTGGGCCCGGAACTGTAATCAGTTGGCAGGGGATCAAATACTTATTTTGCTCGATGAAATGGAAATAAATTAATATATATTCTCTTCAGTTAATTTCTGGATTTTCTTTTTGATATTCTGTCTCTCCATATTAGAATACATATTATCATAACATTTATTGACTGATCAAGTCTTTGTTAGTAGGCAAACCAACAAAATCAGCAAGGGATCAAATACATATTGGACTCACTGTAGAGAGTCGAAAAAACTCTAGAACTGTTACGTGCAACTCTCTAAGTGTTGAATGTGCATTACATAATGTGCTGTGTATTTACGGCAGAGTCCTTGGAGAGGGCGTTTCTGTACGCCTAGGTTAGGCCGAGAGCCCCTCGTTTTTAAGTGCGAACAAATGAGCTGTAGAAGCTGTGGAGCAAGCAGAGCGTGGCAAAGTGACAAAGACAGATGAACTGGATCCCAAAGGCATTACGTAGCTACTGTCTCTATCACACTTTTGTTTTGTTTTTTTGGTGGGTGGGGGGAGACTAGTCCTCTGAGTGTGTGTTGTTGACAGAGCCGTAACGCCACTGGCAAGGCATTTTGGGTAATTCTTCAGCCCAGTGTCCCAATTACGCGTAATGGTACCTCTAATGAATCAGCAGGCTGACAAAGCAGCTGTCTTCTGTTATCCATCTTATCACCTTCCCTGGCCTGCCTACACAGCCTCCTCATCCTCCTCTCCTGTCCTCTCATCATCTCATCCTCTCTTTCTCTCATCCTCTCTTCGTCTTCATCCTCTCATCCTCTTCATCCCTCTCATCCTCTCCTCATCATTATTATTTTCTTCTTTTCCACCTCACCATCCTTCTTCACCCTCCTTTTGGCTCTTCCTCATGGTCCTCTTTTCCTCCTCCTTTTCTCCTCCTCCTCTTCTTCTCCTTCTCCTCCTCCTCATACTTCACATAGACTGAAAGTATGGTGAGGTGACACACCTCAAACAGCTGGTGTCTCTTATCAATTATACATTCTCTGGCCTACACAGCCTCATCATCCTCCTTTCCTGTCCTCCTTTCTTCTTCTCCTCATTGCCCCTCTTCTCCTTCTCTTCTCTTCTCTTCTCTTCTCTTCTCTTCTCTTCTCTTCTCTTCTCTTCTCTTCTCTTCTCTTCTCTTCTCTTCTTCTCATTCTTTCCCTCTTATCCACCTCATCCTTCTCTTCTCTTCTCTTCTCTTCTCTTCTCTTCTCTTCTCTTCTCTTCTCTTCTCTTCTCTTCTCTTCTCTTCTCTTCTCCTCCTCTCCTTTCCTCCTTTCTTCTTCACTTCATCATCACCGTTTGTTCATCAATAATACCACATTCCCTGCAGCCTCCTCCTCTCCTCATCTGGCCTTCTGATGTGCACCGCTGAGCCATTTTGCATCTTTAATATGACAATGGCCTGCCTGTACTAGCAAAGGCACCACTGTCTGAGCAAAAAACGGATCTATGTAGGTAATTGGAAATTGGGGGGGAATTGAAAGAGAGCTCACTGAGTTGTTGTCATTGTATATTGGAAGAAAGCTCTCTCTCACTCAGTGGGCTGTTTTAATTAAATTTGATAAAGTAAAGAAATTGCAGTTAAAGCTCATACCTCCTTCGACAGAAAATTGAATCACATGGTTCAACAAATTTCACTTGGAATCATACAGACCTACAGTACAAGTCATTGCCATGTCTCCTTTTCCAAAAACGTATTTGTTGAAGCACAAAGTCCTATAAAGATCTACCACGTTATTTGGCCTGAAACATCTGACTGTTAACTAATGTATCTGGACATTCACCATTCATTCTATCAAAACAGAGACATTGAGCAATTTTATCCTGGAAGATGGTTTCGCGACTTGCTCAGAGGTAGCATTGTCCGGGTGAGCCACTAAAACAGCTTTCTGGAATACCAAGATTCTCATCACTTCCATCGTTGAAACATAATGCCATGTGACTAAAACACAATTGAAGGACTTTCAGTGACTTGTACAACATATAAATAGTATAGTAAAATGCATCTGGACATTCACCATTCATACTTTCATCCTTCACATGTTGAGTGCAACGTATTTTCGAGGTTTAAAGACATTTAAAACAATGTTATTTTGAGGGTGAAAAGGCACAAGGTGTAATTTTGTTTAAAGGCACAGGGTGTCATTTTGTTTAAATGATGGATGGGGATTGAGGAGACAGTTCTTCGTCACACATTTTGAAAGTGTTTATTGAACTCTGTAGAGAAGTGTGAAGAATCAACTCTACTGGGTGTTGATTGAACACTGCACTTTTTGGTCGTGTGGGAATGCAAAGAGAAAATGGCTACAACGGAATGGAGTTCAGCTGCAGCTGATAACTGGTACAGGGTCACCATGACCACCCCCAAAATGTCCACTACCCTACTCCCTCAGACCCCCACCACGCAATCCCCCCGCCCACCCCACCCCCAACCCGCGATATCACTGTGTAGTGTTTAGCAGTGTATTTGACCTTGTACAGCTGTACCTCTCTATAAATATGATTCCATGTATCATTGATAGTCACAAAGACTCTTAAGTGAGCAATTATTTTTATGAAATGCAACACTATGGATATATTAACTTTTGCAAAAATCTTGTTTATTGTATGATATTCTGGAATACTGTCAAAATAAAATCTTGACATGGTGCGATGGTTTGGTTTGTCATTATCTTACATGGTTTGACCATCTGAGCTCAATTTTTTCTGTTGATTTGACCCTCTATTGTTGGTACAACCCAATTGTGTTTTGATGATGAAAACATAATGCCTTAATTTTCCAAACATTTAATACAAAGGCAAAGGCAAGATCAAAGTTAACGCCACCTGTCTACCCACATGCTCTGCTGCGACGGCACCACTGTGGTGAGAACGAATTTCTCCTTGGGGTCAATAAAGGCTATCTATCTATCTATCTATCTATCTATCTATCTATCTATCTATCTATCTATCTATCTATCTATCTATCTATCTATCTATCTATCTATCTATCTATCTATCTATCTATCTATCTATCTATCTACCTATCTGCCTGTTTGTCTGTCTGTCTGCCTGTCTGTCTGTCTGTCTGTAACATATCAACTGTTAAAGCAATTTACTGTTTTGAGGTAAATATGTGCTTATGGCCATTAGATATTGTCATATGATAATGGCAAATTGCCTTCTCTATTGTGCTCCAACATGTCGCTTCACCATAGAATGATCAGATAATGAAATTGTCAGCGTGCAGTCAGGATCTGTCACATATTACGTAAGCATAACAAAAAGGAAAACATGATGAAGAAGACACCTAGGCAGCTGAAATCATGTCTAGGACAAAAAGAGCTCAAAACAATCATTTTTTTCCCGTGGTTTAAACAACTGATATGTTGTTTTTGCACAATGCTCCAAGTGTCCAACTTTCCTGGAATACGGTTTGTAGTAAATGTATAGTAGAGTCATGTGGCACAACCAGACATGCAATACAGATGTATGTCAATATTAAACTATTTTCTACTTGCTGTGTTTTACATTACAGTTGCATTACATGAGAATTGTACATACATGCAGAGGGTATTGTATTTACTGTATCATCCCCTATAGATGTGTCTTATCTCTGGTGAACACCAGGGGGCAACATTGCCTCTCACTTATGGAAGTGAACTCCCAGGGGAATACGGCATACAGCTGTTGTCTCTAAATATAGTAAGCTGGCCCTGTTTTTTAACAGATAGGCCTATTTACTGTCTCTGTGCATCGGAGATATACAATAGCTCTGTGTTTGGGTGTAAAATTCACCCTTTTAAATCTAGTTGATGATGATGATGATGGCATTCTCTGCCGTTTACTTAGGATGTAGGCTATAGGTAGACCTGCACGCCATTGTGGAGGTGCAAATATAATGTGATATGCACGCGCACGCACACACACACACACACACACACACACACACACACACACACACACACACACAATCCTCACAAGTGAAAATAAATGGCTGACGCGACCACCAGACAACTACAGGTAGGCCTATAACCACCAAGTGCAATATATGGGACAGTGTGATGTTCAGGTTGCCTTCTTGTTCTGACTGTTACAGTTTTTCTCGATTGGTTTGGCTAATTTCTTAAAACCGAGATGACAGTTCTATAAATTTTGGGTCATTCGGCTAAACATTCTTACACTTCTGCACAACAGTTCAGATAACTAGCAAAATGTCATATACCTCCCAAAACAGCTCATTCTTGCATCAGCACTAAACCTTCTCCCACATAAATAGTCAGTACCATAGAAATGGCATATATCCTTCTCAATTGGTTTGGCTCATTTGCATTCATTTAGTCATTCTGTCAAAATAAACTGGATGGTTCAGCATAACGCCATGGATCCTCATCACTTGCTCATATCACTCCAAAAACAGTTTACCCATGTGTCGGAACTAAATTCCTTCCACAGAATGCCGTTTGAAAAAATGTCAAGAAATTAGCCAAATAACAGAGGAAACTGTAGTATACACGGTTGTAAAATTATTTTCTACAAACTAGTAAAGTTACAATACCCTCTGGCCTGTCATGAATTTACTGTTCACAGTAGAAATTCTTAAAATATTATGTCCTTGACTGTTTTGACAATTGTGTAGACTACTTTGCATATGATGACTCACACAATGAAATCATGCTGACATGTTTTGGAGAGGGCAACCATTAGACTGAGAATTTTCTAATTCGTTTAGATAAGACAGGTCAATTTATTTGGAAAATGTGCTAAATGTATGCTCAATGTGTCAACTGTAGGGTACTTGTATATAGCCATCTGCCGAGATGTACTAAACATTTGAGACATGTACAAAGCATTTGAAATTTGATGAAAGCAATGAAAAATGCCATTCTTTTGTGGGAAATTGTAAGTTGGTTTGGAGATTTGTCCGTGTTGTTTTGAGAATAACATCTCAGTTTTGAGAAATTAGCCAACCCAATCGAGAAAAACTGTTAACTGGTTGTATTAACTTACTTTTTTGAGTTGTTAGTTTACACCAAGACCATGATTGTACCAAGACCACTCTGTAATGGATAAAGTGTCATTCTAACAAATAAGGATAACAAACAATCAAATATGTAGACTTGGGGGGGGGGGTCATATATTGCATCTCTTACGGAAGTCTGCAAAATGTCCCTTTGTTGGACATATCCTCTCAGGGATGGTTATAGTTACAGTTTCAACGAAAGTTATCATTGTAATGCCTCTTTTCCACTACAGTTTTTCTGGTAGGCCTACAACTTGACACAGTGCGACTTGGCCGTCACTTCTTGCTTTTCAATTGGGCACGACACAGCTCAATTGAAGAGCAAACGGTGCCGGCCGAGTCATGCTGTGTCGAGCTGTGGGCCAACCAGAAAACAGTCAGTGGAAAAAATAGTGGTCCATTTACCTACGCTGCTCTTTGTAGAAAAGGGAACAAGTTTTGAATTCAAGTCAGCTTCACCATTTCCTAAGCACAAGGTTTTATGAGGGCTGTTTGGATTCACTCTGGAATATGGCCTTCAATAAATTTTATATGGTGCTATATTCAATATGTTATGCTGTTGTTGTTGTTCAAAGCTGACTCTGGCCCTAGGAAATGGAAGCATTCATTCCCCCATCTGACTGGCATTAAATTATTTTTAAATTATAGATAAACATTGAGCAATAGGCCTATCAAGATGCCGAAATGCCTTAGGGCAGCTCACGGCAGCCGGCAGGAAACTGACCACAGCACACCTAGGGAAAATCTGAAATTGCATTTGACGGTAAGTATTTTTTTTGCTCACCATTGATTTTAGCTTCATGGAAATATCATCAACTTAAGTCAGCAAGTGAATGATGTCAGTGGCAAACTATACATAGCCCCATATGAGCTATAGCCCTGCACGAGCTTATGTCTGGGATCTCAACCTCACAAAATTGACCTTTCCTCTCACGAACTAGTGTCTAGTATTAACAATGTTTACTATGCAAAACATTGACTAGGGAGTGTTTTTTCAACTTTTGCAGCAGCCAGAGGCGTAAAATGTAGAAGTACAGTAGAAGGAAAAGAAAAGTTAAAATCAAAGAAAGTAGATTGGATAAGCACTACATCACTCAATGGGAAATGCACTGGCCACGTTGTGGTACGGGGCGTAGCAAAAAATAAATTAAAATGAATACATTTACAAAGTAAACTCCACAGCACTTTCTGTGTTCAACGCTCACTTCCTGGAACTATTTCGGAAGTCAATGGGGATCTGTGTGTGAGAGGCTCTATGAGCTGCCATCTTTGTGTATAAATGGAACATGGAGGTCAATGGAATTAGCCTAACTCTTACTCATGGCTCTGCTTCATGCACCGCTGGGAGCAGTATGAAATAGCCAGAGAAGAAAAGCAAATCAAGACTCCCTTCTCTTCAAAGCAGAAGCCAATGCAAGAGCAAACAGTTGAGCAAATCTGTCACAGCTTTGGCTGGACCCAATGTACGTATGTATGTAACCTATGTATGTATGTACAGTATGTATGTCTGTATGTATGTATGTATGTATGTATGTATGTATGTATGTATGTATGTATGTATGTATGTATGTATGTATGTATGTATGTATGTATGTATGTATGTATGTATGTATGTATGTATGTATGTATGTAGACTTAGACTTAGACTTAGACTTATGTTTATTGATCCCACAAGGGGAAACTTAGGGTAACGGCAGCCGCTCTTGCGGCGCCCCAAAAATGTATGTATGTATGTATGTATGTATGTATGTATGTATGTATGTATGTATGTATGTATGTATGTATGTATGTATATATGTATATATGTATGTATGTATTAGAAATGCATCGGATCCTGATTTTTAGGATCCTGCCGGATACCGGATCCACTGCTTAAGATCCAGCCGAATCCGGAACTGGATACCGGATCCTACGAAAGGGTTGAAACACCCCTGAGATGCCCCAGAACCTGATTTTTAGGTAACTGCCGGATACCAGATCCACTGCTTAAGATCCTGCCGGATCCGGATAGTCTGAAAAACCCTATTATCCTGCCAGATCCGGAACCGGATCTTGGATCCTGTACATCTCTAGTATGTATACACGTACATATGCATGTCTGTCTGTCTGTCTGTCTGTCTGTCTGTCTGTCTGTCTGTCTGTCTGTCTGTCTGTCTGTCTGTCTGTCTGTCTGTCTGTCTATCTATCTATCTACAGTATCTATCAATCTATCTATGAACAGAGAGGTGATAGCAAGGTGCCATATAAGCACGGTGACACACCCTGTGCCTTTTCACCCTCTTTCACACCCCAACAGATGCCATTCCTCATAAATACACATTCATACAGTATTGAACAACCAAGACGGCCCACGTCTGCATCAGTGGCCTAGAATATGGCTGAGGATTTAACCACAAAGATGTTGTACCTCAACTGGTCAGAAGAGGGCAGTCACGTTCTACTTACAGTAAAGCAGGGCTGCAGGTAAGACGTCACTCAGGGCTTTGGCTAAAACTGGTGTGGTCCCATACTGATCACCGTGCTGCAACAAAATATTACCGTAACACTGCAATGTACTGCAATGCTGTATTACTGTGACGTTTACCCTTTTTGAGGACTTTTTTGAGAAGTATGTAGTTGTGTGCTGTGTGTGTTGTGTGCAATTTTATAATACAGGCACTGTGCCCCTGAAGCTGAATAGGGTAGCAGGAGGGGTGCCGACAAGGGGGGATAAGGAGACAGTTGTCCCGGGCCCAAGGAGAGATGGGACCCAGAATTGGTTCCTCATTACATTGCATCTATTGGGCAGGGGGGGCCTTTCAGAATACTTTGTCCCGGGCCTGGCCAAAGCTGTCAGCGGCCCTGGCTAGCAGTTCCCTTTCTGATGTCATTACAATAATAGCACATGATCTTATGATCTTGAATTAACCCATTGATGCCTGATGTTGCGTTGCGCAACATTAGCCCTGCATGGTGCCTGGAGCTGCATTGCGCAACATTCAGGCTCATGAGATTTGAGACAACTTAATTAAAAATCTCTGTTTGTTTAAGATGCATGAACACATTTTAATGAAAGATCAGGGTGTTAGCGTACTAAGTGCAACTTAGTACATATTTTTATGTGCTTCAGGCTGAGGGCAGCTTTTCTTAAAAAGGGTTCAGGCAATTAGCAGCACCCTTTTTTGCAGGTGCCTTAGGCGTCAATGAGTTAACACTGTGTACATATGCGCTGCAAAATGATGTTCAATTCAACTCTAAGCACTAAATTGATTGGGACTATATCAGAGCAGAGTTAACACTGCAATTTATTACCATGCACATGCGGTGGAAAACAGCCAGGCTTAAAGTGATACTGTCCCATTTTTGGAAATAAGCTTATTTTACACCTTCCCTTGAGTTCAATAATAGGATTTTACCGTTCTCCTGTACTTTCAACCGTTTTCTAGTAATGACAGTGCAAATTTAAACTCCAAGCTAACAGTTAACATTGAGTCCTATGAGACCAGTTAGCCGCGAGCTGGTCTCATAGGACTCAATGTTAACTGCTAGCATGGAGGTAAAATTTGCACTGCCATACCCCGAGAACGGTTGAAAGTACAGGAGAACGGTAAAACCCTATTATTTAACTCAAGGGGAGGTGTAAAATAAGCTTATTTCCAAAAATGGGACAGTATCACTTTAAGATGAGGTGTGGACAAGCAACGAGTGATACGTTTTATGTCGATAATTGCCTACGAGGGCCTGCCAACTATCACAGATGCAAGACGAGAGGAGGCCTGGGCTGGGAAAGAGGATTATGGAGAGCTCTCCTGGCTTGCTCTGCCTGTCGGGCGGTCGGTTTGGGCGGGCCTGTACTTCAGCACCGGGCCAAACGTTATGGATCGTCATAACAGGATGATATTAATGGGCCGCCATGAAGATGTCAGCTCCAACAATCCCTGGCTTAGGCTGGGCAGGCAGAGTAAGACAGGAGAGAGTCTTTGTACAGCATGGTCTATTATAGCAAGACGATCTCTGATGACAAGATATGGTGTACAGTAAATGCCAGCTTAATCGAGATTTGAGGTTAGCATCCAATTTTAATGTGGGTCTGAGAAGGAGACAGAGTCTATAGCAGGAACATCTGACATCCAGATCACTGTTATAGGGTTGTCATGCAAACCTCTATGTCAGCCCCAACAATCTCTACTGGGCAGAATAAGACAGAGGCTGTCTGTAGTTCTGTTCTGTTTCAGCATCTCTAATGAAAAGTTAGGATATATTGTACATGCCAGATCAATCACAGATATCATCATAGGCGTGCACAGATAGGGGTGAGGTGGTGCTAAAGCACCAGCCCCTTTGTCCTACTGGACAAAAATGCCCTTTTTGAACAATCTTTTTGGACAGTTTGTTTTTGTCACAATGTATGGTGGTCCACATATTGATATGACAATATACAAATGCCTCATGCATCAAAAGCATGCTACAATAATGTCCCGATATAATAGCCTACTATATAATAGGCAAGATCTCAAGATTCAAGAGAGATCAAGATTTCAAGATTCAAGATTATTTGTATTTGTCCCGCAGGAAATTTGTCTTGGACAATATTACTTTATCCTTCACTTTGACCTTGGCTATGAGCACTTATGATGTGCTAGTTGACCAGCATGAGGCTAAGATGAAAGTGGTTAGCCTTTGTCAGTGTGATTTCTTAGCACACTCTCCGCAACACAAGTAAACACAGTGTGCAGTACACTCACCCACACACCTTATTATAGAGCCTTGGTCTCCAAACAAAGGCCTGTGGGCCAAATCCGGCCCAGGCATGGCAAATATTTGTCCCGCCTTGAGGTCAGAACAAATGAAAAGATAAATATGTGTGATTTTCAATCACTAAAACTTCAAGCATTCACAGTGTAGCTGGCTCTGATAGGCCTATACGAGGGCAGAGACCCTTTTTTGGAAAACGTTCACTTTGATATTAAGTTTTTTTCTGATCCTTTTCTTTTGTTTTTTCTTTTGTGTATGTATGATTATTGGGTTATGTGTCTGAGTAATTTTTTTACTTTTTTGTTCGCTGTCATATTTTGAACCGTGTATGTCACGTGACATGAGTGAACTTTATATCACCTGGAGGCGCTGGGATCAGGTAAAGGACTAATTAGTTGGCGTGCACAGCATTGCAACACTGCAACCTTGCAACGCTCCATGGAAATCTATCGTTGGTACAAGGCGTACACGGTAATTCATTGCATTATATTGTATGTTCCTTTACTATTTGTTTTTGTATGTTTGATTTATTATTAAACATTTGCTTGTCATTGTTTCCCAGTTTTCACGGTGCTCATGATGAGGAGAGTAAATAAAGAAAAACAGTCCTGACAACAATAAGAAGCGTGGACCAAGTTTTATTGAGACCAGCAGTAGCTACACACAGAGATTCAGATATTATGCAGTCTCATAACAGGCATTGACAGGAAGGGAAAATGGAGAAGCAAAAATCTGTTCTCTGTCTAGACATCTAACTTGTTTCTCATTGTATTGGGGCGTTGGTTTGGTTCAGCCTCACTTGTGCTACATAATTTGGCCCATGGAGAAAAATAATTGGAGACCACTGTTGTAGAGTCTTCGAAACGGCCTGGGGTGTCAGTCACAGGAAGATCATATAGGTCCTGGGAGCTACCAACTGATGTACTGAAGAAAATGCAGCAATTATTAACACAGGAAAGTTGTCTGGAACATCTGGTACTTCCATCAGCATTCCAAACTTAATGTGGCCCTTGAGCCAAAATAATGTCCCACCTCATAGAATCTTCAGTTTGCCACTAGAGGAACTCCTAAACGTTCTCAGAGGAACCTAAACATTTTCTGTGGATATATATCTGAAGATATTTCTCAAGGATAGCCTATGTTATAACCTCACTGTCACCAGAATTGTAATGACTGTGTTTTAATCTCTCACTTAAGGCTCTCTGTAAAGTCATAGCAATGTTGTTATGATGTAGTAGAGTATTTTCAGCAAATAGTGAATAGGCCGGCCGGCGACCTCATCTGCAGTTAGAGCAGGGGTCCCCAACCTTTCTGGGTCCGAGGGCTACCGAGGGCTACTCAAGGGCTACTTTTGTTCAAAATTCCCTACGCATGTCTTGGCATCATTCTCAAATCACACTATTATTGAATGATAATTTACTTATAGGTTATAAAGAATAAATAATCTCATATTTAAATCAAGAAAAGCATTAACTGTAATTAAAATCTGGTAGTCTTCACTGTTTATTAACATCCTTGGTGGGCACCTCAGATGCTCCTGGAGGGCTACCTGGCGCCCGTGGGCACAACGTTGGTGTTGGTGACACCTGAGTTAGAGGCTATGCCCAGCATCCATACTCGTCCACTCTCTCTCTCTCTCTCTCTCTCTCTCTCTCTCTCTCTCTCTCTCTCTCTCTCTCTCTCTCTCTCTCTCTCTCTCTCTCTCTTTTGGTGTGTGTGTGTGTGTGTGTGTGTGTGTGTGTGTGTGTGTGTGTGTGTGTGTGTGTGTGTGTGTGTGTGTGTGTGTGTGTGTGTGTGTGTGTGCACAGAAGAGAGCCAAGAGGGTGCGAGGAAGGTGTGCTTGTGTGTCGTTCCAGCGTGTGCATCTTTGTATGAGTGTACTTGTCTCTCTCTCTGTGTGTGTGTTTTACTATATTATTGCTCTGTGTGTGTGCGTGCGTGCGTGCGTGTGTGTGTGTGTGTGTGTGTGTGTGTGCGTGTGCGTGTGTGTAGGTGTGTGTGTAGGTGTATGAGTGCAGGTGCGTGCGTGCGTGCGTATGCACCCGCGTGTGCGTGTGTGCAGGTGTGTGTAGGTGCGTGAGTGTAGGTGTTTGAGTGTAGGTGCGTGTGTGTGTGTGTGTGTGTGTGTGTGTGTGTGTGTGTGTGTGTGTGTGTGTGTGTGTGTGTGTGTGTGTGTGTGTGTGTGTGTAAGGAAGTGTGAAGGAGTTGAAAAAGTGAGCCTACATGAGTCTAAAACACTAGGCAGGCATGTAGCCCAATTGGGTATTTGCGTACTATTTGATACTACTAAACTTCCTGTGCTCTCGTCATTTTTCTGTGCTTTATTTTGTGCCATTATTAATGGAGATTTGGATGAGCGTTGTACTTGACAACCCCCTAGCATCTGGTTTATACTTGTAGTAGTGCAATTGCAATATATGAGTAGAGTGTATCATTGATTGATCCCAGGAGGAAATTAATGACCCTCCGGTGAAAAAAAGTGTTGTGACTGTTCCCTGGCTTTAAAACAGTAGCCTTCCTTTAAAATGTTCCCTGTTAATTTACCCTGTAAACGCGATGGTCAATGTCCCTCAAAATTCAAGACCAAAGCTTCACAGATGTAGGTTGATTCGGTCAAAAGGAGCTGTCTTGTATTTTCTACCAGCCGACAGATTCACTCCATTCATAAAACATGTGAGGTTTACCTTCTCTGTCTGCAGGAGGTAAGACCAGGGAAGCCGACAGGGGGACATTGAGGATCCAATTGAGGATCCAATTCTGGGCCCCCTCTCCTCCTGGGCCCTGACCCCTTTGTCCCCCCACAAAGGGGTCAGTGCACAGGAAGAGAGGGTGCCCAGAATTGGATCCTCATTACATTGGGTTTGGTGGCATTTCAGATGTCTTTATCCCGGTCCGGCCAAAGCTGTCAGTCAACTTTTATCGGAAATTAAAGTTTTTGACAGATGAAAGCATATTTCACGTTATCCGATGGTAGGCTAAATGTACTGTGCAGGATAAATGTTTCTGAGTAGGATACGCGGCAAATGAAGACAGCAGTCGCCACCACATTGTGGACGTAAATGCACTGGTTTATTATAGTCCATAAATGTGCAGTAAGGCGTGTCTGTTATTAGTCTGGAGTAGACAGAATGCCCGCCCTGCGCGCCATCCATCCACACACGCGCGCGCACACCACAGTCTGTGGTACAATCTTCTCAGTATTCTGGGGAGGGCCCTACGTGCGTCGGGCCGTCTGGGTGGGACAGAGAGAAAGTCCTAGGCGGCAGGCGGGCAGCGAGCACGCAAATCATCGTTTCGTTAAACGGTACCGAGAGAGAGAGGGGGGCAGCACGAGTCTGCATCCGAGTGACAGGGGAGCCACTGTTTGTCCACGCACCCCAGCGACATACTGTTAGGTGAAAGTTACGCAGTGGGTGTTGATATAACACTCTATGAACCAGGTAAGACAGAGTTAATAACACCTTATTTGTTGTATTTTTGTGTATGGATCAAGCCATGGTTTCTAGTCAGAGAACGGATGGCAAGGGATAGTATAGCCCGCCGGATGTGGAGAAGATGCACAATTCGCTGCGTTTGGTTGTCCCTCGCGAACCAGAATGTGTGCTGATGCTTATCATTTGGTAGTAACGAATGAAATGCCAGCGGACCACAGTCATTTGAGTATTCGCCACAGCTTCACTCTTCCATTGCTCATTTTTAAATGTGCAGTGAGGAACCGGAGACATGAACCGCGCAGGCAGAATGGCAACCGTAGCTGCTTCCCGCGGTATGGAAGAGCCAGGAAAGCAGCCGTCCGCTCATGCCGTACATTACTTAGAGACTTTACTGTCATTTCTGTGTTGCTACACCGCATTTGCTGGCGTCGTGCTCAACGCACCGCCATTCACCATACGGAAACCGTTATATATCAGGCTGCAGCTGTTTTTCTCAGTGTGGCAAACGGCTGTCAGACTGAGCGGGTTGTTGGAGCACTGTATTCTCATGCATATTATGGGTAGCATCGGTTCTTGGTCAAACATACATACCTACTGCAAGTTATTATCTTAACAATATCAGGTTAGAGCGAGCGAAATAAGAAGGGTTGTGCGGATGAAAGAAGTCTTGACTGGGATGCTCATTTCGAAATGCTCGACCACATGTACAATTTCAACACGTGTTGTCAAGACTGCGTCAGTCTATGTGACATTATGCAAGCGAACAGTTGTCTACCCCTGAACTCGTCAGCGATTTCATGCAAAGTGATTTTGCATTGATTTTGGTCTGCTTGGTGGGAAACAACCAAATGATTTTAAACCCCGCTCCCTTAATGGGTTTTAAATTGTAGCAACACTGCAATCTGAGCCCCGCTCTGGTGTGCCGTCTAGAAAAGTCGTGTTATTTTGGAAGACTGAATGTTTTACAGGTTTTCTGTAACCACAGTTAGCTAGGCCTACTTTTAGCGCTGATACATTTGGTTTTGCTGGAACCGTCTGAGTCTAGACCATCTGTAGCCTACTGCAAAACTTTCATAGAAACCATATAGACTCACTGTTCTTTCAGAAGATGCATCATCCTAAGTTCAACGTATTGTGACAATTGACCTTTCCCCGCCCCGTGTTCGCACTGACAGTCAGAAGTGCGGCTGCGACAGCGCGCGCACAAACACGCGCTTCTTTTGCTGGAGCGCCCGTGCAGATAATGTACCGCACTTCCTATCTTGTATCTGGTTCACCAAGAGTAGGGCTATTAAAATAGTTTGCCACAGGTCGTCAGTTGTCATCTTTTTTCCAGAGATGTGGGTTGGAAGAAATAGGGAATGGCATGTCTTGCGGGTGCTTTCTAAATCTAGATGTCACAAATAGCTGGAATTGTCACCAGGGCATTGTCTATATTTAGTTGAGGAGATTGCGGAAGACCTCAAAGATAGTGTGATGCTTTAATAATCACGTCCGACCCAAATCATTCTCCCTTCCTGCATTTGTGTGTCAGTCTACCAAATTAGTCTTTTAGGAATTAGAAATGAGTCTGTCCATCTCTTCATAAAGTGTGCATTGCAGGCACTATTGTGGGTGTCATGAGAGGGCAATTCACATTTTCACGGTTTGAATCTGTTAATGATTGTTAGTGTGTTGTATAGTGACTTGTTTCATGTAGTTTCTTTTCCTAGATTTATTTTGTCATGATCTGGGCTCTATTATGTAGGCCTACACCATTGCAGCCCCCCCCCCCCCTTCTCTGTCTCTCTCTCTCTCTCATTTCTCATCTGCCATCTTTCACTCTATCCTCATAGGCCTCAGACACAACTGTGTAGTCCTGCCGCTCAGGCACCTTATTCATCTGTCAGGGTAGAGTAAATTAGATTTCTCTCAAACAGTGTCCTCACTCACTACGCGCAACCACACACAAAAAAATCCTCTGAGACATAGTCGGTCAACCTAGTATATTCTACTCTACGTTAGGGAATAATTGACGAAAGAAAAGTTATTGAGAGTCAGTTTGAAATTGGTCAGTTATGGACAAACTGATGGAGCATATTAAGTTATATGTGAAAACTATGTGAGATATGTTGGTGCATTCAGAGACAGGTTCTAATCAACGCACCCTCCAATGGGCAGCATCAGGACGATAAAAAATCTATATGGAACTGGGTGAGAAAATGTATTGTGATCATTTCCCCCCCAGCCCCACTATAACACATGGTTGCCTCATTGGACTGAAGAAGTCCATCAACAGAAGTGTCAAAAGTAAAAGTAAAAAAAGAAACACAGTTACCCTCCAGTTGACCTGTGTACTTGTATGATCAGCTGACGCTGCGCTGTTTGGATCAAATTTGTGGTGGGTTCTTGTTAGGTTTTTAGTGTTTTTCAGTAACAACATGGTTAGGTACAATCGAGTAAATGATGTAAGAGCTATGTAATAGGCTATCATGTGCTAATGTTGTGCTGACACCACAACTTTACTTTTACTTTTACTTTTGACACCTCTGTCCATTGACCTCCTCAGTATAGTAGAGTGGACCTACTTTTATAGTCTATGTATGTTTAGTAGTCAACACCGGAAAACATAGGCACAGCATATGAAGACACTAGGAATGAACAAATGAATGAACAAATGAATGAAGGAAGGAACGAATGAATGAATGACTGAGTGAATGAATGAAGGAATGAATGAATGAATGAATGAATGAATGAATGAATGAATGAATGAATGAATGAATGAATGAATGAATGAACGAACCAACCAACCAACCAACCAACCAACCAACCAAGAAATCAATGATTGTAGCTAGAATTCAAAGAATGATCTGTGACTGAATTGAAATAGGGGAAAATAAACTTTGATTTGTACATAGAAGTAAGGGCGGAACTCCAGAGGCTGTGTTTTAGGCTCAAAGAGCTGAACTATGAGTCACTGCTTGTCTAAACCCAGCCCTCCACCCGTTGTGCAAAGACTTGTTCACACCCTGGAAAAAATGGTGCACCCCTCCATTTGACATAGGCTACAATCACTCCAGGTCGCACCCACGTCGTTAATTGAATGAATAATGCTTAAATTATCAGATGTTTGTTGGGAAATGAATGAGAATGTTTGCTTTTAGATGTTATTAAACAAAACTAGTGCAATAGAGATGTGATAGGCCTATTAATTAATTTTACTTAACTTTGTTTGCCTTTACTTTTCTTCACTTCTTTTAATGGTGTACCTGTACAGCCTAGTACGTCCAACGAGATACACGTAATAAGGAAAATAAATGAACACATAAAAGATGAATGGTAAGATGCCAGAGAAAAACTTGACCTTCCTGACACACTTGCCAATTTGGCACTAAAAATGTACTAGTTGGAGTGGACTAGCCTAGTATCCTGGCCTGGTTGCCATGGCAATTGATATATGAGTTCTTATTGCACTGTAAAAATGTCTTGTGATGAGTTAAGACCTGACCTTGCTCTCTCAGGTGCTCACCAGGTGTCTTCTGACCAATCAGATTCAGCGCTGGGACCCTGTCAAATAGCATGCCTCAAGAGAATCTGAGGCATCTGAAGTAGTTCCAATGTAAACTGTGGGCCAGTCGTGGGAAGAGACGGCCTCTCTGTTGTTCAGTGATAATCTCAGCAGTTGTGTGGAAAATTCCAGTAGTTGCAGCACAGTAGTCTTCCAGCGGCACCCCCTAAAGGTTGAACAAGTTCCACTGTTGTAGCGAATGAATAAATAATGCTGTGGCATGGGTGGTTAACAGTATACAGTAGCAGTACCGCTAAAGTATGTGTCCCATGTATTTTGATACAGGGTAGATTAGGACAGGCAATGAAATTGCTAATGCTATGTCATAACAAACTGTTAAAGGACAAGTGCACTAGTGAACCTTTTTCATTCGAGGGGCCACTTCAAATTCCTCCAAGAGCCGTAAAAGTCCTCCGAGGGCCGTACTATGAACACAAACCAGGATTTTCCCCCTGCACTCTAAATGTTCAAAATAGTACACTTGTCATTTACTGTAGGTGAAGGTAGGCTACTAATAGCTCAGCATAGATTAGTATGTGAAATCCATATGTGAAATGCAGACAAAGTAGCCTAACTGAAGGCAAGGTGGCAATGTTTATATGGGAGCCACCATGAGAGTGTCAATCATTATGTGTGTTTATGGGGTGTGTGACATCAAGTGTACAGCAGTCATGACAGACAGGTAAGCTGAGGCGGCAGAGTTGAGATATATGATGGAGCTGGGGAGAGGCTAGCACTGCAGCAGTGGAAGCAAGCCAATGGGTAGATGGAAACTTACCTGAAGAAGTCCCATATGGCCAAACAAACATATTTCATTTTTAAACATTTGTGTGTGGAATGGACAGTGTGCAGGATTTAAAACAAAATGTCTTTAAGATGGAAACCGGTGAAATGTGGTGGGAATAAGCTAACCCCCACCATAGTCTGTGCTGAACTAAGCACACCTTACATCTTTAAATGTACATGGATACAGACATGAAAGCATACGTACACATGTGTGCATGCACGTACACACACACACACACACACACACACACACACACACACACACACACACACACACACACACACACACACACACACACACACACACACACACACACACACACACACACACACACACAGGGAATTGCAGTTGACCCCTTGCACAACCTCCACACACACACAGACATGCACACGTACATACACGCGCATGCATACAGAGAAACAAGAAACAGGCCTTGTGGTTGCTCCCTACACCTGACTCCTATTCTTCACAGGATACAACAAACCGCCTAACTCAGCAGCAAGTGTAGCAGCACTGTCATAACAGAAATATTAATGAACTGTTACAGAAAGAGCCAAGAGGATGCGAGGAAGGTGTGTTTGTGTGTCATTTCAGCGTGTGCATCTTTGTATGAGTGTACTTGTCTCTCTCTATGTGTGTGTGTTTTACTATATTGTTGCTCTGTGTGTGTGTGTGTGTGTGTGTGTGTTTGTGTGTGTGTGTGTGTGTGTGTGCGTGTGCGTGTGCGTGTGTGTGTGTGTGTGTGTGTGTGTGTGTGTGTGTGTGTGTGTGTGTGTCTAATTGGGTGAAAGAAGATGAAGAGGCAGAGGGGATTTATGCTAACGAGACGTAGGTGTCACCGAAAGTGTGAAGTTGAGTGTCAAAAAAGGTTGAGAAGGAGGAAGTATCAGTCACAGCAATTTTGCAGTGGTGTGTTATTTATTAACATTGTGTATTTCTGTCTTGTGTAAATAGCTTGATCGTAGTGGGAGCTTTCTTCCTGTTTCTTTTCAAGAACAATCTGGTCAGTATCTGGCAAGCAAGGGGGTTCCTCCTTCATTGTTGTTTTTCACCGTGTGTTTACACTGTTTTTTTGTGAGATTTTATTGTGAAGACTTTTGTTGGTCTCTGGTTTAGTTTTATTGTACTTCCTCTTGTTCCCGAACAGCAACACTCTGAACTTATCTTTAACAGAAATGAACACAAACATCGATACAATCAACCAATCAAATGGTATTTATATAGTACAATATCACAACTATACAGTTGACTCAACATGCTTTCTAATACACATGGAGGCTTCCAAGAAGGCGCCTATTGTACCAGGGACAAACATGATTCACAGACCCACAGTATGTCCCGTGCAAAGCCTCCAAATAGCAAAGCGGTTTGCCACAGACAAATCGACTAATATGGCGACATAGATGTATACACAGAGTCACTGCTTAGTGGGCTAAGGCAGTGGTTTTCAAAGTGGGGTCCGCGAGAGGTTGATAGGGGGGCCGTGGAAAGTTGGTAAGAAAAGCATAGCAAAACAAAATAAATAATTGAATAAACGGAATAATCAAAAATAAACCAAAAATGAGCTAAACAATATTCCCATTAGTTAATGTTATGTATCCTAGTGGGGCATTGACTCACTTGCCTAGACTATGATTGTAAAAGGGGGTGCATAGGACAAATTGTGCGGCAAAACGCATGTAACGGGGGCCTTGGCTGGAATCTATCGGTATATGGGGGGTCTTGTCATGGTAAAGTTTGGGAACCCCTGGGCTAAGGTGCCTTACTATAACAACATGCACCTGTGTTCAATTCCAACCCAAGGTACTTTCCTGATCCTTTCCTCTCATCTCTCTCTCACCCCTGGTTTCCTCTCGCACTTCACTGATATAATGGCACACAAAAAACATGTAAGACAAGAAAATTGTGCTTAGAATCCCAATAGCACCAAAGGTGAAGGAAGCCCAGAAGCTTCTTTGCCATTGAGAAGAAGATAACAACATCCTCAACCAGGACAGGGACTGAATGGCAGGGCCGGCCCGATGCATAAGCGAACTATGCAGTTGCTTAGGCCCCCATGTCACAGAAGGACCCATGAGCAATGAAGAAGAAATTCATCTGGATAGTTAATATTTTAGTTCATGTAAGTTTATTTAAAACATTTCAGTTTGTTGTTTTTAATTAAGCAAAACAACTTTGATTTTGGGTAATAGTCAAACCTTGTCTAGCAGACAAATTTATAGAATAAGAAAATAGCTTAAAATGACAACCAATTTCTATATTATTCCACCACATCAACTGAAAGTCCAATACCATGACTCATGTGCCGATAATGGGAATTAGTATTTCCCAACCTCCAGGTTGTAAATCGAAGCATCTAATGCTGACAAGTTGGAGGCATGGGGGCCCCCAGATAAAATTTTGCTTAGGGCCCCATGAAGGCTGCCAGGCCTGCTCAATGGTACAGTAATAATCCTGCAATACGTAGTCAAGACAGTAAATAATTAATACACTGCCCATCAGCACACCGTTAATGGCATAATGGCATAATGGCAGATGTCATGGAGGAAGGGGCAAGGTCCCTCGAACAGCCGACCCATTATGTACTGTATGTACAGTAGAAGACGCAGACCCGTTATATACATTGATGATGAGTGACTGAACAGGAGTGGTGTGTGACATTGTCCCTAATGTCCCAAGGACCTGTGGTCGTGTGCCAGGATTAATGCCTCCATGAACAGCCTGTCCAATGCCCATTAAGTATGTAAAGAAGGATAGAGTGAACACCCTAGTTGGGAGGTGGGAAGCAATTGCCTGAGCGTGAGTAAGTGAGTGAGTGAATGACATTGTCCAGATGGCAC
>NC_085871.1:15458173-15473173 GCF_034702125.1 Engraulis encrasicolus
GTGTGCTGATGGCCACGCAAGCATGGATTCACTGCGCATTCGCTGCACATTATCCATATTCAGTTTGGGGAATCTTCTTTTCCAGTAGTCTAGGAGATTAACAACACTTTAGATGGACCCTTCCACCATACCACCAAGTCTAAATACAATTAAAAATGACTTACGTAATGTTCATCAATGCGAATAAAAACTCACATATCCCCCATTGCTCTATTCAGCTCACACACACCCTTATGCCAGGCCGCGCACCCCCAGGGGTGCACGTACCCCAGTTTGGGAAACCCTGCTCTAAAGAGAAGTTGTTAACAGAATGACTAAGGCCTGTGTTTACCTTGTAGTCTAGTGCCTCGTAGTGCCCTGTCCAGCCCTGTTGACCAGGCCTGTGATCCTGACACCTCACACAGAACACATTACAATTGGACACTGAGGCTAATGCGTATGGAATGCACGTCATTTGGAATGTTGACACACCAGTGTGTGGTGTTTACTCTAGATAGCATAGGTGCGCATTTGTTCTCTTCTTCCTCTTCTTCCAAAAGTCATCCAAAGGGCCACAAAGGCGGGCGAGTAGCACTCGAATTCAGTAAAACATGATACAGTTCCATCAACATTTGAGACCGGACAATTATACACACAGGACCGAAAACAGTAGTTTTAAAAATGTGGGCCTAGCCTTATTGTATAATAGCTACTACATCCACCTAAGTCTGGTCCTTGGTGAAGCACTGAAAAACATGTAAACTCTGTTTATGTGCCAAACATAAAATTGTGTCATAGACTGTGTAACAAGAGCCAGTGTGCATGGGCTTTGTCACAGGATTGTGAATATGCTTTCTGCAAAGCACAGACCGAGCCACATGTGTACACTCAGACATGCAAATTGTTGCACAGGGCATTAAGGGGCATCTTAGGACAATGTTTGGTTGGGATGGAGCCATGCAAATAAAATTGGATTGAAATATGCTTTGTGTTATGAATAAACCTCCTCTGTTGATTTGGATTTTACTGATATGACATTGATCCTACCATTCACTCTGAAATACTGAGGAGAAAAGCAAGACCATCAATACTCACTATTAGCCTTATTCAAGGAAAGGCCATGATACCTAGTTTGTCCATAGGCTACTGCAGAAGTGGAGTTTAAGTCAGTCTGGTTCAACCGACAGAATATTCTCTGTTCTTCTACTGTACATCTGAATCAGTGCTCTAGTAATATAGACACATTTGATAAGCTACCAAGCATATACTCCATGTGAAACCCTCTATTTAACCCAGCTGTCCTTTCAACCCTTGCGATGACTGGATGGGTGTATGTTGTGCAATCAGAGTGAGTTCCCTTATAACTGGCTTGCCTCCTATCCTTTGCATAAGGGCAGACAGGCATACAGGGGGTGTATTAACAATATGCGGACTGCCATCCTTGGTCTGTGCTTGTGGCCTCGTGTTTTGCTGATGCCCCGCCTCAGTGGAGAAATCAAGAAAGTTTCCCTGTATAGCCACAACAAGTTCTGGGGGATTCTCCATTCACCATCCCAATTGCAAATGAGAAAATGACATTAGCATTGAGCCTTTGCGAGATATTGAAGTACAATTCTGTTGTCGGGGACGTCATCACGGTCACACACCTTGTTTGCTTCCTTGTGGTTTTAAGGTGGCAGTGACTACAAAAACCTATCAAATGATAAAGTAATGCAAATATAAGTAAAATGAATACCGTTTAATGATCCAAATTCCCATACTGAAATGGACAACCATGTGGTACATACAGTATGTTTATCACATGCACCATCAGCTCCAACTGACTGGTGGTCCCCCCACAGGGTAAGAGCTTGGTGGGTAAAATGACAACATCTGTGCTTCACCAGAAAGGCCAGAGGTCATCCAATGCCTGCTGCACTGTACAGGGCCTTCAGAGACCCACTGAAACATGAACTTTGAACTTTCATTGCACAGCTGTCACATGTGACAGATTACTGCAGGGGCAAGTCTCTATGAAGCCATGGTACAGACTAGCATGATATACTGCATACTAAAAGTAGTAGTAGTAGTAGTATAGTAGTATACTGTGAACTATAGTATAGTACAATACAATACAGAGCAGTATAGTAGAACTTCATATTATTTGGCCAAAGAAAGAAACAACTTGTAATTAATATACTCAACTTGGTGAGGTGAAATGAGGTAGACATACTTTAAGTTCAAGTCTAACCCAACTTTTAAGGTCCCCACACAAAATGTGCTGATTATAAAATTCTTTACTGTCGGCAGAAAACATTTCAACAGTTTTTAATTTTTCTCTAGAAAGCACTAAATTCCTGTGTGCAGTTTTGGTAGCTGTTGTTTGCAGAGTCAGGTCTTAACATTCTGAGAAGTGTGTGTGTGTGTGTGTGTTTTTTTTTTTGGGGGGGGGCAGGGGGGGTACTGAATGTTTTCTTGTCTTTTTTGTCGTTGTGGCATAGAAAAAATGTGAAGCAAATGTAAACTAATAAAATTGTTCTGGTTGTTCACGTTAGAGTTACCTCGATTTGTAATTATGTTGTTGTGCACAAACCACATAGTGGGACAGCAGCTCAGGACTTGTAATGACTGTGTGTCTGCGTGCCGTGTGCATGGTTTTTTCTGAAGTGGAAGTGCTTGTCCCCCTACCTGAGTCATCGGATGGCATGAATACCTTTCTGCTTGCTTCCTCTTATCACTTCTCTCACTCCTGTGAGAAAGAGAGAGAGACAGGGAGAGAGACAGAGAGAGAGAGACAGAGAGAGAGAGAGAGAGAGAGAGAGAGAGAGTGCTTGCAGTGTGTGCGTGTGTGCATGCGTGCGTGTGTGCATGCGTGTGTGCATGCGTGTGAGCGAGTGTGTGTGTGCGTGTGTGTGTGTGTGTACAGTACCTTTGAATGCTGCTATCTTGTGCTTAACCACAGCATACTGCCTGCACTCTTCAGGGGAACTGTGCAAGAGGAAGCTACTGGATGTTTCTCTCTCCATCTCTCTCCCTCTCTCCCCCTCTCTCTCTCTCTCTCTCTCTCTCTCTCTCTCTCTCTCTCTCTCTCTCTCTCTCTCTCTCTCTCTCTCTCTCTGCCCACACACTTCAATTGCTGAAATCTTCTATAAGGGCCCTTCACCCTGATACCTCTCCTCCATCTTCCTCTCTTCCCCTCGTTTCTCCTACTCCTCCTCCTTCTCCTCCCACGCTCCACTTTCCACCTCTCTCCTCTCGCACCTCTCAACCTCCACATTCTGTTTGACCCACAATTTGCAAGCCTTCCCATCCTTCTTATTTTCGCTTCTGCCTCCATTTTCCATCCTTCACCTTCCCCATCATCATCCTCCTCCTTGTCCTACTGTACACCTTCCGTTCTTTATGTCTTCATCTCCCTCCTTCCTCCCCTTGTTGTCTGTCCATCTTCACCTTCTCTTTTCGTCCATCCTTCACTTTCCCATCCTCCTTCTGCTCCTCATCCTCCATGTCATCCTCCATGCTTCATCTCTCTCCTCCTCCCCCACCCTGTTCAACTACCATCCTTCACATTTCTTTTTTCCTCCATTTTTCATCCTACTCTTTCGCAAACTCCTCCTAGATCGATGAGGGCGACTCTTATTCATCGCAGACAACTCAGAACAGTACACACACAACAGTACACATATTCTGGTTTTTGTGTGTTTTCTTGTGTTTTGAAAAAATAACTCTTCTTGCTGTACGCTATGTGCAACGGTCCAAGCCACCGGTTTGCTGATGATTCACAGCGTCTATCTACCTGTCAAGAAATCTTGGAAAATACATTTGCAATATTAATTTATATTCAGGGGACCTAGACTGGAGGGGTCTGTTTTAAAGGTGGCCTTGACAATATAGGCCTGAAGTGCAGAGAAAAATTCTGGTTTGTGTTCATAGTACGGCCCTCGGAGGACTTTTATGGCCCTCAGATTAATTTGAAGTGCCCCCCCCCCCGAATGAAAAAGGTTCCCCACCCCTGGTGTAGGGGAATGGCACCTTTCACCCCATGGGCCACATGTTCAACACAGGGGGTCAGGATTTGGCTGGTTAGCTTCGCCGATTAGCAAGGCACTTCCTCGTCGCAATTTTCACAAATTTTCTCATTTCCGACCCACCTTCGCTCAAAGAAGGTGGATGATGATTGGTGGGTGGGAGAGTTTAGTGTTGGGCACATATACCTATACAGGTCTGTGGTTGGGCACCTTATCATACCTCCATGCATCCAATGCCCGTCTTCTATATATATTTCTGGACATCCGCAAGTCAGTCAGTTACGTGGCAAGTAATTGGTTGAGTAAACTATCGGCGGAAACGACTCTGAAAACGAAGCTGAAAAATTTGTTCAATTTTGGCTGAATTCACTAGCCTAGCATTTCCCATTGAAATGATTGGAGGTGGGACTTATTCACTCTCTCCAGTTCTTATACTATCTCCATGGTTCAACACCTGAACTGCTAGGCAGTAAATACCAGCAAGGGTCAGCGACTAAAGGTTCAAGACCCTGTCAGAAAAACTCACCTTCAACACACACTCACCCACACACTCGCACACACCCTCGCACACGCACGCGTTCGCACACACACAAGCACACACACAAGCACACACAGACACACACACACACACATTTCTCCCCTGCTCTCTGCTGTTAGTAATGTTTGACTTGTCCAACATAATTAGTCAATTACATATCCACCCCCAGCATGTTTGTGTGCATGTGTATGTGCGTGTGCGTGTGTGTGTCTGTGTCTGTGTGTCTGTGTGTGTGTGTGCGTGCATATGTGTGAGTGTGTGTGTGTGCTTGTGTGTGTGTGCGTGCATGTGTGTGTGTGTGTGCGTGCATGTGTGTGTGTGTGTGCATGCTTGCGGGCATGTGTGTGTGTGTGTGTGTGTGTGTGTGTGTGTGTGCGTGCGTGCGTGCGTGCGTGCGTGCGTGCGCTCGTGCATGCGTGTGTGTGTGTGTGTGTGTTTGTGTGTGCGTGTGCGTGCATTGGTACGTGCGTGCATGTGTGTGTTTGTGCATTTCAGTGGTGTATTTGTGTGAGAGAGCATTTGCCTTTTGTCCGTCTGGCACCATCACCATCAATCCATCAGCTTCATCTTGCATCCCCGTCAGTGGGAAAAGCAAGCTCTGGGGCAAGAGAAACAGGGAGAGGGAGACGCCCAAGATTTAGAAAGAGAACTAGAGAGAGAGAGAGAGAGAGAGAGAGAGAGAGAGAGAGAGAGAGAGAGAGAGAGAGAAGATGGAGAAGAAGTAATGGGAGAGGATGTAAAACAGAAGGACAGGAGATGCTGCAATGTAAGGTCCTGCTGGATGAGGCCAACTGTCATGATGGAAAGAAATATTCCCTTTTGTGGAGAGAGACCAAGATTGCCAGGGAGAGAGAGGGAGAGCGTGAGAGAGAGAGGAGGGAGAGAGAGAGAGAGAGAGAGAGAGAGAGAGAGAGAGAGAGAGAGAGAGAGAGAGAGAGAGAGAGAGAGAGAGAGATATGGAGATAAAGGCTTTGGCCTGCTGGCATCTTTAATCTCGCATGGCCGCGGCACCAGCCGGACACCCAAATCTGATTGGATCTTTTTCATGAGGGAGAGAGAGGACAGAGGAAAGAGGACAGAGGAGAACAGCGGCAGCCACCAGCGCAGCAACCAGCACCGCAGCAGCAGCGGCCGCTTGCCACTGTTACGTATGACATGTACTCGATGACTTAGGGACGGTTTTAGTCAATCTGGTGCCCTAGGCCAGCACCCCGTTTCCTCTTTGGGCATTTAGAAATTGGCATCTCTAAGCATAGCGTTGTACATACTGTACATCTAATTGATCACAGTTGATATACGTAGTACATATAGTGTATATACTGAGTGCCCATGAATAATCAGCGTCGATGATACGTTTAATGTTTGATTTCAATTAACATTCTAATTCTGTGGGATTTGTGGGTGATACTATGACACAAGACATATGTGAAGTGGAAGCCCAACGGGGAAACTCCGACTCCCATTGTCATTGTGCACACAAGTGAAAACTGCACACTGCACACAACGGAATTGCATTTATGCCTGACCCGTGCAAGTGGGCAGCCCCCAATGGCGCCCGAAAGGGAGCAGTGCGGCAGGACGGTACCATGCTCAGGGTACCTCAGTCATGGAGGAGGATGGGGAAGAGCATTGGTTGATTACTCTCCCCTCTAACCTGGCGGGTCGGGAGTCAAACCGGCAACCTTTGGGCTACAAGTCTGACGGCCTAACCCATGACTGCCCTAGGCGACCACCTTGTCTGCCTAGACGCCTATCGCCAGCCCTGCAATGACCCCCTGCAGGCTGCCATGCTAATCCAGACAGTCTATCATCCCTCTCCTCCTACACAAGACCTTATAGGCTGTGTCAGAAATAATCAAATAAATGGCAGTGTGGATGTGCTCGTACCCACTGCACACACACCCACCTACTGATGGAATTTAACACACATACCGGTAGTCTACTTGCCTGGTTAACACCAGACCTAATCACAAGTGAGATTCAGATCGAAACGATTGTGTAGAACTAAAGTCAGTATGGGAGTTCCCAGGCTAGTAGTCTACCACATAGGCTGGGAATTAATGTGGTCCTGTACATTGTTTCGTTTCCTACACAGTGAAAGAATGCTACTTGTTAGTTCAACACGTAGAGAGTACTCTGGGATGAAGTAGCCTACTCTCTAGAACAGTGATTCTCAAAGTGTGGTCCGGGGACCACTAGTGGTCCGCGACAGAGCTCAGGTGGTCCGCGAGGGGATTTCTACTTTTCCAAGATAAGCTAGCAGTAGGCTATATTTGTAACATTTTCATGTTTTCAACACAATAAGACAGGCTTATAATGTGAATAAAAAGTAAGTGATCTGCATAAAAAATTAGCAGTGTCAAATTAGCATCCATCAACTGCCAATTCAGTTGACAGGTGGTCCCCGACAATTTTTGGGGGGGACAAAGTGGTCCTCGGTCTGAAAAAGTTTGAGAAACACTGCTCTAGAAGAGTGTTTCTCACCGGGGGCGCCACAGCTGCGCAGGGGGGCATTGAGAAGGATACTGTTGAGGGGGCGGGATAAGTGTATTTTATTTTTTAATACTAAGGGGGGCGTTGGCTGATGTCAATGGGGCGTTGGATGAGGTCAAGGGGGCGTTTGTTCAAAAACGTTTAAGAACCACTGCTGTAGAAGATGTTGCTAGAGGTGTTGAATTAACACTGCATTTTTACTGTCATGCACTGTGTAGTTAATGAGTGTTTTTTTTTTTTTTAATCATTTGGCTGGAGGGGATGTTTAGGAGATGAGGGGCTCGTCAGTCAGAGTCCCCCACCTACTGCTCTGCCAAACGTTAGTCATCATGACAGTGTGTCTGTGTCAGGATAGGTAAAGATGAGTGGTGTCAACAATGATCGATCCGGCGATGCAATACAATGCGGGGCATGGACGATCCAGAATCGATCCGGCAATTTCCAGAATCGATCCAGCAGTTTTTTTTAAGTTTCAATTACTTCCATGTATATTTCGGGAGCAAATGAATGTTAAATTAAATGAAAGCACTTCAAAACATTGCAAGACCGATACAGACTGATACAGATTGATACAGAAAACAGCCAATACATTGTTGCTCAGTATCTGACTACTTGTATTGCCTCATCATGACTGATTAAACATTTGCTTTGCTTTCAGTAGAAATGTAATGCATTGCAATGCATTGTAGAATTGAATCGGATCGGATCAGATCGGACCGGATCGCATAGAATCGAATCGAATCGCTACCTCCCGAATCCTGATCGAATCGGATTGTGAGGGCAGTGCCGATCCACACCACTAGTAAAGATAGGCATTTATTGTTCCCTTAGGACAGGGGGAATAGCTAGGGATAGAGAGGGATGTAAGATGTCCTGCACTGCTTTCAACAAATGTACAGCTAAATAGTCTTTTGGGACACGCTGAAAACATTCAACGAGATGTCAGAACTCCTGAGTTGTGTAATACTACCACTAAAACGCCAGGGACAAGATGCTTAAGACCCCTCTGTCTTTCACATGGGATATTCCAGTACACTAGCATTTTTTTCAAACTTCAAGTTTACTTTCATATGTAGACTAAAACAAATCTGTTTCCCAGCACAATTACATGCATGTGTTTGTTCAAAACTGTCACATCTGAATGTCACATTATTACATGTGCGCATATGGGCATTATTCTAAGAATGATGTTGAACCCACCTACTATAGGCTAGTATATTTAACAATTGTGTGACCTACATACACTGTACGTTCCTACTGGGAACTTGATTCTGGGATAGGAGGAGATTTCTGTCTAATTAGCCGGTCTCTGGGAGCCAGAATCAATATGGAAGAGTCTCTCTGAGACCGGGGATGGCTTCCTTGGATATTTGGTCAGTGAATTGCCGCCCCAGCGAGATTCTTCCTTTGTGTCCTTTCAGTGCAAGTCATCAGGGGTGCACACACATTTTCAGCGAAACTCTTCCATCTCTGTCCAACGGATTCTAGCTAACACATAGTAGGCCTAAGTGTCACCATTGTTACCATTTTGTAATGGTATTGAAGTTTGGAGTAGAGTAGCTGGAGATTCCACAGTTTATATTTGTAAATAACTGCGCCTAGCTAGGCTTTCTGAAATTGGCTTCTTTTTCTAGTCAAACAATGCAGCGCCTCTCCGCTTCAAGAATGAGGTCACTTAAGGCTTGCATGGTAAATGAGACAGAAACATTGCTGTGTGCCCTACATGTTCACTCTCTCACACTCTCATCTCCTCGACTCTCATCTCTTCTTCTCTCACACACACATACGGGCTCCCTCGCAGGCGCACACACACACACATGCACACGCAGACACACACGCACACACACACACACACACACACACACACACACACACACACACACACACACACACACACACACACACACACACACACACACACACACACACACACACACACCATGCACCCCCCAGACACACACACACGCACACACACACACGCTCTCACGCTCGCACACACAACCCCTGTGTAATCCATCCGTCTTCTCTATACTTGATTACTAACGTAATCAATCTGCTGCCCAGAGTCAACAGCCATACCGCTCTGCAACACATTGCCCTACTCTCTCTCTCTCTCTCTCTCTCTCTCTCTCTCTCTCTCTCTCTCTCTCTCTCTCTCTCTCTCTCTCTGTGTGTGTGTGTGTGTGTGTGTGTGTGTGTGTTTGTCAGCTGCCCCACTCTTTGCTTTCCAGCAACTGCCGTAATCCAGCAAGGCCTCTCCCTCTGCTGGGCAAGTCGCCTGCCGCTGTCACTCACACTGAGCCGGCACACTGTATCCTGGTGTGTGTGTGTGTGTGTGTGTGTGTGTGTGTGTGTGTGTGTGTGTGTGTGTGTGTGTGTGTGTGTGTGTGTGTGTGTGTGTGTGTGTGTGTGTGTGTGTGTGTGTGTGTGTGTGTGTGTGTGTGTGTGCGTGCGTGCGTGCGTGCGTGCATGTGTGTATGTGTGCATGTGTGAGTAGGCCTGTGTGTGTTTTGTGTAATGCAGTTGCATAGTATTTGACAGTGCAAATTATGTGTCCTGCACTGCCTTCCGTTCCTCAAGGTTATCCATTTCTAGCTCCTCAGGGAACAGGTTTGAAGTTGCATGGAAGTAGTGTAGTGTATGTAGCGTCTGAAAACAACTTCTTGTAGAAGCTTAAGTCTGCAAAAATGCTTGATAATTGTTGGCCGGGGCTGAGTACCATTATGGGCTGAATGAGTGATGGGATTTCTGGCTCTTTTCTGAGATGCGGTTCTTTTGGCTCTTCTTACTATGGAGAACCGGCTCTTTCAGCTCCCAATCGGCTCCCCATACAAATGTATTTCTCGCTTAGTGTCTGGATCTCTCCTCTCATGTTTCTGCACCTTGACTGCTGTCTGTAACCCCTGCCGATGCCCATTATACATCTTGGCCAATTATGTACTGTTTTCACACAAACAAATTGAGAAAAATTCCTGCACCAACACGGGAAAATAAATCAATTGTGGATGGATGGTAAACCCTGGCTTATATCTGGGCCAATTTGGTATCACTAACGCTACCAACCAACATGGTCAATAAAGTAGTGACGATGTTGAGGAGATATGATGATGAGTGTCTGTTTCCAAGTATGACATTCCACAGCTATAGGTGGCGCTGCTCTTAGATTGTGGATGGATGATCTACCACAATGAGGGCCCATGTTTGTGGCAGATTTGCCCTGTAATCACAACCACACTTTCTCGTCTGTCGTACTTTCATCTCCAAATCCCATCTGATCCTGCCAGGACTGGGCTTGGTGTGTGTGTGTGTGTGTGTGTGTGTGTGTGTGTGTGTGTGTGTGTGTGTGTGTGTGTGTGTGTGTGTGTGTGTGTGTGTGTGTGTGTGTGTGTGTGTGTGTGTGTGTGTGTGTGTGTGTGTGTGTGTGTGTGTGTGTGTGTGTGTGTGTGTTGGGTAACACTAACCCTCCCTTAATCCCAGAATAAAGGTTTTAGCTGCGGTTGTGGGTCACTCGTGCTAATTGCAGACAGTTGTGTTATGTTAAGACTCAACTTGCTATGCTACTATGTATTTGTGTGTGTGTGTGTGTGTGTGTGTGTGTGTGTGTGTGTGTGTGTGTGTGTGTGTGTGTGTGTGTGTGTGTGTGTGTGTGTGTGTGTGTGTGTGTGTGTGTGTGTGTGTGTGTGTGTGTGTGTGTGTGTGTGTGTGTGTGTGTGTGTGTGTGTGTGTTTGATTTATGATTACAGTGTGTTTGCGTATTAGAGCAGAGTTGAATGCATCCACTATTATGGCCAGGACCTCCATCTCGTTTGTAACTGCACATAAATCAGGACTGGCTCAATTTGATTGTCTTTCATCATCATTGTAGTGAGTAGTAGGCAGCAGAGGTGGCCAAACAAATGTAGAAGTCAATTGATGGTGTAAGTACAACACTATCACAGGATATTACGAAGCGGTGACACCAGTTATTGCATTGCACCTAATGAAGTCGCTACATGTTATTGTTACTGAAAAAAAGCAAACAAAAAAAAACTAAAAAGAAAACCCCCAAATTTCATCCAAACAGCATGGAATCAGGTACATATAGTAACTAACTCTAGTAATCACTTACTCAGTGAAGTCATTTGTGTTGGAAGGAAACTATCGCAGGTTTTCTTTTTTACTTCTACTTTTACTGTGGCCACCTCTGGTAGTAATGCATACAGTAGCGTAAAATGTCTGTTGTTTGAAACAGCTGTTAACTGTTGATGATGATTTCACATTCATTTTTAACTTTCACTTGCTGCCTCTTTAATTAAACTCTTTGAATTCCACGCTCAAGTCAGTCTGGCCAACCTGCCCATTGTCAGGTTTCCATGGTCAGGCTACACATTGTTTGTCTTAGTGAAATCAGTGGTTTGATTTGTCCAGTAGTAAACAGCTGCATTGAAAAAAAAGACATTGGTCTGTTGTGCAAGAGAGATATAGAACTGCTACGTCAGTCAGTCAAATCCCATGACATGAAATAGAGAAATAATCTCTGCCGCGGATTTGGCCCTGACCTTGACCCGCCAGAGTGCTCTTTTGACCTCTGATATGACCTGCTGCCCTTTAGCTTGTGCTCTGACAGCAAGCGATCAGTCAGCATACGCAAAAGAAACAGCTCCCGATTCGTGCCACAGTGCCATAGTGCTTTTTCAGGCCCAAAGTGACTTGGTGCTCTTTTCCTTTGTGCATTGCTAGCCAGTCAACATGGAAAGACCAATTCTGAAGGAGTGGCATAGTGATTTTTAGGCTCAAAGGGGCATGAAGCCTTTTTGTATGTGCATTGCCAGTCAGCATGAAATAACATGAAACTGGTAAGATTGCAATGGGCAGCATTCTGTAGCTTACTGTTCTTTTGGGGAAAATGGAATATATTAGGGCTGGATCTTTACAATTATTCAATTTTTAATGATGATGATTGGCGCAATGGCAATTGGCGCTCCCAATAATATAAAAATCACACAATTGTCAGTCAGCTAACATCCGTGTAAATGTTTTGATTTTAATGGTGATAATGAATGATTATTATTGAGGTGTTTTTGGAAGTGATAATTGTGATTTCTAATCATTGCATTCAAAAATACAGAATTTGTAACATCATTTTTGTTAATTAGTCACATCACATGCCATGATGTTAATTCATTTACACCCAGAAGCACAGACCACATGAGTATGAAAGAGAAGTAAAAAGAGAAATGATGGAGAATGTTTAAAGAAATGATCCGATGAAATATACCCACATTTTGAGAAATGCCAGAAAGTTTTCATGTACTTTTCAAAAAATTAAACATTTTAATTAATTGTGTTTTCATCATGGATCAAAAAACGAAATGTAATGTCCGACACCCTAATTGTGACATTTCTCTCTGTCAGGGTTTGACCTAAAAGTGGTAGTGTCAGTGTGTTACTCGATGCATACAGTCTTTGTTTGCCATTGCTGTGCATCTGAAAGTGACGCTTTGTGTTTCCAGTGTGGACGTGAGAGCTGTGGCAAGCGGTTGGTGCGCTGACATAGAACAAAGGCTAACTCATTACGACCTCTTCGCATCATTGTTTTGCTGCAATGCTCCTCTTTTCTTTGTTTGCGTGTGTGTGTGTGTGTGTGTGTGTGTGTGTGTGTGTGTGTGTGTGTGTGTGTGTGTGTGTGTGTGTGTGTGTGTGTGTGTGTGTGTGTGTGTGTGTGTGTGTGTGTGTGTGTGTGTGTGTGTGTGTGTGTGTGTAGGAGGGAGTGTTGGTTTGAGAAAGCTCATTAGTGTGTGTGTGTGTGTGTGTGTGTGTGCGCGTGTACGTACGTGTGAGTGTGTGTGTGTGTGTGTGTGTGTGTGTGTGTGTGTGTGTGTGAGTGTACGTACGTGTGAGTGTGTGTGTGTATGTGTGTGATGCTATTGTAGCTGGATCCGTTTCAGGCTGCTTTCACGTTTTTAAACACAGATCATTACTGCCTCATCCACACAGAGGCAGTTGTAAAGCCAAGGCCTTGATGGGGAAAAACATCTGAAATGTTTCCCCAGATACACACACGCAGGGCACGCACAAGCACACACACGGGTGCACACAAGCACACACACGGGCGTGCACACACACACATGCACACACACTCAGGGAAGCCTCCGGGGTGGGGTGTTGGCAAAGTGGTCAGTTGTCCTGGGCCCAGAGAGAGTCGGGGGCAGAACTAGCCTGATTATCATCGACTTTCAAGTGTCTTCGAGACTTGGTCAGACGAAGAACATAACAATAAACCTTTTCCCAAACGACATGGCATGACCCGCCTCCCTTGGTTTGCTAATGGTTGTTTGCCTCCCGAAAAAGTGGGAGGAGTTCCCACTTTTTTTCGGGAGCACAGAAAGTACTTGCATTTCTCTTGACTTGACTATAGTAGCAACGCTGAAGGTGTTGCGTCACTAGGAGGGCACGGCCTGGCTAGGGCAGAAGTGGGTCCCCCTTACGTTGGCCATTTCTCAATGTCAAGTGTATGAGCCTTGGAAGTGTGTCAGCCTAATTAGTCACGCCCAGCGATTGGATACTCTGCAGAGTTCACCAAAGAGAATCCAATCACTGGGCGTGATGACAAAGGCTGATACACTTGGAAGGATGCACATCTTTGAGAAATGGTCACTGTGTGTTCTGTATTATGTGGAGGGGGGCTTTCCAGTGGCTTTGTCCCGGGCTCGGCCAAAGCTGCCCTGCACACACAGTACAGATACACACTGTTGTGTGGGGCCTGCCCTTATCGCCTCATGCATACTCAATAGGAGAGGGAGGCGTGGAGGCACGCGAGGCGAGCACATGCCAGCCAGCAGCTTCAAAGTCCCCTTGCTGCTTGTTTTCTCTGAGCCACATGCCAGCAGCTAGTCCGTCTGTGTGTGTGTGTGTGTGTGTGTGTGTGTGTGTGTGTGTGTGTGTGTGTGTGTGTGTGTGTGTGTGTGTGTGTGTGTGTGTGTGTGTGTGTGTGTGTGTGTGTGTGTGTGTGTGTGTGTGTGGTGTGTGTGTGGGTGTGTGCGTGTGTGTCTGTGTGTCTGTGTGCGTGTGTCTGTGTGTCTGTGTGCGTGTGAGAGTGTGAGTGTCTGTGTTTGTAGATATACAACATGTTTTGTCCACGCAATCATAACCATATGAAAACAACCATGCACATGTGCACATCCCACACAGAAGTGTGCACACACGCGCACACACACTCCTGCACACACACACACACGCACACACACACGCACGCACACACACACACACACACACACACACAAACACACACACACACACACACACACACACACACACACACACACACACACACACACACACACACACACACACACACACACACACACACACACACACACACACACAGGCACTCTGAAGTGCACTCATGCACGTGCACACCACAGTGCATTACACTGAGGTGCATGCAGGTTGATTGCATTCATTGTGCAGTGAGTATGAGGATATTTTCTTGCTGCCATGCTGTCAAAGCAAAGCAAACCAGCCATCGACATGAAAGCCTGGACACTCTCTGAATGGGTCCTAGACGCCGCTGCCTGATTGGCTAGCACAAACTCCTTTTTGGATTGAAACTGTTGATTGGTTATCTGTGTGGAGCTAAACCTTCATTTATTTATTTTTAAATATTTTTGGGGACTTTTTTTCTTTATTTTTCACATGACAGTGGAGGAGAGACAGGAAAGGATCGGCAAATGGCCGGGGCCGGAATCGAACGTCGCCAGCGTAGTAACCCAGTGCCCTGAAGCTGCAGTTTGTTTGGACAGCTGTCGAGGGCAGTCATGGGTAAGCAGTCGGGCAGTCATGGGTAAGCAGTCGGGCAGTCATGGGTAAGCAGTTACGGTAGGGACACATAGGAGGCGAAGCAAGCGAAGCGAAGAGAGGCGAAATCCAACCGTCATCAGGTCGTCGCGGCGAATCAAATGGAATGGAACAGTTATGTTGTTGATTTGATTTGGTCGCGGCAGG
>NC_085871.1:15475673-15483173 GCF_034702125.1 Engraulis encrasicolus
AAGAGGGGCTAAATTCCGCCTAATTTCAACAAATTGCATTGATTTCTACATGCTTAAAACTGCAGGAAATAAAAACGCCAAAACGGCAGACGGCCATCCCAAGCAGCCCAATTGGGCGGGTAAGCGGCCAATCTGGCAACACTGCAGGAGAGACCGCACAGCCAGCAGTGGCAGTGGCAAGAGCCGCATGTTAATCAAGTGGATGGTGGCGGTCAGGGAAGACGACAGGGCCGGACAAAGGGGTCAGTTGTCCCGGGCCCAGGGTTAGAGGGGGAGAGGGAACCCAAAAATTGGGTCCTCATTACATTTGTATGTACTGGATCGGGTGGGGCCCTTTCAGATGGCTTTTGTTCCGGGCTCGGCCAAAGCTGTGAGCGGGCCCTGGTGGCGGTGCATCACTGTGGGATGCCTTCTCTTGTATTCCTTACACAGGCCAGTGGGCTTTGGGTCCATTGTTGCACTGATGATTCAAGATTCAAGATTCAAGATTCAAGATTAGTTTATTACGTCTTATTATAGGTTTGAAGCCTATAAAGAGTAAAAATTGTTGTGTTTTTCTTGTGTCCTCAAAAAGATTTTAAAAATAAAAATAAAAAAAGAGGGGGGGGGGGGGAAAAAGTGCAAAGAAAGTGCCTTGTTGTCTTCAGCATGAATTCAGTAATCTTATTGCTTGGTGGAAGAAACTACTTTGGAGTCTGGTAGTATGAGATTTCAGGCTTCTGTACCGTTTCCCAGATGGTAACATAGTAAACAGTCCATGGTTGGGGTGACTAGGATCAGCCAAGATTTTCTTTGCCTTCCTGATGCTCCTTCCCTCAAATAGCTCCAGTATGGAGGGTAAGTCACAGCCACATATATTCTGAGCTGTACGCACAACCCTCTGTAGAGCTCTCCTGTTGGCTTGAGAGCAGTTCCCATACCATGCAGTAATGGTCCCCGTCAGAATGCTCTCGATGGTGCCTCTGTAAAACGACCTCAGGATCTTGGGTCTCATCCCAAACTTCCTCAATCGTCTGAGGTGGTACAGACGTTGCTGGCTTTTTTTAACAGTGCGGGAGATGTGATCTTAGTGTCGTTTTACATACTGTGTGTGCAATGCTGATTGTATGTGTATTGTGACTGTTCCTTTTTCTATTGTTTTCCGTCCTATTGTATTCTATGGTTAAGGCTCGCTCTCTCTCTCTCTCTCTCTCTCTCTCTCTCTCTCTCTCTCTCTCTCTCTCTCTCTCTCTCTCTCTCTCTCTCTCTCTCTCTCTCTCTGTGTGTGTGTGTGTGTGTGTGTGTGTGTGTGTGTGTGTGTGTGTGTGTGTGTGTGTGTGTGTGTGTGTGTGTGTGTGTGTGTGTTCGTGTGTGCGTGTGTGTGTGTGTGCGCATGCTCATTCTGCAGCCCGTTCAATTGAATTAATAATAGATACAGACAGAGTGTCATCCACACGCTCCACATAGTTTTGACAGGTACCGCACTGTAGATGGACAGCATTGGGCAAAAGGCAAACAGACCAAACCGGTTGGCTTAGAGTTCAACCCTTTTTGAGTAGCAGCTACTGTAAATAGCTAAAGGCTACAACAATCCTCTGACAGCATGGCCCTTTGAAGTGTTATCTGCTACCATGTTTGACACGAGAGAAGCATTCCTCAGGCAAGTTTGTGAACAGATGCCTCAGAATGAGCCTTTAGGGCCACTGTGATTTGCTTATGGTTCTTTTCTTGACCCGCTCTACTCGTTTTATCGTGTCTTAATCACATCGCTCTCTCTCATTTCCTTTTGGGCTCTCTCTCTCTTCCCAGCACTTCCCTTTTCCAACCACTCTCATTACTCTTTCATTACTCTTTCTCTGATCGTTCTCCCTCCTTGCCCCCCCCCCCCCCCCCCCCCCTTTTTTCCAATCTCATTGTTATCCCTCTTTCACCCCTTTGCCATCGCAACACATCTTTCTCTGTTACACATCTCTGTTTACCCCCTCTGGCTCGGGGCTTGGCCTGGTTGGATGCGGGACAGGATTCTCTCTCTCTGTCTCTCTGTCTCTGTCCGTCCGTCCGTTTTCAAAGTATGGCGCAGCCTCTTGCGCTGGCCTTTGAAGGAGCACCTTTGTGTCGGCACCTTTGGAGCCGATAGGGACCCCGCTGGCACAGAGAGAGGACAGCTACGTGTAGGGCTGAAATCTGACAGGTTGGCATGGTGGTGTCAGAGATTCTTTAAGTATATACTGCTCTCTCCGGTGGTGTTTAGGACTTGGTTGAGGCGTGACAACGTGCCATTTTCTGCAGAGTGGGCTGGGCACTGGATCAGAAGAGTCTCCCCAGGTTGGCACGGCCCCGCTTACTATCCTCCATTGATCTACACACAGAAAGGCGCGCACTTGCACGCAGGCACACACACACATTGACTGTTGTTGTTTGGTAACAGTGTGTGTGTGTGTGTGTGTGTGTGTGTGTGTGTGTGTGTGTGTGTGTGTGTGTGTGTGTGTGTGTGTGTGTGTGTGTGTGTGTGTGTGTGTGTGTGTGTGTGTGAGTTCAAGATATTCAGATAAGCATCTCAACAATTGGTCAATGCATTCTTTGCAACTCTTCACGCAACGGCAACAGCATCTCTAGATTCTTTGGAAAGAACATCTCACTGTACCTGTATTGTGACAAATAAAGTAATACTGCCACTATGCACAGGGTGTGTGTGTGTGTGTCTGGCATGCAACAAACATTAACATTCTCACCCGTCGTAACTGCAGACGATAACGTAGAAAAAGGAGTGGTAATATGGTATTGAAAGATCCAAATCAAGAAGTGTGTGTGTGTGTGTGTGTGTGTGTGTGTGTGTGTGTGTGTGTGTGTGTGTGTGTGTGTGTGTGTGTGTGTGCGTGCGTGCGTGTGTGCATGCTTGTGTGCGTGCGTACGTGCACGCGTGCGTGTGTGTGTGTGTGTGTGTGTGTGTGTGTGTGTGTGTGAGAGAGAGAGAGTTCAAAGATGGTCATTCAGACAAGCATCTCAACAATTGGTCAATGCATTCTTTGCAACTCTCTAGATTTCTCTAGAATCTCTAGATTCTTTGGAAACAACATCTCATTTAACCTGTAGTGTGACAAATAAAGTAATAGGCCTACTACTATTATGCACAGGTTTTGTGTGTGTGTGTGTGTGTGTGTGTGTGTGTGTGTGTGTGTGTGTGTGTGTGTGTGTGTGTGTGTGTGTGTGTGTGTGTGTGTGTGTGTGTGTGTGTGTGTGTGTGTGTGTGTGTGTGTGTGTGTCTGTGTGTGTGTGTGTGTGTGTGTCTGTGTGTGTGTATGTGTTGTGCACGTGCGAACAATGGTGGATGGAGGCCTGATGGTGTGTGCGTGTGTGCGTGTGTGCGTGTGTGTGTGTGTGTGTGTGTGTGTGTGTGTGTGTGCGCGCACGTGCGTGCGTGTGTGTGTGTGTGCGCGTGCGTGTGTGTGTGTTCCGTAATGTTTTATGGTAGCGTACTTTCAGCCACTGGATGGGATTTATGTTTTCTTAATTAGCGGCAGTCAAGCCCTCTGCCTAATTCCTTCGCCTCTGCTTCCTGCTGTTTGACGGGGGCCTTTTTGTTTGGAGCCAAGTTTGGCATGCCAAGTGCACTCTCTCTTTCACTGCACATTTCTTACTCCCGTCCCGGACACTCCCTCTCTCTGGTGCATAAATAGACTCTCTCTCTCTCCGTCTCTTTCTATCTCTCTCTCTCTCTCTCTCACTCTTTTTCTCTCTCTTTCTATCTCTCTCTCTCTCTCTCTCACTCTTTTTCTCTATCTCTGTCTTTCCCTCGCGCTCTCCCTCTCTCTCTCTTTCTTTCTTTCTGACACATGCACGCACGCACGCATGCACACACATACAAACACACACACACACACACACACACACACACACACACACACACACACACACACACACACACACACACACACACACACACACACACACACACACACACACACACACACACACGGGCACATGGTGTGCTGCGCCGTCATGTCACCATGGTTTGGTGGTATGTGACAAGTGCAACCAGGCCTAATTAGCACACTTGATTTTTAAAAAGAAACTTTTTCTCAGCCCTGTTTTTATACATCAATCCAATCAAGGCTTTTTCACACCTTTTGCACAAACTCATTTCAGTTTGTTTACCCAATCAGTTCACCCCTCTGATTAGATGATAGATAGAAATCTCTAGAAGGAGGAAGAAAAGCTATTTTTCACCCCTGATATTATGAATTGATCAGTAATACTTAGATACATTGTGACACTGCCCCCCCCCTTTTTTTTATTGCCTGCGAATGGGTCTAGTCTCGGTCAATGCCCCAGGCCTTGAAACTGGCGGACGAATCACAATGCAGGAGTTGTTCCCATCAACAATCTTCCAATGTCTCATTGATCGGGGCCAGACTAAATATTCACATTTAATCTCACATTTAGTCTGGTTTGCCAGTCTAATATTTTACACCTTTTTTTAAAGATTTCACACAGTCAGCTCCCTCCTGCCTGACTGTTTGCCTGGTTGACCCAGCAGCAGTGCTTGTACGTATACGGTATATGGGGGAAGTAGATGAAAGCGCACCACAGCGAGAGCGAGAGCTCCGTTACTGGAAAAGGTTACACAGAGCCGTGGCCATGAATGTGCTCCGTGGCTTTAACAGTGGCGTTTAATGAGTTCCTGGTCCCTCTAATGCACCCGGGGTGGAGTGCAAGATGAGGGGAAAGTGAAGGCCACGCAATTGTAAAATGTCACTTACACACATGCACGCGCCAGTGACCAAGTGACCGTTGGGAGACGTATGTGTGTATGTGTGTGTGCGTGTGTTCGTGCGTGCGTGCGTGTTTGTGTGTGTAGCGTAACAAGGAAGTGAAGGGCAAAGTAATTGAGTACTGTGTGGTGGATATGGTAGGGGTGGTTACATGAGGGGTGTGTCTGTCCTCTGTCTGGGGGCATTGCGGTCACTTTGGAAAGAGGCAGGCCTGCACACAGTCACAGTTTATTTAGTTAAATATGGAGGCCACAACTTTGTCCTGTGTGACCCATACGGTATGACTGACGAAGATCTAGTGTCATCAAAACATGTTTTAAGGGAATTTCATGGAAGTTTATTTTTGTTGTATATTTGGCAGTGTACAGATTGACATGTAGCCTACCTCTTTCCAATGTCTGAGACTGACACCATTGTCTGGCAAATGCAAAAAGTTACTTTGGATGTGTGCAGCCACTACTGAAAAACAGGTTGGGGCACTTAAACACTCAAACACATGCCCCTACTTCACCCTGCCATGGCCTGGCACCGCATGGATCTGGCATACATCATCTGGCATACATTCTCTTCTCTTCTCTTCTCTTCTCTTCTCTTAGCCTCCTTTTCCTCTCCTCTCCTCTCCTCTCTTTTCCTCTCTTCCTCTCCTCTCCTCTCCTCTCCTTTCCTCTCCTCTCCTTTCCTCTCCTCTCCTCTCCTCTCCACTCCTCCTCTCCTCTCCTCTCCTCTCCTCTCCTTAAAGTTCCTCAATCTCTGTCCTGGCCTCACCTCTTGACATCCTCTCCTCTCCTCTCCTCTCCTCTCCTTTCCTCTTCTCTCCTCTCCTCTCCTCTCCTCTTCTCTCCTCTCCTCTCCTTACCTCTTCTCTCCTCTCCTCTCCTCTTCTCTCCTCCTTTTCATCCCCTCCTTTCCTTTCTTTTTTGAAACGTTCAGTCCTTTTATCTCCCTTCTCCCATATCTTCTCTCATGTTTGCCTCATTTACAGTAATATCTCTCTTTAATCTCTGCCCACTTCTATTTACAGTCCTCTGTTCATTCTCTCCTCAATTTGGCCTCTCCTCTCTTCTCTACTGTGGGCAGTGGCTGTGCAGTTATGTGCTGCGACAAGGCTCTGACCTCAGTGGAATTCACCACCTTGTCTGTGTCTGTGTGTCTTTGTCAGTGTGTCTGTATTTCTGTGTGTGTGTGTGTGTGTGCGTGTGTGTGTGTGTGTCTGTGTGTGTGTGTGTGTGTGTGTGTGTGTGTGTGTGTGTGTGTGTGTGTGTGTGTGTGTGTGTGTGTGTGTGTGTGTGTGTGTGTGTGTGTGTGTGTGTGTGTGTGTGTGCGTGTGCGTGCGTGCGTGTGTGTGAATGTGTAAGCCTGTATGCATTTGAGTGGTATGTGGGTAGTGGTAACATACACTGAGTGCATGAACCTGTTGTGTGCGAATCTGTGTGTGTGTGTGTGATATGTGTGTGAAGTCAAGCAAGTGTCACCGCCACTTCTCTCAAGCCGATCACAGCTAAATGTTCCGCTGTGGGTTGCTAATCCCAGTATGCCAGCCATGTCTCACACTCCCCCCACTGTGTCACTCTCTCACCCATCTCTCCGCCCGTCTCCCACTCCCTCTATCACTCCAGGTGTCTCCTTCCTCCCTGTCTCACTGCAATTGGCCGCTGTCTTTCTCTCTATCTCTCTCCCTCTCTCCCTCTCTCTGCCCCCGTTCCCCTTCTAACCTCTCCCTCCCTCTCAGGCCTGGTGTCTCTCCTTGTTCCCTGTCTCACTGCAACAGGCACGGCTTCTCCCTGAGTTCACTCCCTTTCCCATCTCAGTTGCCTCTCTCTCTCTCTCTCACTCGCTCTTCCTGTCTCTCTCTCTCTCTCTCTCTCTCTCTCTCTCTCTCTCTCTCTCTCTCTCTCTCTCTCTCTCTCTCTCTCTCTCTCTCTGCTGACGGCTGCTCTGTGCCCCACAGGAATGTCTGCGATGTGCTGTGTGGCTGGGGGGTGGTAGTAATAGGTATTTGTGTGTGTGTGTGTGTGTGTGTTGGTGCGTGTGTGTGTGTGTCTGTGTGTGTGTGTGTGTGTGTGTGTGTGCGTGCGTGTGTGTGTGTGTGTGTGTGTGTGTGTGTGTGTGTGTGTGTCTGTGTGTGTGTGTGTGTGTGTGTGTGTGTGTGTGTGTGTGTGTGTGTGTGTGTGTTTGAGGTATGAAACGTAAGATAGGGACATTGGGTCGCAGAGGGGTCAACCCCTGCTGGTAGCTGGTGTGGCATTGGACTAGAAGGTTGGAGGGTCAGGTGCTGTGTGTGTGTGTGTGTGTGTGTGTGTGTGTGTGTGTGTGTGTGTGTGTGTGTGTGTGTGTGTGTGTGTGTGTGTGTGTGTGTGTGTGTCTGTGTCTGTGTCTCTGTGTGTGTCTGCATGTGTGTGTGTGTGTGCGCGCGCGTGTGTGTGGGTACGGTATATCTATATCTGGGTCACTGACAGCTTGAGGGGTTGGGTTTGACTGTGTGTGTCCGTGTTCGTGTCCGTGTCCGTGTGTGTGTGTCTGTGTGTGTGTGTGTGTGTGTGTGTGTGTGTGTGTGTGTGTGTGTGTGTGTGTGTGTGTGTGTGTGTGTGTGTGTGTGTGTGTGTGTTTGTCCTGAGCCCACATCTTTGGCTTAATACGAGAGAAAGCTGCTGTCCTTAAATAGATGCTGGGATACACCTCACCATCTACCGCTCTTCAACAATTGGCCCAAAGTGGGGACCCTTCGGATCTTGAAACGAGCACAGGCTAA
>NC_085871.1:15490673-15495673 GCF_034702125.1 Engraulis encrasicolus
GGGGTGTGCACGATATGACTATATTAAACCACGAAGAATTAGAACGATTAGAAGATCGGTGACAATCTGCCAAAGTGGATAAATTGTATAGATCGCCTTGGAGTGAGGATGTTTACTTTAACAGAGTGAGGATGTTCTCCTTCTCAAGAGTAATATTTACTTACTTAGCCCCTTAAGACACGATATTACAAATTAGCTGTTACCAGAATGGAAATTACCAAGTCGTAATGTATTACTAAAGGCCCCGTGCACTGTCAGAATAGTGTAGTACTATAGTAGTTAACTTTCAATGTCTATTACAGCGTGCCTCAGGAGGTACGGCATGCATTAAGGGGCTACTGCTGTTGTCTTTTAATTTTACTTCTTTTTTCACTGAGTTTATTATATTCCAATAGTGTATCAGAGTGTTATCAGGTCCCTTTATTGCGCCTGAAGTGAGTGATGCTTTTGGGTTGTGGTAGTATGAACAAAGTCAAAACAAAGTGTGGAGAGGCAGCCTTTAGCTTCTATGCTTCAAAGCTTTGGAACCAGCTTCCAGATGACGTGAAAAATGCACCCACTATTGATAGCTTTAAATCTAGACTCAAGACAAAGCTGTTCTCAGATGCTTTCCCCTAGCTCAATTTTTTTTATTATTTTACTATTATTATCATTTTACCTTATGTTTTATCTTAATGTTTTAAATGTTCTTTGACTCTAATTTAATTCCTTCTTTCTTCCATGTTTCCTTTCTTTTTTGCATTTGTTAATCTTGTGAAGCACATTGAGTTGCACCTGTGTATGAAATGCGCTACACAAATAAACTTGCCTTGCCTTGCCTATGAGGCAGTGATTTCCAACCAAACACACTCCAGGGGGGCACATGGTAGCCTGGCTCTCACCCAGACCCTTCGTGCTTCGTGCATCTTCGTTAAACTTCGGGAGCTCGCACGAGGGTCTGGAAATCTTAGATGAGCCCGAACGGCATCAGATATTTCATGGCCTGTCCAATCAGAATCGCGGGGCGAGATCGCGGGGCGGGGTATATACAAGTCAGTGGTTGAAGTAGTAGTGATTCAAAAAAGCCACGGGAATTCTCTAATCAGGTTTGAGCTGTTTTGAACACACCCGCGCCTTTCCAGAGCTAAGCGATTGTCAATGTTCCAGATGTGAGAACCAGGTTAGGCACATGGTGTCCAATGACAAATGTGTGGAGCTGTGATCACGTACAAAGGCAAAGTGCACACAAACTACATATTTTTCAAAATTGAGTTCAGACTGAAAATGGACTGAAAACAGACTGAACACACTGAAACCTTTACCGTGTGAAAAAAGCCTTATGGTCCATGTGTCCTCTTTTATAGATAGGCCTATTACTATATCAGATTTGCAGTAACTACAATCAACTACTATACCTAATACCAATATGTTTAAAGCATTTAGCTCAGTGTTGGCGTAGTTGCTACACTTTGTATTTGTAGGTCAGTGTAGAGCATGTGTGAGGGTTACACATGGTAGGATAAAAAATGCTCTGGAAACATTTGCGTCAGGGGAGGAGGATGGGGGAGTGGGGAGAGAGGAGAGGGATGGGGGGATGAGTAGAATAGGAGAGATGGGGGAGCACTGTTATAGAAGAGGAAATAGGCAGAGGAGAGAAGGGAAAGGTATAATGGGAGTGGTGCAATGTGCCACACCAGGCTTTGCAGAGGAGCAAGATGGAGAGCAGGAGAGGGTAGAGGAGAGAGAAGAGAGGCCAGAGGAGGGGTGTGATGTGCTGTGCTGTGCTATGCTGTGGTACCAGAATTAGCTTTGTTCCAGCATGGCATGATGAGAAAGTGTTAAGTGCACTGCGCTGGGGATGCTATGTTGCAGCATGCTAGCCAGGCTGTGCCCTCCTAGTGACGCAACACTTTCAGCTTTGCAACTAGTCAGGTCAAGAGCAATGCAAGTACTTTCTGAATTCCCGAAAATACAGGAACTCCTCCCACTTTGTCGGTAAGCTAACAACCATAAGCAAACCAAGGGAGGCGGGTCAACCATGCCGTTTGGGAAATGTTAATTGTTATACTCTTGGTCAGACCAAGTCTTGAAGAGATTTGAACATCGTTGATAATCAGGCTAGCAGCACACTAACATTACATGGGGGACACAAGATTTAATCTGGCACTTCCCAACTTCCTAATCACTTCCCAACCTTTTCCCATCTCTCTCTTGCACTATAGTTTCCTGTCTCCACCTTCACTGTCCTGTCCAAATAAAGGCAAGAAAAGGTACAAAAAAACACATTTTTTAATCAGCTTTGTGTGTCTCTCAAAGCATTCAGGTTTTTCCTCTACAGCAGTTGACAGGTTGGGCCGAGGGGTGGGGACGGGAATGGGAAAATTATGCCATATTCTCTCATTTGTCATACTGTTAATGGAAGCTGCTAAAAAAGCAAAACTCTTTGCCATCTATGCAGCAACAAGACACTGCATCAGTAAAATAGTAAAATAGTAAAATAATATATCAGGCTCTCTATTCGGAGAGCAGCATGGAGAAGGGGAGGAGGGAGGTGAAGACGGCTAGAGGCAATGCGGAGGTGAAGAGGAGGAGAAATGTGGTGCAGTGCAGTGTGGTGTGATGAGTGAAGAGAGAGGAGGGGAAAAGTGGAGGAGGGAGGTATAGTAAAGAGAGATAGAGAAAAAAAGGTAAGGTAAGGTAACTTTACAGAGAAAAAGAGAGCAGAGAGGAATGGAAATCTGGTGTGGTGCAGTGTGATGTGAAGAGTGAATGGATGGATGGAAGAAAGAGAAGGGGAAAGTTGAGGAGGGGGGGTAGAGTCGAGAGCAGGGGTTCCCAACCTGATCCAACTTGGGGCCCACTTGAAATGTTCACAAATGTTCAGGGGCCTACTTCTGACCCACACAACACAACTCAAATAAATAGTCAACAGCAACAGACACAGACATTGTTTTGATTTTTAGAAAATGATTTCAAGGAATACCTTTGCAGCCCACAGTTTGAGAATCACCAAGTTAGAGGGAATGCGGAGGTGAAGGGGAGGACAGAGGAGAGAGAGGAAGAGAAATGTGGTGCGGTGTGATGTGAGGAGTTTATGGATCGAGGAAGAGAGAAGAGGGGAAAAGGGAGGGAGGGAGGTGCAGTCAAGAAGGCTAGGGGGAATGCAGAGGAGGAGGAGAGGAGGAAGACAGGAAGAGAGAGTGGAGGAGGAGGAGAGAGGAGGAGAATGTGGTGCAGTGTGATGTGAAGAGTGAATAGATGGGGGAAGAGAGAGAAGGGGAAAGTGGAGGACAGGGGGTGCAGTTAAGAAGGCTGGAGGGAATGCAGAGGAGGAGGAGAGGAGGAAGACACGATCAGAGGAGGAGAGGAGAGAGGAGGGGGAGAGAGAAGAGAGGAGGAAAAATGCAGTGTGATGAGACTGAATGGAGCAGCAGAGAGAACAGAGAGAAGGGGAAGTGTGTTGAGTTGTATTGTGGTGTGGTGTGGCGTGCCAGCCTGTATTTTGTTGCAACTGGAGTGGTGTGTGGTGTGTGTGGTGTCTAACGGATGGGGAAGAGAGTAGAGAGAAGAGGGGAGGTATCTTATGTTGTGGCGTGGTGTGGTGCAGTGTGGTGTGGTGTGCCATGTGCTCTGTTGAAGCTGGAGGAGTGTGTGGTGTGAAGAGTCTAAAGGATGTTTTGTTCTGTTGTGCTGCTTGCAGCTGTGCCTGGGCTGGGGCTGTAGAGGAAATGTCTTCAGAGGCAGCTGCAAGGTGGGTTAGTGAGAAGGGCAGCTGAAGGGGTTGGTTTAGTTACACCGGGGACACATACACGCACATTTGGCCACGTGAAGCGAACTTTGTCATTCATGGCGAAGGTAAGTGAACAGAGATGAAGCGAAGTGAACATATTTGGCCAAGTTTAATGTTATGCAAAGGAGGAGCAGATTTCGCAACAACCAATCAAATCAACAACACAAACGTTTCAATCGATTTGATTCGCTGCTGCAACCTACAGTATTGACCGTTGAGCTGTCAGAATGGGTTTTGCCTCTCTTCACTTTGTTCATTTCGCCTGCATGTGTTCCTGGCGTTAGGAGGACGAGAGTAGTTGGAGGAAGCACTCTACTATAATGCTGCCCTGCGCACAGCGAAAAGGCAGTAAGCTTATTTGTAGGCCTATTAAGGTTTTTTTTGGTAGATTATTGACATGATGCTGTTTTGTTTCTCTATACCAGTGTTTCTCAACCTTTTTTTAGGCGAGGCACCCTTTCAATTCATGAAAAATTTCAAGGCACCCCAAACCAACAAGCCGTAACATGGCATCACATCCGATACCACAAAAGCTTGGAAAAGTAACACATTAGGAGACGTTCGAAGTTGCAGCTGACTGGAGCGACCTATATTTACTTTATTGTGCGTAAATGGCAGATGAAAGATTCCACTGACTAGCATTAACTTATCAATTTAGACAATAATTTATCAGCCACGTTTCCGCGGCACCCCTGAGGGGGCCCCGCGGCACCCCAGGGTGCCCCGGCACCCCTGTTGAGAAACACTGCTCTACACTATTACTACCCCATTCTTTGCAGATGAGTAATTGTGTTTAACTTCATATTTTGATATAAAATCCTGTATAACTTATTGAATAACAATGCAATTACTGCCTTTTTGCTTTGTTGGGCAGTATAGTGGTGGGGTGTGGTTTGGTGTGTGAAGAACTCCCACATCAGGGGATTGAGGAGGAGAGGCGAAGAACATACCGTGTAAAACTCATGTACTTATGGACTGCAGTTAGATGCATCGCATATTCCGGTTTCCAACAGAATGTAGTCAGTATTCGGTTTAAATCAAGTGCTGCAATATTCTGCTGACGTGTGTGGAACTGTGTTCTGCAACCGGAATGTTCTCTGAACACGCCCCCATTCGGAATGCATTAAGTGTTTAGATGACCCGTGTGCAAACTGAATGCTGCCCGAATATTCCCTATACACAATTGCAGTCATGGAGGCCGACCAATAGTACTGATATATAGGGGTGTGTC
>NC_085871.1:15505673-15510673 GCF_034702125.1 Engraulis encrasicolus
ACCAATATGTCAATGTTTTAAAATACAATTAATGGTTGAAAATGACTACGCAGGACAAAGATGTTAAGGGTTTGATATTAACAGAGTACATTTGCTAGTACATTTCATTACAATGTGCATTATTTCTTATCATTCACACGTTGGCAGGTTGCCTGTAGCACTTACCCCTTTGTCCATATTGTAAAGCCAATGAGCCAAAATAATAGTCTGTCTCAGTTATACCTAAATAGCTGTAAGCCACTGTGTAGACCTATAGAAGCGCCAGTTCAGTTTTATAAACCTCAGTATAAACTTCATTTTTAAACAAACATAAGCTTGCAAGTTATGAATTAAGAAAGTTCTGGGGTGCATTTCTCAAAACCATAGTTGCTGACCACATTAGCTAATTTGTTGTTTGCTATGCAATTTTCCATTGGTAACAACAAGTTTGAAGAAGGCCAGACGGCCGAAACGTCACTTCACCAATAAAACATGGAGCATAGTGTGCGGCATTCTTTTCATTTTCTTTAACAACAAGTTGCTAACTAGGCTAACAGCTACACTTTCGAGAAACGCACCCCTGCTTTGTAGCCCTTCTGTGGGTATTACAGTAGTGACACGCAGCGCAGAGTAGCCACAGATATTAAATGATATCATGTATAAATCCATCTTGACGTCTGTGACGCATGGCATGTCTTCTACTTGAAAGTTGGTCAACCGGACACGAACCCTGCTGATTGAAGAGCCTCAGTGTGTGTGTGTGTGTGTGTGTGTGTGTGTGTGTGTGTGTGTGTGTGTGTGTGTGTGTGTGTGTGTGTGTGTGTGTGTGTGTGTGTGTGTGTGTGTGTGTGTGTGTGTCCTTGTGGGGTGCAGTCAAGCATTAGGGAAAGAAAGAGAGAGAGAGAGAGAGAGAGAGAGAGAGAGAGAGAGAGAGAGAGAGAGAGAGAGAGAGGGGGAACAGAAGTGATTGGAGAGGGTATAATCTTACCAACAGCTTGTACTGTAGCTTCCCAAGACCAACAGTTAACAATGGGCTTCACACGCACACACTCACGGACGCACAAGTACACGCCCGTACACAACGTAACAATGGGCCACGCATCCTGCAATTTACTTGATTACATGTGTGCCACTACAGGCTGAGTTGAACGCCAACCAACAGTGTGTGAGTGCGCGTGAGTGCGCATGCGTGCGTGTGTGCGTGTGTATGTACATGTGTACGTGCGTGCCTGCGTGCTTGCATGCATGTGTGTGTGTGTGTGTGTGTGAATGTGTGCGCGTGCGCGCGCATGTGTGTGTGTGTGTGCGTGTATGTATGTGTTATTCCAAAGTGTGCAGGCCTGAGCATTTCATCTTGATCTTTGCATGTGTCTTTGCATGTGTAGGATTGGCATTGTGCTGATGTTTCTGAGGAAGAGGGTGCGCAGAACAATGGCATCAATTATGCCAGTGCCTTTCTTGCCCTCCCCTTGCTCTCTTTCCTCCTCCTCTCCAGTCATCCATCCATTCATCCATCCATCCATCCATCCCTTCCTCCGTACCAGTCTATTTCAACAGTACAAGACTTTGTTGTTGAGGAGGCGAAATATTGCAACAAGAGGACAATGTGTGTGTGTGTGTGTGTGTGTGTGTGTGTGTGTGTGTGTGTGTGTGTGCGGTGTGTGTGTGTGTGTGTGTGTGTGTGTGTGTGTGTGTGTGTGTGTGTGTGTGTGTGTGTGTGTGTGTGTGTGTGTGTGTGTGTGTGTGCATGTGCGCGCGTGCGTGCGTGCGTGCGTGCGTGTGCATGTGTGTGTGTGTGTGTGGTGTACCAGTGCTTCAGGGTTCTGGACAAAGATTGTGTCGGTCCTCTCTATGTCGTCCTCAGACGGTCCACGGTCCACTGTCTTTTATTTTGCCCAATTGTTTTGATTGGAAAATGCAAGCTTGTACACGTGTATGTGTGTGTTGCTGTCTGTGTGTGGGTGGGGTGGGGATCTATGGGTAGATGTGTAGTGAGTGTGTGCTCTTACTTCTGTGTCTGTATGTGTGTCTGTGCATGTATGCATGTGCATGTGACTGAGTGTGTTTGTTTATGTTTGAGTGTACTCAGCTGTGCTTTGGCCCGACAAATGTATAAAGCCGCGTCTTAAGGGGATAATGCATTTCGTACAAAGATACAAGAAAAACATAAAATTGAAAACGTTAGAAACAAAGAAACAATGAATATTAAAATGAAACATATTTAGAATCAAAAAGGCCTAACAGGGAGCAAATGCAGTGATTTCAGGATTGGTGTAATGTGCTCAGTCTTTTTTGTTTTGGTCAGAACATACATGCACATACGTACGCATGTACACACACACAGGCGCACAGCTTAGCTCACAGATGAATGTCCTTGTAGGATGTTCTATAAACAAATGTAAAACAAAGTACGTTTTAAATAATTGTTGGACCCAACTAAACTAATCAAATCTGTAGTCTGGTAGTCTGGCGACAATGAAGAGTCAGTAGGGAACACATGGCGACGAGAGAGAGAGAGAGAGAGAGAGAGAGAGAGAGAGAGAGAGAGAGAGAGCGTGTGAAGTGTTGTACGTGCTCACATACTACAAATACTACACACGCTGTACTGTTGACTGCTCATGTCACTGCATGCTCATATAAAGAACCAACACATGCACAAACAAACGTGCTTGTGGAAAGAGAGACACAAACAAGCACATATACAGTATGTAGGTATTATACACACTACAGTATGACTATGCTGTGTCAGATCAGTCAGATGTGCGTCAGGGAATCAGTCAGTTCTGTCTCAGAACCAGCACATGGAGGGACAGGCTGACTGGCTGAGGAACAGCATGGCTCTGACAGACGTGCGTGCGCGTGCGTGCGTGCGTGCGTGCGTGTTTGTGTGTGTGTGTCTGTGTGTGTGTGTGTGTGTGTGTGTGTGTGTGTGTGTGGTGTGGTGTGCGTGTGCGTGTGCGTGTGTGTGGTGTGTGTGTGTGTGTGTGTGTGTGTGTGTGTGTGTGTGTGTGTGTGTGTGTGTGTGTGTGTGTGCGTGTGTGTGCGTGTGTGCGTGTGCGTGTGTGTGCTTGCATTTGTGTGTGTGTGTGTGTGTGTGTGTGTGTGTGTGTGTGTGTGTGTGTGTGTGTGTGTGTGTGTGTGTGTGTGTGTGCGTGCGTGTGTGTGTGTGTGTGTGTGCGTGTGTGTGCTTGCATGTGTGTGTGTGTGTGTGTGTGTGTGCGTGTGTGTGTGTGTGTGTGTGTGTGTGTGTGTGTGTGTGTGTGTGTGTGTGTGTGTGTGTGTGTGTGTGTGTGTGTAGTGTGTCTAGGGGTGGGTATTGGCAAAGGGTTCACGATTCGATGCGCATCACGATACACATGCCACGATGCGATTCTATCACGATGCATCGCGATTCATGCACTACTGTGATGCATTGCGATATTTACTTCAGTAAATGTGTAAAATACAGCTTATTTGTCAGTTGCTGTGTAGCTTTCTTAAGTCAGTTCATTCTATTTAAGCATTCTATCATCTGGGAGAGAGCTTACATCACAACAGAAATATTACCTATTCTCTACTGAACAAAATAACCCGTGGCAAATCGAATTTTATTGTTATCAAATAATCAATTGTCATGAATCCATGCAGTATATTGAGAAAATAAGTATCACGATACCTTGTCATGAATCGATGCATTGTATCGTGAGAGTAAGTATCGCGATGCATCGATATGACGATTATTTTGCACACCCCTAAGTGTGTCTGTCTGACTGGTGAGAGGTGTGAGTGGGCGACAGAGGAACGTGCAGAATGTGTCAGAGGGCGAGGGGTCAGCCGATAACACACTAGACTCTGTGTGTGTGTGTGTGTGTGTGTGTGTGTGTGTGTGTGTGTGTGTGTGTGTGTGTGTGTGTGTGTGTGTGTGTGTGTGTGTGTGTGTGTGTGTGTGGTGTGTGTGTGAGTGCGTGCGTGCGTGCGTGCATGCGTGCGTGCGTGCGTGCGTGCGTGCATGCGTGCATGCGTGCCTGCGTGCGTGCGTGTGCGTGCGTTTGTGTGTGTGCTTGCCTCTTTTCAAGTGCCTCCCTGATCCCTCTTGTCAATCAGGCACCGTGTTCTCTGTAACTCAGCCTGCAGGAACAAGCTGTAAATAACTTCCGGGTCACGGAGGGGTCATTGCTAAGAGGGGGCCCCTGGGTACTGTCTGCTCTATGACGTGCGTCACTTCAGGTGACAGCCAATGACGGGCTAGGTGGTTAGCAGAGCGACAATCCAGTACCTCATTCTCATTCAAACATAGGCGTACATAGGTTTGCACACTACTGTATATGTACATATACTGTATGTGGACTGCCAAACATCAACACCTTGACTGCCATGACTGAAGTACCCTCAAGCAAAACACCTTGCCTCACATTACTCCTGGGACTTTAACCAATATGTCAATGTTTTAAAATACAATTGATGGTTGAAAATGACTACGCAGGACAAAGATGTTAAGGGTTTGATATGAACAGAGTACATTTGCTAGTACATTTCATTACAATATGCATTATTTCTTATCATTGACATGTTGGCAGGTTGCCTGTAACACTTAGCCCTTTGTCCATATTGTAAAGCCAATGTGGCCCTTGGGCCAAAATAATAGTCTGTCTCAGTTATACCTAAATAGCTGTAAGCCACTGTGTAGGCCTATAGAAGTGCCAGTTCAGTTTTATAAACCTCAGTATAAACTTCATTTTTAAACAAACATAAGCTTGCAAGTTATGAATGAAGAAAGTTCTGGGGTGCATTTCTCAAAACCATAGTTGCTGACTACATTAGCTAATTTGTTGTTTGCTATGCAATTTTCCATTGGTAACAACAAGTTTGAAGAAGGCCAGACGGCCGAAACGTCACTTTACCAATAAAACTTGGAGCAGAGTGTGCGGCATTCTCTTCATTTTCTTTAACAACAAGTTGCTAACTAGGCTAACAGCTACACTTTCGAGAAACGCACCCCTGCTTTGTAGCCCTTCTGTGGGTATTACAGTAGTGACACGCAG
>NC_085871.1:15523173-15525673 GCF_034702125.1 Engraulis encrasicolus
GATATCCAATATTCCTTGAGACCCCATGTGTAGCTCAGTCCAGAGATACTATATACCGAGTTTCGGGCGAATTGGTAAAAAATTGTGGGAAAAATAGCATTTTTATTGAATTTCACAAAATTCAAAATGGCGGGAAAATTATCCTGGCGGAAAATGACGTCATAGTGTGCGTTGGATTCGTCTTGGCCCAAGGATTCCAGGGATACCAAGTTTTTGAAAATTGGCCCAGCGGTTCAAAAGTTACAAGCAGAAATGTACCTGCAACTTTGACCTGCTGGTGGCGCTAGAGTGTTTGGGCCGGGGACCTATAAATCGCTGTGGGTGATGCTGAGTCTGCCCCGAATGTGTGTGCCAATTTACAGCATTTTCCTACCTACGGTTCTATGGGCTGCCATTGACTTGCTAAGGAGAGGAAAGATGTCTACGTAATAATAATAAGAATACCAGTTAACACTATAGGGGCCTTCGCCAGCTTCGCTGCTTGGCCCCTAATTAAGGAGGGATGAGGGGTAACATAGGGTGAAAGGAGAAGATGCCATGAGTGAAAGTAGAGAGAGAGAGAGAGAGAGAGAGAGAGAGAGAGAGTGACCCAGGCTCCAGTGGCCAGCTCAGGTTGCCATCTCTGTAGGGGAATGCTATTTGTGTGTGTGTGTGTGTGTGTGTGTGTGTGTGTGTGTGTGTGTGTGTGTGTGTGTGTGTGTGTGTGTGTGTGTGTGTGTGTGTGTGTGTGTGTGTGTGTGTGTGTGTGTGTGTGATACAAAGCAGGGGGGGGGGGAACGCAAAAGGAAAAAGAACGCAAGACAAAGAATAGAAAAGGATGACAGCTTGAGAAAGAAAGAAAAGAGAGAGTGAAAGAGAGAAAGAAGGAAAGAGAGAGAAAGAGAGGGAGTGTCACAGGCGTGCGAGGTACCACATCCATCGCCTCCCCACCGCAGCTGGGGAATGAAGGAAAGGACAGAATAGAAGAGGAGAGAAGAGAGAGAGAGAGAGAGAGAGAGAGAGAGAGAGAGAGAGAGAGAGAGTGAGAGAGAGTGAGAGAGAGAGTCACAGGCGTGCGATGCCTCGTACCTCATGGCTCCACATCCATCACCTCTCCACCACAGGGAAAATGAAAGAAAGAAAGAAAGAAAGAAAGAAAGAAAGAAAGAAAGAAAGAAAGAAAGAAAGAAAGAAAGAAAGAAAGAAAGAAAGAAAGAAAGAAAGAAAGAAAGAAAGAGAGGGAGAGTCACAGGCGAGCGATGCCTCATAGAGTACCTCATGTCTCCACTCCCAGCGCATCTCCAGCGCGGCAGGCTCAGAGCGCTGAATAGCTTACATTAGCTCACCAGGACAAAGCACCACTCACTCAGCAGAAGCCCCAACAATACGCTTTCAACAGCACTCCCTTTCCTGGAAAGTATCCTTTGTCGGTAAAGAAAAAAAGGGTTAACACTTTTTACTCAGCTATTTTCCACGGTTTCTTTGTCCTGCGTGATCTGTAGACCCTCAGAGTGCACACCATTCCACCTGGGAAACACTTAACTCTTTGCTGGGGGTAAAAACTGTATCACAACATTACTGCTGTATGCACAAAGCATTTACAGACATTTACAGGAGTTTAATCACCCCATTTCTTCATTAAAATACATTGGAATCGAGAGGGTGACCTTGCCCCCTAGGGTGGAGGGGGGGGGGGGGGGGGGGGGGGGGGCGGGGTACCTAGACCTGTTATTATCAAGAAGGGATCATTTTTGGATTCACCATCTTTAAACTCTAGCACCTCACGGTTTGAATGTGGACTTTGATTTAAAATGTTTCCTGTGATTGAAACTAGACATGTAGACCTATTATGATTAACTGATAATATTATTAATGATGATCCATTTGGACTGATGCTGTAATATTGTCTTTTGATCTTTTTCTTTTTTTCTCTCTCTCTCTTTGCTTTCTACAGTTTTTTTGTAAAAAATAACAGAATGTAGTACTAAGGATGTGGACCATGAGTGAAACCACTTATGTTGATTGTTATGTGATTGTGATGTCCAATCCTTCATTGTAAGCAATTGAACACTAATTGACACCTGTCTGTAACCTAATTATGTGTCAGGTGGGAGCAATTGAGCTTCCCCTTTAAAAAGGCAAGGTACTACCTGTTATTTCACACGTGACCTGAAGAAGGCCGACAGGCCGAAACGTTGTCACATTAAAAACTGTTTATTTAACTTGTGAGTGTGCGGCACTTCTCTCCTCCTACATTTACAGGTTGACTGACACTTGACTGCCGTACCAAACAAAAAACGCAGTAACTGCACGCCGAAATAGAGTTTAGACCGGAAATGTAAACGTATAATACCTCCTTTGTCTTGTGTCAAAACATTTTGTTCCAAATTCGTCCCGTTTCAGAGAAAAATCGTGTCAAAAATAAGCAGCAAAACCCAAAATATTTCAGAAATATTTCAGCAAAGAATGTTACTGCAGTTCTGTGGTTTTAGGAGGTTATATCTTGCAAGCTAAAATGCAG
>NC_085871.1:15540673-15553173 GCF_034702125.1 Engraulis encrasicolus
AGTTGTTTCGTTTAGCTTGTGCAATTAGTTCAACTGAATCAACAGGTAGCCTAGGCTACAGAGGATGTGAGAGGAAAGGGTGGTGTTGTCAACGTTTTACTGTTGTTTCGAAAGGTGTACTAGTTGAATCATAATCTGACGAGCCGTTCGTTTAGCCGATGAAACGTCAGTGCAGTCGAAGCAACGAAGGAGGGAGTGTGTGAGAGAAGCAGTGCCCTGTCTGTGTGTGTGTGAGTTTGCGCGCGCGCTGTTGTATGCCTGGCTGCCTCTCGATTGTTTAGAAACAAATATCAACATACACAGACATTGATTTTGGTTTTGACAGGCGTTTAAGATTTTTGATAAGACGTCCGTGCAGTAGGAGAGAGTGAGAGAGAGAAGGAGTGCCGTGTGTGTTTGTGTGTGTGTGTGTGTGTGGGTGATAACAATAGCAAGGGGGCGCGGCTTGCTTGGATAGACTAATAAATCCAGACCTTTGGTGAATGACTGAAACTTGTGACGAAGGTGAATCCCAATAAATAATGAACACAACATTATTCACAATAATGTGTGATAGCATTCATAATAACACATGTTATATAGCTAAATAATTTATTTTACATATGAGTTTCTTATCATAGACCTATTCATTTATTTTTTAAAAACGTTTTAGACCAGATTACTAAAGGCCAGCTACTAGGGGGCAGGCTATAAAATATGGTAATTTTAAATGCAAACAATTTGTGAGCTAAATTAATTGAAGCCTTAGTTATATTTTACAGGCGCTATGCTTAAGTTTCTGACCAGCTCAGACTCCAGTCAGTCAGCCGGGGGGGGGGGGGGGAGTTAAGGGGGCTGTGCGCGCTTTATGGGGGCCTTGGCATATTTTTGCCTAGGGCCCCATGGAGGTCAGAACCGGCTCTGACTAAGTGAGCGATGATTCTCGCAACCACTTCCACAGTCCGCTGTCAGGAAACCCAGAATGCATTTTTTTAACAGAGTTTACACACCATAGTCAGATTTGTATCAACGGCTGGCATTCTGTAATGAAAGACATTCTCACAGGGAGTTTATTTGAACATTTTTTTCATTGCGGTGTAGATTTTTAGACAGGCATGCCACGGGCACCGGGCAAAGGAAGTCATCCTAACTGGTGGTCCTCTAATTACCATAGTAATAATCTACTATGACATAACAGAGGGCCTTTAGTAATGCACTATGACTCGGCCATGGTCATTCTGGTAACACCAAATTAATAACACCATGTTTTAATGGGCTAACTAACAGATAAAGAAGTTCTTTCGACACTGGCAGTTTAGGGCCAATTTAACTAGTTTAGTTTGACTGAAAGTGTTGAATTACTGCACACTGCATACTGCACAACAGTAACATTGTTACGAAATAAAGAGTGAAGACAACAATGCACCACCATTTTAAAACTCATTCTGGCGCCCTTGTTGTGTGTGTGTGTGTGTGTGTGTGTGTGTGTGTGTGTGTGTGTGTGTGTGTGTGTGTGTGTGTGTGTGTGTGTGTGTGTGTGTGTGTGTGTGTGTGTGTGTGTGTGTGTGTGTGTGTACGTGTGTACGTGTGCGTGTGTGTGTGTGTGTGCGTGTGTGTGTGTGTGTTGTCTTGTGCGCTGTGGGATGTGTTGTGGGCGTGCATGTGGTTGGGGTGATTTGAGGACACAGTATCTCTCACACTTCACTCAGCGGTGAAAACCACCACACCTCTATCGACTGCCAGAAGTGGCCAAAAGCAGTAAAAGCTAGCCTGATTATCATCGACTTTCAAATGTCTTGAGACTTGGTCTGACCAAGAGATGACCCGCCATAGGTTTGCTGCTGGTTGACTGGTGTCCGACAAAGTGGGTGGAGCTCCGATTTTTCTTGAGATCAGAAATAATATTTACATTGCTCTTGGCCTGACTAGAAGCAACGCCAACAAACAAATTGCATCCAAACAAATACAATCAGAATCAGGTACATTGCTCTATAGAACAGTAACTGTAGACAGGTTACTCAGCAAAGTTACTTGTGTTGGAAGGAAACTAGGTTTTGTTTTTTAGAACTACTTTTACTTTGGCCACTTCTGGACCCAGCATCCGCCCTCATTTCCTCTCCCAGAACCATTACAGTATGCTGAACAGGCACTGTTTGTAAGTGTGTGCGTGTGTGCTTGCGTGCATGCATGCATGCGTGCGTGCGTGCGTGCGTGCATGCGTGTGTGTATGATTAAGGAATAGATTTTCCATCTCAAGCCAAGTGTGTGTGTGGCAGGTTGGTGCCACTCTAAAAAGATCACTGCTGCATCGCTGTTTCATTGCGGCCTGACTCACTTCCTGTTCCAAGATGCACCACTGGCACTGACAGAAGCTGAGAGAGAGAGAATGTGTGCTTTCTTTCTTTTCTCTTTCTTTGTTTGTTTGTTTATTAAGCGGGCTTGCGGAGCAAGAGCAGAGCTCTTGCAGAGCAAGGCCCGATTGATTATAGTAATCTCTAAGTCCTGTTTATTGGTTCTCTTGTACAGGGACAGTAAAAATAGAAAATGGATCTCCTCCTAGGCCTTTCGAGATAGAGACACCGTTCAAACACTAAAACGACCGGCTCGGCTTGGAGATCGCGTTTCGTTATAGGCTTCTCCGTGTCTCTTGTCGTTTTCCCGTTTTTGGCGATTTAGTGAAAGCCTGGGTCCCCATTGGAAACAGTGGTGGAACCTCCATGAACCAAGGTTCCGCCACTCTAGAGATTAGAGTGTAGGAGGCTTTTTCGGTCATAAAACATCAACACTTTCACCTAGAAGTTTAGTTGACGCGTTGTTAGCGAGCTCTATGGGATGTCTCCAAATTGTCAAAGTTTCATCTCCCAAATCCCAATACTTTTTAAATGGCAGGTTTATAAAAAAAAACAGGCCTGGCTCTATGGAGAATCCCAGTCTTTCGAAAAGGGCATTTTTCAAGAGATCAGCGCATGTCCCACACGGAGGTCCATTTGTGCCTGAAAAATTTAACCTATAAACTTCATTCAAAGACTGTTAGAGACATCACAAGCATGACTCCGATCTGTGAAAAGGACACGTGCCAACTCCTTTTAGTTTTTTACAACGATGTTGTAAAGACAAAAAACTCATTCTCATTTTCTCCCCTGTTAAAGGCTCAATACTAACTGTCTTTCAGTCAATCACAACAGGTGCAGCCAGTGAAGGATTCCATTTCAACTGTCACTGTCTCAAGATTCCATTCTTAACAAGCAGGTGCGAGCAAGCATTCTAGAAGTCCATTGTTCAGCTCTGCAATGCAATGTAATATAGTCTTGCTGGACTATGCATGACAATTAGCTGCTTGGCTTAGTGGTAATGCATGCTGCTGCATTAGAGATATGGAGGTTGAGAGTTCGAAACCCACACGAAGCAATGTTGATTTTCTAAATTATATCATATGCAGCGTTCCTTGGCCGACTTAAAATGCCATACATGTATATCATTTAGTATGGATGGCAAATGTGCTGAATTACAGATTTTGAGGTTGGGGGTTCGAAACCCAGTCAAAGCCATGTTGATTTTCAAAATTACATCATATGCAGTGTTCCTTGGCCAACTTAAAGTGCCATGTATGTCATTTAGTATGCATGGCAAATGTGCTGGATTACAGATATGGAGGTTGGGGGTTCGAATCCCAGTCAAAGCCATGTTGATTTTCAAAATTATATCATATGCAGTGTTCCTTGGCCAACTTAAAATGCCATGTATGTCATTTAGTATGAATGGCAAAATGTACTGAATTAGGGATATGGGGTTGGAGGTTCGAACCCCAGTCGAAGCCATGTTGATTTTCAAAATGATATCATATGCAGTGTTCCTTAGCCAACTTCAAATATCATGTATTGTATGTCATTTAATATCAATGGCAAAGGATTACAGATATGGAGGTTGTGAGTTCGAATCCCGCTCGAAGCCATGTTGATTTTCAAAATGATATCATATGCAGTGTTCCTTAGCCAACTTAAAATACCATGTATGTCATTTAGTATATCCCCAAAACGCAGAGCTACAACACTTTCAAGATGGCTGAATCCAAGATGGCTGAATTGTTTGGCCCATAACTTCTGACTGGGTGGATGGAGTTTTTCCAAGATTTCTTTTAGCTTTGTTTTCTCAAAAGTACTTTGTTTCATCTCTGCCCCAAAAGGCAAGCCCGCTTCCAGCATTTTCTGTGAGAATGCATTTCTAGTTTGTTTACTTTTTTCTTTCTTTCTTTCTTTCTTTCTTTCTATCTTTCTTTCTTTCTTTCTTTCTTTCTTTCTTTCTTTCTGTCTTTCTTTCACTCCCTGAATAATTGGGATTAGGTACCTTCCCTCCACCCTACCTCTCCCTGTATTCTCTCTCCATAGCATGGATTCCTTTGTCACTGCCAAAAACGTTTTTTTTACAGCTCGCAGCTAATTGGTATGGTCTGATATACTTATGGATAGAAAAATGGCCCCGAGAATCAAGCTGAAGGCTTTTAATATAGTGTATAGGAGTCAGCCGCAGACTCCCTCCATACGAGAAGCTGTCAAATGGAGAGATTAAAAAGAGGCAGAGATGAAGAGAAATGGGTCTGCATGCGTGGAGGGAGAGAGAGAGACGTAGAGAGAGAGAGAGAGAGAGAGAGAGAGAGAGAGAGAGAGAGAGAGAGAGAGAGAGAGAGAGAGAGAGAGAGAGAATTTGAAGGAGTACGATTAGCTCTAGAATCTGTACAAGAAACAATGTTGAAAGGGAAGTGGAAGATAAAGTAAAAAATGAGTAAAGAGAAGGTTTTAAGGAACTCTTTTTGGTCATAATGTCCTGTGCTGTGTGTGTGTGTGTGTGTGTGTGTGCGTGCGTGCGTGCGTGCGTGTGTTTGTGTGTGTGTGTGTGTGTGTGTGTGTGTGTGTGTGTGTGTGTGTGTGTGTGTGTGTGTGTGTGTGTGTGTGTGTGTGTGTGTGTGTGTGTGAAGGGGGGGGGTGCCTTGGCTATGATCCGGCAGATGTGTAGGCCTACTGTATGTGTGCACTTGTGTATGTGTGTTTGTCCATGTGTCTATGTGTAGATAAGGAAAGGTTGCATTGATGCAACATACATGTACACACGCACGCACACACGCACACATGCACATCTCACACACACACACACACACACACACACACACACACACACACACACACACACACACACACACACACACACACACACACACACACACACACACACACACACACACACACACTGCATTCGGGTGGCTAGTTTGGCTCTTTTCCTCCTACCCGAGAGAAGAAGCGCATTTATATTCATTAGATAAATGCTTTTAACCAAAGCCACTGGCAGAGAGAGCAGTGAATATATTACAGAGCGGGTATATACAGGGCCAGCCATCTCAAGCCCCCTTGGCTAATAAATGAGCTTCACGATGAACACTTTTATAATGTGTGGTTCATGGTGGTTGGGGCAGGACAATTAATGGATTGTGGATTGTGATTGTGAACATGATTCATGTTCAGGTCAGTGCATTCAGCTTTGGATATGCACATGTAATTGATCATGCTGCAGTTGCAGTCTGTAGAAGATTGATGTCATTTTGGTCAGAAGGTTCATAGTGTGTCAGTTCTGTGCCAAGGTTAGCATGATATCCAAATGTGAGATTGGGCAAATAAAACCAGTATTGTTGTTGCCTTGAAAGATTTTTGTTTAGGTTGGTTTTTCTCAATGGGGGTGGTACAATGGTAATCGAAGAATACTGGATTTTAATTCATTCCTGAAAGATATGGGATTTTGTTGTGGCCCACTGAGTGGCATAGCCACGTAACTTTATAATGTAGTTGACGATTTGTGTCGAAAATCCTTCGGTTAACAAGTAACAACACAGAACTGTTTTTAAATTTCTCTTGTCTTATTTAATTAATTTTTTAATAGCATTATGTTTGGTTTCGTCTGGATGAAGCTTAACTTTATAGCCAGTATAGCACAGCTGACAGGGAACGTAATTAACCGTGATTGTTCTGACCGGTTCAGGAGCGTCTCTATGGTAAACACAAACACAAACCGTTAAAATTTCGTTTCTGTTCGGAACAAACAAGTTGCAAAAAATATCTGGTTCAAAGCCTTGAATGTAATGTGTAAGACTTGCACATTACATTTAAGGCTGAAGGACTTTGCAGAGTCCCTCTCCATTCATGTTATGGAGGCAGAGCCTGTGGGTTTTCCTGATTTCAAGGTGTCACCCAAAAAGTACGAGTGCAATACCAGAACTGTATTCCTAATTGCACTCCTTTCTGTCTCGGTCCTCCACAGACATGCGCTGCAGTTGAATGTGATCGCGACGCAGCAGCTCCTGTTCCTGGCGCAGCAGATGAAGCAGCTGGAGGCCTTCATCCACATCTCCACGGCCTACGCCAACTGCAACCGCCGCCACATCGACGAGGTCATCTACCCGCCACCCGTCGAGCCCAAGAAGCTCATCGACTCCCTCGAGTGAGTGGGATGGCAGCGCTCGCACACACTATGCGCGCATGCATGTGGGCCGGCGGGTGTGCAGGCGCGCACACACACACCTATGCATATATTACACACATATACATACAGTACACACCTGCATGTACATTACAAGTATGCATGTACAAACAGTATATACCCAGCTCAAAGGGATCAGAGAGATTAACACACACACACACACACACACACACACACACACACACACACACACACACACACACACACACACACACACACACACACACACACACACACACACACACACACACACACACACACACCAATGCGTACCCTCCTGAGTCACAACTGTGACAAGCACTGTGTGCAGCTGGCTGGCTGCTGACAGCGAGTTGTGAATGATTAGCCTGTGAATATGCAGATGAATAGCGGGCCTAGAGGGATTCACATAGCACCAGAGGAGACCTGTCACAAGACGTTTATCCTCAGCACAGTACACTACAGAACAGGGGTGAGTTTCTCAAAAGGGAAGTTGTTAGCCTGTTAGCAACTTCGGTAGTTGCCAATGGGAAAATGCATTGAAAGCAACGAAGTAGCTAATGTAGTAAGCAACTTTGGTTTTGAGAAATTCACCCCAGTACAGCCAGTGCCTTAGGGAAAGCATGAAAAGAAATAACTACAGTAGAATAGAATAGAATAGAATAGAATAGAATATAATAGAATAGAATATAATATAATAGAATAGAATAGAATAGAATAGAATAGAATGCCTTCCATTGCTACATGTACGTACATGTTATGTTACATGATGCATCATGCATCCTACAGACATACAGTTATATGGAAAACATCTCACGCCATGTCTGATAAAGTAAGTTCAGCAATATTCACAATGCAAAACTATTACCTTTTTCAAGAAACATAGCCAAGGTCTGAGGTGTTTATTGTCAAGGTGGCAGTCTGAACTGCAAAGTGCTGAGGGAAAGAAGCCTGGGTCACATTCAGACACCTGAGGGGTTTATCAGAAAACTGAGGATCTCATATTACACATTGCTTTGGTTTGTTTACTAAATGTTTTGAATGTAGTGTAAAATTCTGTCTGATACAAATGGCTCCAGTTTCATTTAGTGGAGGGATTTGCAACATGATCATTTTAGGAGCAAACACAGTGCTGGCAGGTTGCCTTGCCTTCCTGAAGCCAAAGCAAAAGTGCTGTTCACTCGCTCACCACTGCAGAGAGTCCTGAAAATGCACTTCACCCCCCAATAATGTGTACTATGGGATTAAAGTGAACGAAAGTGACAGTCTTAGAGTGTGACATTGGACATGGACAAAGCATTCTGCATAATACCATTGTGGGATGACTGACTTTTTCTCAATTCTACCAGGAAATGGTTTTGGATGTAAATCATTGCTGTGAAATTGAAAACTTCACATTTCTAAGCGGCACAGGACACACATTCAGTCCAAACAGTCTATTACCATCATCATCATAATAATACTAATAATGTCACTGTGCCCCCTGTAGGTGGATGGAGGACAGCATCGTGCGGGACATCACGCCGCGGCTGATCGGCGACCGGCCCAACACCTACACATACACCAAGGCGCTGGCCGAGTGCGTGGTGCAGCAGGAGAGCGCCAACCTCAACGTGGGCATCATACGGCCCTCCATCGTGGGCGCCAGCTGGCAGGAACCCTTCCCGGTGAGTTGCCACAGTGTGTGTGTGTGTGTGTGTGTGTGTGTGTGTGTGTGTGTGTGTGTGTGTGTGTGTGTGTGTGTGTGTGTGTGTGTCTGTGTCTGTGTCTGTGACGCGTGTGTGTGTGTGTGTGTGTGTGTGTGACGTGTGTGTGTGTGTGTGTGTGTGTGTGTGTGTGTGTGTGTGTGTGTGTGTGTGTGTGTGTGTGTGTGTGTGTGTGTGTGTGGGTGTGTTTAGCAATGCAATTCTCCCCTCCCCCTGACTTGTGTCTGCATTGTCCTACATAGTGCACCAGGGTCTATGGCAGTATGGTGAGTACTAGTGGTGTCAACAATGATCGATCCGAATCGATGCGGGGCATGGACGATCCAGAATCGATCTGGCAAGTTCCAGAATCGATCCGGCATTTTTTTAAAGTTTCAATTACTTCCGTGGATATTTCGGGAGCAAATGAATGTTTAATTAAATAAAAGCACTTCAAAACATTGCAAGACTGATAGGCTACAGACTGATACAGAAAACAGCCAATAAATTGTTGCTCAGTATCTGACTACTTGTATTGCCTCATCATGACTGATTAAACATTTGCTTTGCTTTCAGTAGAAATGAAATGCATTGCAATGCATTGTAGAATTGAATCGGATCGGATCGCATAGAATCGAATCGAATCGAATCGCTACCTCCCGAATCGTGATCGAATCGGATCGTGAGGGCAGTGCTGATCCACACCACTAATGAGTACCCTAATTAGCAGCTCCCAGGTGTATAACCAGTAGACTATAAGGTGAATACAGTGTGTATGGGGGGTGAGTGGAATAAAGTACAGTGAAGTTGAAAAGAATAAAGTATAGTAAAGTGAATAGAGTATAGTAAAAGTAGAGTAGAGTAGAGACCCTGATTACCCTGGTTGTGGGTGGCATCTGGAGGGCTTTATACAGCTCTGACACAGATACCCAACAGCCACCACTGGCCATTGCTCATCGGAGTGTGGAGCTGAGAGAAAAGGCTTACGCTTGCATGCTGTGCATCCTCAACAATTCACCACACACATAACATCTTACTTTCTCCCCGTAAAATTCACAACATCACCACTTTCAAGAAAAAGCAAACCCATGTCTATCAGGGCATTTCTGAGGGAGCTGAGGATAACACTAACCTCCCTTGTAAATTACATCTACTCTAGTGAGCATAGTTAGATCATTCTTGTACAACTACTGCAGTGAACATCAAGGAGAGTTAAGATAGGAGGGTTTACTGACGTCATTACAGTGTAGTACGAGTTTGGCGTGAGGGGAGTCACATTTCTTCTATGGTCAGTACTGGAGGCATCAAAGTAAAATGCAATGCCTCTACTGCCAGGGTTGGAGTGTAGAACAGTCATAGGACAACGTGAATGTTTGTCAGCTATCCTTAATTATCCCCCGCAATTAATGCTGACTGACAGCTGCAGTACATTTGGCCACAATCTGAACACTGACAACCGGATATCCTCTTTCGAATGATTTTGCAGAGTTTCTGGATTTTGCGGAGTCAGAATTTTTATCCACCATGGCGTCTCACCCACTGACTATGCGCACCGGAGTTACTTTGCCATCCACTCGTGCCCGCACGCCACGCTCCCGTACTACACCGTGGCCAGTGCATTTTCCATCGAGTGTTAGTTCTCCAATCTAAATTCTTTGGTGAACATAAAGAGTGAACACTACAGCAGAAGACTGTCCTCAAGATGTCCTCATGACTGGTAATTTGTCTGCTCCCTGGCTCCCCCCCCCCCCCTCCCCCCCTCCTGTGAGCAGGTGCAAGTGCTGCAGAGAAGGTGTCAGAGGCTAGCACAGGTAGCATGTTTAGCGGTAACACCATGAGAGCTGTCATGACAGGTGTGTCCGGTAGCCAGACTCTCAATGGGTGGATTCCAAACTGTGGACTCCCGTATTCTTCCCTCGCTCACTTGCCTCCTCGTGGCCTTGTGATGACGTCACCGACAACAACATTGTATTTCAATATCTCGTTGATATTCCTTTGCAATTCTAATGTCATTTTCTCATTTGCAAACGGAATGGTGAATGAAGACTAGTCCCCCAAAATTTTTTGTGGCTTTGCTGACAGTGGGGAAGGTCCGTCCAGGTCAGCCTCCACATCAGGCTTTGGCATCAGCCACCTCTGGGTCCAGCACTTCAGCCCCGGGAAGGAGTCCAAAATGAAGAGAGGGGAAGGGGATAGGCTGCTGCCACTCGCCCCTGCTTAACAATCTGGAGTGGCAGAATAAGAGTAATGGGCCGCAGCACAGCAGGCCGTAGCACACAATTAAACCGCCAAGTGTGCGTTTCACAGGCGGCCATGATGGATAGGTAGATCTCACTAAAGCCGGAGAAGGGAGAGATAAAAACGGCAATCACAGTACGGTTGTTGAGGATGTACATAGGATACTGTTCCATGACCGTAAGTTGTGTAATGAGTTGAAATATTAGAAATGAAATGAAATCGTTTCAACTATCAGGCAATTAAAGATGTGTCAGGAAATGAAATATGTGAAATAGAATGGAATGAAATAATTTGAAATACACGGAGAAGCCATTGTCTGATCCGCGAGCAAAAGCTGTGTAATGAATTGTAATATTAGAAATGGTTTCAACTGAGTGGCAAAGCTCTCATCATGAAATTGATTATTTTAAATGACATTAAGTCATTTTAAACTACAAGACACTCTATACTGTGTTATGAGATAATTTATTAGAAATTATCAAATTATTACAATTAGTAAGAGTTTTTCGAAACATCTGTTTACTACTTGCAATCAGTAAGAAAACTAATTCTGATGAAGTATATTTCATGTACAAAAACTTCCGTAAATTTCCTTCTAAATATTTGCATATGTGTAAAAAATCTGAAAAGATACATTTGCACCTACAATTTCAAATGTATCAGTCCAGGCATAAACAGATGTCCATGTTGATTCATATGGTATATCCGATTTCACATGAAATTCAGTCTCAGCATATCTGAACATTTGCGTGTAAATGCAAGGTACACAAAGGTACTTACTTAGCTTTTTTGTGTGGAAACAAGCTTCGTACATGAGGCCCCAGGAGAAGCCTTTTTGGCCAAAAATCCTTCAAGGTCCAAGTGCCAAAATGTCTGAGCTGTGAAAAAGACTTGCTGATAAATACCAGAGTCCGTAAAAAGTTCAGGATTGAAAAGAGGTAGGAAAGAGCTTGAAGTATGAGAAGAAGCAACTCTGTATTCTCATACACACAGGGCACTAAAGCGAATGAGCAGGGATTAGGCCGAGTCTTGGGCATATAGATTCTCCAAGAGAATGAATTAAAGTGCCAATATACTAGCTCTTGTGAAAAAGCCGAGTTTTGTTCCCAACAAAACTGCAATGCTAATGTTTATGCCCAAAAGATGAAAGGAAGGCCTTCTATTTCTCTCAGAGACGAAGCAATAGCCTTATTGTTAATTCTGTGGGAGAAACAAATAAAACACAGCGAAAATAAAATGCACACATTTTTATCAACAACTAAGCTTGCTGATAAGCTGATAAATACCAGAGTCCGTAAAAAGTTCAGGATTGAAAAGAGGTAGAAAAGAGCTTGAAGTATGAGGAGAAGATTACATTTGGATTTTCTGCTACTTCCAGCACAGTGCACACACTCACTCTCACACACACACACACACACACACACACACACACACACGCACGCACGCACGCACGCACGCACACACGCACACACACACACACACACATGCACACAGGCAGTGAGGGTGGTAAGAGTGCTGACCGTGTGTTTGGCTGCGTGCAGGTGGACAGGTGGAGACAGATGGTGCGCAGGTATGGAGAGGAGGAAGCTCAACTCACCCACCAGACAGATGCTACTCCCCACATGAACACACACACACACACGCGCACATACACACATGCACAGGCACTCACACACACACATGCACACACACACAGGCATGCACAGGCACACACATGCACGCACGGACAGGCACTCACACACACGTGCACACACACACATGCGCACACACACAGGCATGCACAAAGCAGTATGCAAGTATTCCGATATTTCCTTTGGCTGCTGCTGCTGCTGCTGTCAGCATCATAGCTCATTTCAATAATGTTGGCTGATGTTCAACAACTACAAACCCTCTTTCCTGTCGTCTGAAAGGCCTCTTGTCGCCCAAAGTGCTTTCGTTGCCAGCTCGTCTACATCGAGTCAAAATTCTGCCACCTTTGTTGGCTTTTTGTTGTGTTTTGTGGTGTGCTTGTACATTGCAAGTGGACATTTTGTCCTCGGTATAACATTTCATTGAGTAAGGTTGTGTGGGGATTTAAACCATTTCATAGGCGCTTAC
>NC_085871.1:15558173-15561560 GCF_034702125.1 Engraulis encrasicolus
TGTGTGTGGTGGGGAAGAGCTGCAGTGTGTGTGAATATTTGTAATGTGTGTGTTATGTATGTTTTTTTTTTTTTGAGGACCCTCTCGAAAACGAGATTTTTATCTCAAGAGGCTATCCTCTAATAAAGAAATTTGAAATGTGGGGTTAGATGTGTCACTCAGAGGCATTTTGCCTGGATGAGGGTGTAGTAGACGAGACTTCCCACAATCTTCCCAATGGGGTGGGATTTAAACCCGTAGCCTCTCGATTTAATGTGAACTGCGCTGACATTTGAAATGTGCGCCTTATTTTACCCAAACACTAACATTTTGTCATGACCTTGAACACCAATTACTGGTGGGTGTGGTGAAGATTGAAATGGACGTTCCTCTTCTTGTGTCCCTCCCCTATGTGCTGATTGGCTGGTTGTGTGGTAACAAGACTAAAGCCCTCCCAGAATACCCGGCCCAGACATAACATGGAAGGATTTTTTTTTTTTGACCGGAGCTTTGGTCTGGCAAGGCCAAACTACCAATCCTCTAACCTACTTTTTCTGTTCTCTTTTATTCCAGACCCAAATCAGCGCTGGTGTACAACTGCACGACAGGCGGCATCAACCCTTTCCACTGGGGAGAGATAGGTACGTATCAGCCACTATATTATATGGCCAGCTACAGTCCCAGGAAAAAGTTTGTACACCCTTTGAAATTTCTTACATTTCTGTCAAAATTGGTCATAAAACATGGTCTGATCTTCCCGGAAATCTCAAAAAGGAACAATCAGAGTCTTCTTTAATTAATTCCACCCAAACATGTACATGTTATCATATTTTTATTGGTCATAAGGCCATAACATTCACAGGAGAGCAGGGCATAAGTAAGTACACCCTTGCATTAAGTAGGTTTTAACCCTCAGTTAGTGGCAATATCATCAACCAGACTTGTCCTGTAGTTGCAGATCAGATTTAAAAAACAATCTGTTTGTATCTTGTCTCCCTCTTCTTTAGAGAACTGCGTCTCGTCAGCAAGGTTTGTGGGATGTCTGGAGTGCATAGCTTTCTTGACTTCATGCCATATGATCTCAATTGTTTTTTTTTCAGGGCTTTGACTGGGCTATTCCAGAATGTGTATTTCATTATTATGAAGCCATTCTAAAGTCGATTTGCTTCTAAAGTGGGTTGTTGTCACATTTCAGGACCCATACTCTTGTGTGCTTCAACTGTGTGACAGACTACCTCACGTTTTTTCAGTAAAATATCACAATAAACTTGAGTTCATTGTTCCACTGATAATAGCAAACTGTCAAGGGCCTGAGGCAGCAAGGTAGCCGCATATAATGATGCTCCCGCCACCATACTCAGAAGAGGAGATGTAACCCAGAATCGCTAAAAATGGGATTCATTCTGCCAATCTAAAATGAATGGGGTTTCTGTCCAAAAAAAATATTGCTGCACCTTTGAGGTTTGCGAAAAAGCATTTATATGCTTCATAGAATTACTGCAAAATATTCTGTAGACCAACGTTGAAATCAAAGTTGAATTGTTCAAGGGAACACACAATGTCATGTTTGGAGGAGAACTGGAGAACCACACCTTCCCCAAAACATCATCTCCACCTTTGAGTATGGTGGCGAGAACATCATTATATGCGGCTACCTTGCTGCCTCAGGCCCTTTTCAGTTAGCTATTTTCAGTGGAACAATGAATTCAGAAGTTTATCGAGATATTTTACAGAAAAAAGTGAGGTAGTCTGTCACACAGTTGAAGCACACAAGAGGATGGGTGCTGAAATGTGACAACAACCCATACTTAAGAAGCAAATCGACTTTAGAATGGCTTCATAATAATGAAATACACATTCTGGAATAGCCCAGTCAAAGCCCTGACAAAAAACAATTGAGATTATATGGCATGAAGTCAAGAAAGCTATGCACTCCAGACATCCCACAAACCTTGCTGACGAGAGGCAGTTTTGTAAAGAAGAGGGAGACCAGATACATCCAGATTGTTTTGTTAATCTGATCTGCAACTACAGGAAACATCTGGTTAAGGTTATTGCTACTAACTTAGGGTTAAAACCTATTGAATGCAAGGGTGTACTTACTTATGCCTTGCTGTCCTGTGAATGTTTACATCTTATGGCCAATGAAAATATGAAAACTTGTAAATGTTTGGGTTGAATCAGTTAAAGCAGACTCTGGTTGTTCCTTCTTGTGATTTCCGGGAAGATCGGACCATGTTTTATGACCAATTTTGACAGAAAGGTCAGAAATTTCAAAGGGTGTACAAACTTTTTCTTGGGACTGTATATTATGGCTATATTATGGCTATATTATATGGCTAGCCCCATTCACTCACAGGGCCGGACAAGCTGAGAAAGTAATGTCTTGCCATGGCCACACATATGTGCATTTTTTTTTAAAGGTATATTTTTAGTTTACATACGAAGAGTTCATATGCAAAACCCTCTAAAAGCCATTACAAAAATGTGTAGAATTTCATTTTTTAAATACCATTTTCACCAAGTTATCTCAATCAAAAAGTCAATTTAATGTTATCAAGTATAGACCTACAGCAAGTCAGCCCTGAACAAAATTAGATGGAGTTATTTTTGAAGTTCACTAATTTTATAGGAATACGGCCTATTTTGCAAACTCATCACACTCAGAGGGATTGTAGTTTGATCCACTTTACGCAGATTTGGAAACAAAAATCACCCTTGTAGTAGAAATAAACACTCATAACTAGAGATGCACCGGATCCTGATTTTTAGGATCCTTCCGGATACTGGATCCACTGCTTAAGATCCTGCCGGATGCGGAACCGGATACCGGATCCTACGAAAGAGTTGAAACACATAGCCTACTCGCACACGTGGGCCCCTTTTTTAATATGTTGGCTCAAACTATTTTTTAAACTCATTGGCTTACACTGCCTGCAACGGCCGCTTCCAAAGGCCTTTCAATCCATGAAGCGATTGGGGTTGTGAAAGACTGACTGAAAAGCCTAGGCTACATAAAAACTAGAGATGCACCAGATCCTAATTTTTAGCTAACTGCCGGATTCCGGATCCACTGCTTTAGATCCTGCTGGACCCGGATCCTGTGGAAAACCCTGTTATCCTGCCGGATCCGGAACCGGATCTTGGATCCGGTGCATCTCTACTCATAACTAGTGGTGTGCATTGGCACTGCCCTCACGATTCGAGTCCGATTCAGGAGGTTTCGATTCGATTTGATTCGATCCTATTCGATTCGATTCAATTCTACAATGCCATTACATTTCATCAGTCATGATGAGGCAATACAATTAGTCAGATACTGAGCAACAATTTATTGGCTGTTTTCTGTATCAGTCTTGCAGTTTTCAATGCTTTGAAGTTCTTTCATTTAATTTAACATTAATTTGC
>NC_085871.1:15561660-15576660 GCF_034702125.1 Engraulis encrasicolus
CCAGGTCAGCCTCCACATCAGGCTTTGGCATCAGCCACCTCTGGGTCCAGCACTTCAGCCCCGGGAAGGAGTCCAAAATGAAGAGAGGGGAAGGGGATAGGCTGCTGCCACTCGCCCCTGCTTAACAATCTGGAGTGGCAGAATAAGAGTAATGGGCCGCAGCACAGCAGGCCGTAGCACACAATTAAACCGCCAAGTGTGCGTTTCACAGGCGGCCATGATGGATAGGTAGATCTCACTAAAGCCGGAGAAGGGAGAGATAAAAACGGCAATCACAGTACGGTTGTTGAGGATGTACATAGGATACTGTTCCATGACCGTAAGTTGTGTAATGAATTGAAATATTAGAAATGAAATGAAATCGTTTCAACTATCAGGCAATTAAAAATGTGTCAGGAAATGAAATATGTGAAATAAAATGGAATGAAATCATTTGAAATACATGGAGAAGCCATTGTCTGATCCGCGAGCGATAGCTGTGTAATGAATTGTAATATTAGAAATGGTTTCAACTGAGTGGCAAAGCTCTCATCATGAAATTGATTATTTTAAATGACATTAAGTCATTTTAAACTACAAGACACTCTATACTGTGTAATGAGATAATTTATTAGAAATTATCAAATTATTACAATTAGTAAGAGTTTTTCGAAACATCTGTTTACTACTTGCAATCAGTATGAAAACTAATTCTGATGAAGTATATTTCATGTACAAAAACTTCCGTAAATTTCCTTCTAAATATTTGCATATGTGTAAAAAATCTGAAAGGTATATTTGCACCTACAATTTCAAATGTATCAGTCCAGGCATAAACAGATGTCCATGTTGATTCATATGGTATATCCGATTTCACATGAAATTCAGTCTCAGCATATCTGAACATTTGCGTGTAAATGCAAGGTACACAAAGGTACTTACTTAGCTTTTTTGTGTGGAAACAAGCTTCGTACATGAGGCCCCAGGAGAAGCCTTTTTGGCCAAAAATCCTTCAAGGTCCAAGTGCCAAAATGTCTGAGCTGTGAAAAAGACTTGCTGATAAATACCAGAGTCCGTAAAAAGTTCAGGATTGAAAAGAGGTAGGAAAGAGCTTGAAGTATGAGAAGAAGCAACTCTGTATTCTCATACACACAGGGCACTGAAGTGAATGAGCAGGGATTAGGCCGAGTCTTAGGCATATAGAATGAACTAGAAATGCATTTCTCACAGAAAATGCTGGAAGCGGGCTTGCCTTTTGGGCAGAGATGAACAAAGTACTATTGAGAAAACAAAGCTAAAAGAAATCTTGGAAAAACTCCATCCACCCAGTCAGAAGTTATGGGCCAAACAATTCAGCCATCTTGGATTCAGCCATCTTGAAAGTGTTGTAGCTCTGCGTTTTGGGGATATACTAAATGACATACATGGTATTTTAAGTTGGCTAAGGAACACTGCATATGATATCATTTTGAAAATCAACATGGCTTCGAGCGGGATTCGAACTCACAACCTCCATATCTGTAATCCAACCCCTTTGCCATTGATATTAATGACATACGATACATGATATTTGAAGTTGGCTAAGGAACACTGCATATAATATCATTTTGGAAATCAACATGGCTTCGACTGGGGTTCGAACCTCCAACCCCCATATCCCTAATTCAGCACATTTGCCATTCATACTATGACATACATGGCATTTTAAGTTGGCCAAGGAACACTGCATATGATATAATTTTGAAATCAACATGGCTTGACTGGGATTCGAACCCCCAACCTCCATATCTGTAATCCAGCACATTTGCCATGCATACTAAATGACATACATGGCACTTTAAGTTGGCCAAGGAACACTGCATATGATGTAATTTTGAAAATCAACATGGCTTTGACTGGGTTTCGAACCCCCAACCTCAATATCTGTAATTCAGCACATTTGCCATCCATACTAAATGATATACATGTATGGCATTTTAAGTCGGCCAAGGAACGCTCCATATGATATAATTTAGAAAATCAACATTGCTTCATGTGGGTTTCGAACTCTCAACCTCCATATCTCTAATGCAGCAGCATGCATTACCACTAAGCCAAGCAGCTAATTGTCATGCATAGTCCAGCAAGACTATATTACATTGCATTGCAGAGGCTGAACAATGGACTTCTAGAATGCTTGCTCGCACCTGCTCGTTAAGAATGGAATCTTGAGACAGTGACAGTTGAAATGGAATCCTTCACTGGCTGCACCTGTTGTGATTGACTGAAAGACAGTTAGTATTGAGCCTTTAACAGGGGAGAAAATGAGAATGAGTTTTTTGTCTTTACAACATCGTTGTAAAAAAACTAAAAGGAGTTGGCACGTGTCCTTTTCACAGATCGGAGTCATGCTTGTGATGTCTCTAACAGTCTTTGAATGAAGTTTATAGGTTAAATTTTTCAGGCACAAATGGACCTCCGTGTGGGACATGCGCTGATCTCTTGAAAATGCACTTTTTCGAAAGACTGGGATTCTCCATAGAGCCAGGCCTGTTTTTTTTATAAACCTGCCATTTAAAAAGTATTGGGATTTGGGAGATGAAACTTTGACAATTTGGAGACATCCCATAGAGCTCGCTAACAACCGCGTCAACTAAACTTCTAGGTGAAAGTGTTGATGTTTTTATGACCGAAAAAGCCTCCTACACTCTAATCTCTAGAGTGGCGGAACCTTGGTTCATGGAGGTTCCACCACTGTTTCCAATGGGGACCCAGGCTTTCACTAAATCGCCAAAAACGGGAAAACGACAAGAGACACGGAGAAGCCTATAACGAAACGCGATCTCCAAGCCGAGCCGGTCGTTTTAGTGTTTGAACGGTGTCTCTATCTCGAAAGGCCTAGGAGGAGATCCATTTTCTATTTTTACTGTCCCTGTACAAGAGAACCAATAAACAGGACTTAGAGATTACTATAATCAATCGGGCCTTGCTCTGCAAGAGCTCTGCTCTTGCTCCGCAAGCCCGCTTAATAATCGGGCCTTGCTCTGCAAGAGCTCTGCTCTTGCTCCGCAAGCCCGCTTAATTAAAGTGCCAATATACTAGCTCTTGTGAAAAAGCCGAGTTTTGTTCCCAACAAAACTGCAATGCTAATGTTTATGCCCAAAAGATGAAAGGAAGGCCTTCTATTTCTCTCAGAGACGAAGCAATAGCCTTATTGTTAATTCTGTGGGAGAAACAAATAAAACACAGTGAAAATAAAACGCACACATTTTTATCAACAACTAAGCTTGCTGATAAGCTGATAAATACCAGAGTCCGTAAAAAGTTCAGGATTGAAAAGAGGTAGAAAAGAGCTTGAAGTATGAGGACAAGATTACATTTGGATTTTCTGCTACTTCCAGCACAGTGCACACACTCACTCACACATATACACACACACACACACACACACGCACACGCACGCGCACACGCACACGCACACACACACACACATGCACACAGGCAGTGAGGGTGGTAAGAGTGCTGACCGTGTGTTTGGCTGCGTGCAGGTGGACAGGTGGAGACAGATGGTGCGCAGGTATGGAGAGGAGGAAGCTCAACTCACCCACCAGACAGATGCTACTCCCCACATGAACACACACACACACACGCGCACATACACACATGCACAGGCACTCACACACACACATGCACACACACACAGGCATGCACAGGCACACACATGCACGCACGGACAGGCACTCACACACACGTGCACACACACACATGCGCACACACACAGGCATGCACAAAGCAGTATGCAAGTATTCCGATATTTCGTTTGGCTGCTGCTGCTGCTGCTGTCAGCATCATAGCTCATTTCAATAATGTTGGCTGATGTTCAACAACTACAAGCTCTCTTTCCTGTCATCTGAAACGCCTCTTGTCGCCCAAAGTGCTTTCGTTGCCAGCTCGTCTACATCGAGTCAAAATTCTGCCACCTTTGTTGGCTTTTTGTTGTGTTTTGTGGTGTGCTTGTACATTGCAAGTGGACATTTTGTCCTCGGTATAACATTTCATTGAGTAAGGTTGTGTGGGGAATTAAACCATTTCATAGGCGCTTACCTAATAGTAAGCAGTGTAAAGGTATTTCAGATAGGGTCATTGAGTAAATCTACTGTGTGATCCCTTAGACGCCTGCTTGTTCATCTTGTTGTAATAGCTCCCTATTGTCACTCTGGGTCTTTCTCCAAACCTAGGACAGTAGCCCTGTTCCAATGTTCGTACTTTTCGCCCTTCCCGCACTGTGTTTGGGTACGCAGGGCGGTTCCATTTCTAATCGCGGCGGTGAAGTGTACTGTAAACTACCCTCAAACCGGCCGTTTTTTGAAGTGTGGAGTCATGTACACTTTATCACACTCAACGGCCGCCATGTTTGTTTCGTAGTTGAGTGTCAGATCGGTCAAACTGCCGAATCTCTGTGTAGTGAAGGATGTTAAGTCAATATTCTATAAGAAATCTTTCACTTGGTGATACAAGCACCAAATTTGGTTCACAGGTGCTTCAGGAGCTACTTTCCCAGAAAAGGTCGCTATCCCAGGTGGAAAAACAAGATGGCGGCCATTTTCAAGATGGCCGCAATACAGATATAATACAGATACCGTTACGGGAAGTGACAAAAAGCACCAAACTTTGCATGGTGTTTCTTTAGGGTATATGCTGTAATTCTAGCCTCGGAGCCCTCGGAAAAAGAAAAACATTCTACCATGGTCATATACAATATGTCATGCATTACCTTGTTATTACATGACATTTTACTTAGCTGACGATGTTAATATATCCCGAACTCAGCAGAGATGAAGCAAGGTCAGTGGTAGCCTGCTTGACCAGATTGCAACATGTTTGACAGCAAATGTAAAATTGTGAAAATGTTGAGAAGATTGGTCTTGGTCTGAATTAAAATGAGCATTTTCCCACACTAAAACTATGGTGAGAATAGACTGCTGCTAATGCTCGCTCAGCTGCATCTGAATTGGGAAGTGTCAAGATGATGTCCAAGGTAGAAGGTTCTCCATCCTCTAATTTCCATAACAGATATTTTTTTATGTGTATGAGAGAGGGTAAAGGACAATACCTCTCCATGTGTATGAAGAACCCATAAGATCACCTAATTCTAAATTTTCACAAGTAGCATTATGTCTATAGTGACTGCATTTCAGTCTTTAAGAATGGCATCACAGATCACTCAATATTATACAGTACATGTAGGCTATATCTTCAGTTCAAATCAATGGGAATGATTTCTAAGTAGGTGTTGAGTAAGTAGGCAGAGGTGTGCACATTGTTTTTTTTCCTCCTGAATTTGCAAACAAGTCCTCACCTAGTACTTGTGTCACAAGTTGCATTACAATAAACTCAGTAATCATTGAGTATTTCAATTGCTACTTCAAAAATGACAGCTGATGGACAACATGTTACCTACCGTAGGTCTTTGCCACCTTTAAGAGAAATATCTATGTTAAAAAACAATTCCCATATGGTATATACATGTATATATATACACACACACAAAATGCCATATGGACTTTTTTAACCTTCAAGATTTTGAGTGGTAACAGTAACATAACTCATTCCCACTACATCTTTTTGCATCATATTGTACATGACCTCAGAATGCTCTATTGTTTCAGTTCTGTGTAGTTGTACTGTACAGTACAGTACAGCACAGTTAAGTACAGTAGCATACAGTATGGTGCCGTATAGTAAAGTACAGTACAGAAGAGTATAATACAGTAGAGTATAGTACACTACAGCACAGTACAGTAACATACAGCACAGTACAGTAACATACAGTACAGTACAGTAGCATACAGTACAGTGCAGTGTACAGTACAGTACAGTAGCATACAGTACGGTGCAGTACAGTAAAGTTAAGTAGCATACAGTACGGTACAGTACAGCACAGTACAGTAACATACAGTATGGTGCAGTACAGTAAAGTACAGTAGCATACAGTACAGTAGAGTGTAGTATAGTACATTGCAGTACAGTACAGTAGCATACAGTACGGAGCAGTATAGTAAAGTACATTACAGTACAGTAGAGTATAGTACAGTACAGTACAGTACAGCACAGTACAGTAGCATACAGTACGGTGCAGTACAGTACAGTACAGTACAGTAGCATACAACAGTAGCCTACGGTGCAGTATAGTAAAGTAAAAGTACAGTAGCATATAGTACGGTGCAGTACAGTACAGTGTGTATCACATTACAGTACAGTACAGTATAGTACAGTACAGTACAGTACAGTACAGTACAGTACAGTACAGTATAGCAGAGTACACTACGCCACAGTACAGTACAGTATAGTCTTGATGACTTGTAGGCTACTTTGACAGCTGTATCCCTCCAAAGCCAATGGCATTTCCACATGCTGTTGTTTTTGAAAGAGTTGAGTGTGTGAGAGAGGGAAGGCAGGCAGATATGTTTTAAACAAAGGACCACACACACAAATAAAAAAATAACAAGCAATCAATATATTAAGTGGTTAGGTAGCCAACATGTCATCTAAGTTTAAGCACAAAGTAGACCAGAAAACCATTTTGCTAATACATACAATACATAAAGTATTTGTCAATATACTGTATGGTGTATTGCACATTGATTATTCATAATTTCCCAAGCATAAAGGCCCCTATCACTCCACAGTACACTTAGGACTTGAGATATACATATCTGAACACAAATCAATATATATTTTATTTTGTAATGACCTTATAGAGGTAGATAATCCAAGCTGACATATGATATGTACATGTATTATTCACTTGATTGATATGAAAATTGAGCATTTCACTTGGGCTCCTAGGCTTAAATCATTGAGGGGGTCCTAAGGAAGCATCATGCAAAGTTTCACGCTTTTGTCAGCTCCGTAACAGTAGTGCCCTTTTTGTCCCATAACCGATTCCAATAATATGTATTGTGGCCATCTAGGAAAATGGACGGCCATCTTGGATTTCAAGTGGCCTGCATGCCTTTTCAAAAGAAGTGTGTCTAAGGAGTATCTATGACAATTCCAGTGCTTGTATCACCATTTGAACAGTTGTTTCAGTTGATCATTCATATCGGCATGTCGGCCATCTTGGAAAATGGCCGCCATTTTGTTTTTTCACCTGGACACCACACACACACACACACACACACACACTCTCTCTCTCTCTCTCTCTCTCTCTCTCTGGCACACATACATGCACGGACGCACACACCGCACCAAGGAATCTGAAACCCTTTGAATGTTAACTTCTCACCCTTTCTTTTTTTAATTAATGGTCATACTTGCAGTGGTATGAGTGTGTATGTGTGCTTGTGGGCGTGCATTTGATTGTATTGATGTAAATGTGCACTTATTTGTGTGTATGTTTGTACGTGCATGCGTAAGTGTGTGTGTGTGTGCGTGCGTGCGTGCGTGCGTGTGTGTGTGCGTGCGTGCGTGCGTGCGTGTGTGTGTGTGTGTGTGTGTGTGTGTGTGCGTGCATGTGTGTGCATGTGTGTGCGTGTGTGTGTGTGTGTGTGTGTGTCTGTGCGTGCATGTGTGTGCGCGCGTGTGCGCGTGTGTGCGAATGTGTAGCAGTCTTGTTGTCCCTCTGGTACTGTAACTCCAACTGGTGATCAGCTGTCATTTCCTCTCTCCCCTTGCTCCTCGCAGGGCTGGATAGACAACTTCAATGGGCCCAGTGGCGTCTTCATTGCGGTGAGTCTGCAACATGGTTGGCGGCACACTTAAAGTGGGCCTACTGCTGGATGCTCCATTGATAGTGACGGCCTCAAACCTTCTGCGTTGCTTCTAGTCAGGCCAAGAATGTAAATATTGTTTCTGATCTCCAGAATTGGAGGAAAAAAAATTGGGAACTCCACACACTTTGTCGGAAACCAGTCGACCAGTAGCAAACCTAGGAAGGCGAGTCAACCATGCTGTTTCTAGGGAAACGTTAATTGTCAAGCTCTTAGTCAGACCAAGTCTCGAAGAGATTTGAAAGTCGATAATAATCAGGCTACCGTTGATCTGCACCACTATGCTGCTACTTGGCTGTTTTCTATGCCACTATTTGGCTTTGTTTGTATTATTAAAGCATTATCACTATACAGCACTTAAAGGGACACTGTCCCATTTTTGGAAATAAGCTTATTTTACACCTCCCCTTGAGTTAAATAATAGGGTCTTACCATTCTCCTGTACTTCCAACCGTTGTCTAGTTATGGCAGTGCATATTTCACCTCCAAGCTAACAGTTAACATTGAGTCCTATGAGACCAGTTAGCCACATGCTGGTCTCATAGGACTCAACGTTAACTGCTAGCATGGAGGTAAAATTTGCACTGCCAAACCCAGAGAACGGTTGAAAGTACAGGAGAACGGTAAAACCCTATTATTTAACTCAAGGGGAGGTGTAAAATAAGCTTATTTCCAAAAATGGGACAGTATCACTTTAAGTGTTGTATTCAGTATTTAGTATAAACATCACTAAAGTGAAATTATTCTTTATCACTGTTTGATTTGAGCAAATGAACTTTTTTTCTGAATCCTTGGTAGTCTGTAGGGGATTTTTTTTTTTCATTTAATTACTTAGTTACATAATGTTCTACATGCATTCCATCGTCCGTATTTCTCTTTTTGTCTTTTCTCTCTCTATCTTCATCTACCCTTATGTTTTTTCATCTCCCTTATTCCTCCTCCTCTTCCTCCTCGTCTTCATCACCATTGTCATCCTCGTCATCATCGTCGTCCTCATCATCATCCTCCCTCTCCTCCTCTCTCCCTCTCTCTCTCTCTAGGCAGGGAAAGGCATACTGCGGACCATGCGTGCTAATAACGATGCTGTGGCTGACCTGATTCCCGTGGACGTGGTCATCAACCTTACACTAGCGGCAGGATGGTACACAGCCGTGCAGAAGTACGCACACACACACACACACACACACACACACACACACACACACACACACACACACAACACACACACACACACACACACACACACACACACACACACACACACACACACACCATACACACAGAACCTGTTGTGAACGCGGTTGGTTTGCAGTTAAGAACTGAACGTACTGAACTCTCTCTCTCTCTCTCTCTCTCTCTCTCTCTCTCTCTCCTCTCATACAAACATACACAAAGACACAGACACAGACACAGACACAGACACACACACACACACACACACAGCACACACACACACACACACACACGTTCTCCTCACAAAACGCACACACACACACAGACACACACACACAGACACACACACACAGACACACACACACACACACACACACACACACACACACACACACACACACACACACACACACACACACACACAGCTCATCTCTATCTATGGCCAGTAAAGGCATTTCAGATAGGGGCATTGACTAAATCTACTGTGTGATCCCTTAGACGCCTGCTTGTTCATCTTGTTGTAATCGCTCCCTATTGTCACTCTGGGTCTTTCTCAAAACATAGGACAGTGTCCTTCCAAGTGTAACAGCCTAATCCTCTATGGAGGATCGATTGCTGTTTTGAAAGCACTGCCAATAATGCCCCCCCCGGAGTCACCTCAGAGCACCTCTGACGCCAAATGAGGTCCGACTGGGTGGGTTAGTGTGACCCAATAATACGTTCACAATGACCTTTGATCCCCAGGATTAACTTACATCCACCAATGGACATCTTTGTTGTCATCCACACATTTTTAGGTGTTTATGTTTATGTGTTTATGTGGTAATGTTTATCTGCTAATAGACGTGTACTATTCAAACATTTAGTTGAAGGTGAAGATTGTGCACATCCCAGGAGAAGGTGCAGGACAAAGGCCGACTGTAGTGAGTCTGCACACTTAAAATACTTTTTGTTGTCTTTTATTATGCCATGGCTGGCAGCAAAAGACAACAGACAACAAAAAGGATTTTAAGTGTGCTGACTTCTCACTACGAAAACTTGTCCATGGGGAGCCAGGTTTGAGTCCAACCTGGATCAAATCCCAACCTTATCTAACCTCTCTCTACCACTCCTTTCCCACCTCACACCTAACCTAACACCTAATTGTATCATAATGAAGGCAAATACCCCAACAAATCTATTTATAAAATGTCTGCTAAATGTAATGTTGTGTCAGTGTTGCATCAATGTTTTTCTTATCTAGCCTGGCATAACATTGCTGTGAACAAAAAATAGGGTTACAGTGACCTTTAACCTCCATTTCCATGCTTTTATGCAGAGTAACTTTCAGTTATTGACATGGTGTTAGTTACACACCTCAGCCATGGAGTGTGGTAGGGAATGGAAGGGAGGGATTTGAACCTGCAACCCTCTGATCTAAAGCCCATCCCCTTAACCATTAGTTCCACAGCTGCCCCACTACATCACCAGCACCCTCCAACAGACATTGTTGATTTCATCTACACATGTTGGTGATATTGCTGTTTTCTTTTCAAGTCAAGTCAAGTCAAGTTTATTGTCAATTTCTTTACATGCACTGGTCATACAAAGAATTTGAAATTGCGTTTCTTGCTCTCCCATGCAGACATAGACTAGTCTAGGTAAGGACATAGACAGTATAGACATAGACAGTACTCATACATGGACATAGACAGTATGGACGTAGACATTGCTCATACAGACATTTAAAGTGCAAGACTGGACAACAGAAGACTTGTAGAGAACATACATTAAGAGGAGGTATTTTGTTGTGCTTTTTCTAAAAGTCCTTTATAGCGTTCTGACATAGTAATAGTAGCATTTGAAGAAAATAAATAATTTAAAAAAAGGTTTATTAAATACACCAGCAGCAGTATGTGTGTGTGTGTGTGTGTTTGTATGTGTTGTGTGTGTGTGTGTGTGTGTGTGTGTGTGTGTGTGTGTGTGTGTGTGTGTTGTGTGTGTGCGTGTGTGTGTGCGTGTGTGTGTGTGTGTGTGTGTGTGTGTGTGTTTAGTGCAGGTAGAAAGTGCGGTGTGCGTCTGTGTGTGTGTCTGTGTACCTGTGTGTGTGTGTATGTGTGTGAGTATGAGTTGTGTGTCAGTGTGTGTATGTTTGGGTTTAGTTCAGAAAGTGCAGTGTGCTTGTGTGTGTGTGTGTGTGTGTGTGTGTGTGTGTGTGTGTGTGTGTGTGTGTGTGTGTGTGTGTGTGTGTGTGTGTGTGTGTGTGTGTGTGTGTGTGTGTGTATGTGTGTGTGTGTGTGTGTGTGTGTGTGTGCATGTGTATGTTTTGAGTTAGTGCAGGTTGAAAGTTCAGTCACAGATGTAGTAGTGCAGGTGGAATGTTCAGTCGCAGATATGGTGGTGGGGATGAGGGTCGGGAGCGTTGTCAGTGGCCTGGCTGGCTAGAGGCTGACAGTGAAGGGAGAGTGGGTTGAGTGTTCAGTATCTTGATTGCTTGATGCATCGTGCTGCTTGCAAGCCTGGTGGTACGGGAACGGAGGCGCCTGTACCTCTTTCCAGAGGGCAGGAGGCTGAACAGTTTGTGTGCAAGGTGGCTTGTGTCTTTGATGATCATCAGTGCTTTCCGGGTGAGGCGTGCGGTGTAAATGTCCTGCAGGGAGGGGAGTGGTACTCCAATGATCTTCTTCGCTGTGTTCACAACACGCTGGAGTGTCTTCCTGTTTTTCTCCGTGCAGCTTCCTCCCCACACTGTGATGCAGCTGGACACGACGCTCTCTATGGTTCCTCTGTAGAATGTTGTCATGATGGAGGGTGTAGCACTTGCCTTCTTTAGTTTGCGCAAGAAGTAGAGACGCTGATGGGCCTTCTTCGCCAGTGATGTAGTGTTGGTGGTCCAAGAGAGGTCGTCGCTGATGTGCACTCCAAGGAACTTGGTGCTGCTCACTCTCTGCACAGCATCACCGTCGATGGTCAGTGGTGGCAGTTGTTTTTGGACCCTCTGAAAGTTGACGACAATCTCCTTGGTCTTGTTGACATTCATGATTTTCTTTCGTGAATTGCCTTAAAGACACAGGGTGGAGGATGGTGGCCAGGCTTACCAGACTTTACATATGAATTTACATTTACAGCTAGCAGGTGGTTTTATCCAAAATGACGTACAGTTATTTAGGCATGGTTACTGTTCCTGGAGTCTTTCTTATAGCTCATCATATGCCTTAAGGCACCATGATCATGTTTTCTTTTCTGTTCCAAGAATTTCCAAAGAGATTGGACGACGTGCATTTCAGTTTAAAGCCCCTTCTGATTGGAACAGCTTACCCTCCTCTTTAAGGTCCATTATATCTTTCCCTTCTTTTAAAGTATCCCTTCAGAACTACATTCAATCATCTGACCAATGTAGATGTTTCAGTTGAGTATGATCTATGAAAAATGATATATGTTTTAAATTCTCCATAGAGTTATTTTTTCTACCCTTGTCTATGTCTCTGAGTTTTCTTATATTTTGATTCTATACACAAGTATGAACATTATGGACATGAATATTTGTTTTGTGTTTTCTTTGGTTTTCTGCTCCTGTATTGTGAAGAACTTTTTCAGCCATGGTATTAACTTTATTTTTATTTTTTTGGTAAGAGATGGGGTGTGTGTGGGGGGGAAGAGCTGCAGTGTGTGTGAATATTTGTAATGTGTTTGTAAAGTATGTTTCATTTTTTTTTGAGGACCCTCTCGAAAACGAGATTTTTATCTCAAGAGGCTATCCTCTAATAAAGAAATTTGAAATGTGGGGTTAGATGTGTCACTCAGAGGCATTTTGCCTGGATGAGGGTGTAGTAGACGAGACTTCCCACAATCTTCCCAATGGGGTGGGATTTAAACCCGTAGCCTCTCGATTTAATGTGAACTGCGCTGACATTTGAAATGTGCGCCTTATTTTACCCAAACACTAACATTTTGTCATGACCTTGAACACCAATTACTGGTGGGTGTGGTGAAGATTGAAATGGACGTTCCTCTTCTTGTGTCCCTCCCCTATGTGCTGATTGGCTGGTTGTGTGGTAACAAGACTGAAGCCCTCCCAGAATACCCGGCCCAGACATAACATGGAAGGATTTTTTTTTTTTTACCGGAGCTTTGGTCTGGCAAGGCCAAACTACCAATCCTCTAACCTACTTTTTCTGTTCTCTTTTATTCCAGACCCAAATCAGCGCTGGTGTACAACTGCACGACAGGCGGCATCAACCCTTTCCACTGGGGAGAGATAGGTACGTATCAGCCACTATATTATATGGCCAGCTATATTATGGCTATATTATGGCTATATTATATGGCTAGCCCCATTCACTCAAAGGGCCGGACAAGCTGAGAAAGTAATGTCTTGCCATGGCCACACATATGTGCATTTTTTTAAAGGTATATTTTTAGTTTACATACGAAGAGTTCATATGCAAAACCCTCTAAAAGCCATTACAAAAATGTGTAGAATTTCATTTTTTAAATACCATTTTCACCAAGTTATCTCAATCAAAAAGTCAATTTAATGTTATCAAGTAGACCTACAGCAAGTCAGCCCTGAACAAAATTAGATGGAGTTATTTTTGAAGTTCACTAATTTTATAGGAATACGGCCTATTTTGCAAACTCATCACACTCAGAGGGATTGTAGTTTGATCCACTTTACGCAGATTTGGAAACAAAAATCACCCTTGTAGTAGAAATAAACACTCATAACTAGAGATGCACCGGATCCTGATTTTTAGGATCCTTCCGGATACTGGATCCACTGCTTAAGATCCTGCCGGATGCGGAACTGGATACCGGATCCTACGAAAGAGTTGAAACACATAGCCTACTCCCACACGTGGGCCCCTTTTTTAAAGGCCAACTTCCGATAAAACTCAGTTTTACTCACTCCTTTCGAAGATCGGACGGTCACCCCAAGTTAAACTCACTTGCAAGGCTCTCATAGCGGTGCGTCAACTCTCCTGGCTGTGTTTCCCGGTGTTTCCCAATTTACATAAATAATGCAGAGAAACGAGCGAATCACGAAAGCCTTTCTGTGTTTCGTCACGTCGAAAGAAGGCGTTGCCCACAAAGGTTTATATCGACCCATTTATCTAAAAACATGTCGAGTAATTTTTTTCTGCTTGTTTTCAAAACAAGCAACGTCTGGTGGCCCGAAACATAGCTTAGCTTAGCTATCAGCTGGTTGCTACTCTCAGGTACACACACAGCACAAAGCCTCACACATAAAGCCAGCTCACTCTGGTTGCTCCGTGCCTGCAGCTCGCCTAGGGGTCGCTGTCGAAAGAGCACAGCCCTGAATGGAGCCTGCACGCATCCGTTGGCGCCCCTATAGTGCAGTACCACCCGGGGAAGTGGCGACTCTGTTTCCCATTACATTCTCTCCAAGAACTGGAGGACTGAGCCAATCAGAGACGCGTTTCTTCGAGAGCAGGAGGAGTGAGCCAATCAGAGACGCATTTCCACAAGAAACACGGAACACTCTCTCGTTTCTCCACAAGCCACCTTGCCAGCTTGCAAAAACGTCTTGAAACAAAGCAACCAGAACGTTTTTTAAAACAGGACCAACGCGTAACACATTCAATAACAATTGGGAACACGGCAATATTAATTAAATGACGTTGAGAGGCCATCTTTAATATGTTGGCTCAAACTATTTTTTAAACTCATTGGCTTACTGCACACTGCCTGCAACGGCCGCTTCCAAAGGCCTTTCAATCCATGAAGCGATTGGGGTTGTGAAAGACTGACTGAAAAGCCTAGGCTACATAAAAACTAGAGATGCACCAGATCCTAATTTTTAGGTAACTGCCGGATACCGGATCCACTGCTTTAGATCCTGCTGGACCCGGATCCTGTGGAAAACCCTGTTATCCTGCCGGATCCGGAACCGGATCTTGGATCCGGTGCATCTCTACTCATAACTAGTGGTGTGCATTGGCACTGCCCTCACGATTCGATTCCGATTCAGGAGGTTTCGATTCGATTCGATCCTATTCGATTCGATTCAATTCTACAATGCCATTACATTTCATCAGTCATGATGAGGCAATACAATTAGTCAGATACTGAGCAACAATGTATTGGCTGTTTTCTG
>NC_085871.1:15581660-15661660 GCF_034702125.1 Engraulis encrasicolus
ATAGTTGGCCAGGGTTTATAAAGGTGGTAAAGTGTCTTATTTTTCATGTAAGCCGTTGTCTTGCTTTAAGACAAGTTAAAAGAGGGAATATGTCGCTAAGCTAGTGAAAGTCAATGGATCCTTTATAAACCCTGGCCAACGATTTTAACTGTATTAAGCCCCAAAATAGTGGCATACCCCTTTAACTGATTTTCACCGGCAGAAATATCTTTGTGGCATCTATGTGTATAACGCCGGGAGTGACGTCCATGCTGTAAAAGGGTGTGTGTGACTTACAAAATATTTCATAGTAGGTCTAAATACATAACCTACACAAACACAAAGTTCACTTCACTGCACAATTCTTCTCTCAGTCTGAGAGTGCTAAAAACAACATTAGAGGCGGCTTCTAAAATGAATGGACAAGAGTAAAGATGCGCGAAAAGATGCTGCACAAAAGAAAGCCTAGGCTTTTTTAAAAAATAATAATTTCTCTATGTGCTACAAAGACGAATAGATAAAGGTTTAAGTGAGTGTTGAGAATTCTGTTCATTTTTTCTGAAAATCAATACTCAGATTTTAGGAGCTTATATACAGTACATAATCTCTCATAGGCAAATACTGGCCTTTTTAGCAGGGGTTTTCTGGTCAATGGGTTAACTAATCATCATCAACTAATCATCGCTGTCATGTCTTGTTGTTGTTGTTGTCTCCAGAGCACCACGTGATGTCCTCCTTCAAGAGGAACCCTCTGGAGCAGGCCTTTAGGAGACCCAACGCCAACATCACCTCCAACTACCTGATCAACCAGTACTGGATCCTGGTCAGCCACAAGTTCCCCGCCCTCCTCTACGACCTCTTCCTCCGGCTGTCTGGACAGAAGCCACAGTAAGTGCTGCAAGTCCCGCTGGTAAAACTCCATTGATGTAGTGACACAGTACACAGACAGAGCACGCAAGCAGTGGCAGTCCAGTATGATGACCCAGCCCCTTTTGTGAGGGCCCCGCCCCTGCCAAAAAAACTGCTAACTGACAAAACCCAGTAACATTATATATTATTTCAACAATGTGTTAATAGTGTAGAAATAACATCTTTTAAAACACGGCACCATCAGGGTACTGTACCTGATGTAGTCATGCAGGAGGATGGGGGAGAGAGCTGGTTATTCACACATTACACCCACCTGGCAGTGTCCTGATCACCCAGTACTGTATCCTGTCAGCCATCATTTAATCCACCTAGCCTTGCGCGCCATCCTGCGTACTTCCGCCAAAATATTGTCTCTGTACATTGTCTGGTTACTGTTTTCTGTGGGGTATAGTTGGCCGGCAGGATCTTGCCGGCCCTCCCCAGAAAACAGCCAAAAAGTGAAGAGACAGGTTGGTGGGGGCGGAAGGGGGAGGGCGCTTGTGACGATAACGTAAACGCCTGCGCTATGTTGTTGTTTAGTAACTGTCTGCGATTGGGTGAGAGCTGTCCAATCATTTCAAACCAGAACTGAGCGCAAACATCCCTCTTCCTGCAATCGCTTCAGATCAAACAACCTCCAGACCATGAATACGAAGTGAAATGGTAGTATTATGGGATGGTCAGGACCAGGCTATCCTCCACCCTCATCTAAATTCTCTTCCTACACCTGGCTAAGCAAAGGCCACAGTAAGTCCCACTGGGAAAATACCATTGTAAGGCTGGGGACATGGTTAGGGGACTGGTTGCAGCAGTATACATGTGTGTGTGCACACTTTTCGTGCACGAACACACTGCCATGCACATTTTATATCACTTTTGCACTCTGTAGAGTACTAGACACAATGTATGCAGATGTGTGTGGATGGCACAATATTGACAGAACCCCAAGGGCCGATATTCCAAACTTCCATGTTATAGGTCACGGTAGAGTCCAGAAATTATGGGAAATCATCAATCAACTTGAGCCCCATTAGCAGCCATGATACCTCCAGTATTGTACATTGTGCTCTGATCTTTCTGAAGCAAGTGTGTGCACTTGGTCGCACTTAATTGTGTGTGTAATTTAAGGCTCAGAGCCACACGTCCCCCCCCATCCTCATCTAAGACCTCTTCCTACACCTGACTAGAATCCACAGTAAGAGCGAGGACACAGTGGCATGACATGGCATGTCATTGGCCTTTCATTACTATTACCCTTGTGCTAATTTCATTCGCACAGAAGGTCTCGAGCAGCCAAATTGATTGAAATGATTACTGGTTGCAGAGGTGATTTTTAAAAAATCTGAAATGTGCGCCTGATTATTATTAATAGTAATTTTAGCATCAAATAGTTCCTTGCCTTTTGTGTTTCACTCTAGGAGACCCTAGGAGACCTACACTGTGTGTGTTTACCCTGGCTTGGCTGTGCCAAAGCCCTGCTTTTCATTTGTCAAAAAATGTGAAACACTCAACATTTCTGCTTATTCACTTTGATATATGTGATTGGCGTTAATAGTACATTTTTGTTCATTCAGACACAAGTACGCTTGGTCCTTGCATCAGTATGAATTATAGTCATACACTGAAGGAGGCTGTGCCACACAATTGTACATGATTGTATAGCCAGGCTTAGCTGTTCTACAAAACTATTAGGAAATGACTATGTGCTTAGTGAACCACTTAACCCCTGCTGCGAAAAAATCAAAGCAAATGAGCGGGAATGTTATGAGAAATGGGACTAGTGAATGATTCGCTGCCTATCACTTTCCTCTCTTTAAGAGCACAGCATGCTTTCTGCTTCCCTGCAGAGGCAAAAAAATCAACTTGTCTGTCATTTTCTTGGAGTTGTACTGAACAGACTGAAATACAGTTTTTGATTCTGCATTCTTCAGTGTGCGACTCCTTTCTTCCTTTTCATCAGACTGAAATCCTTCAAGGTGACTTTGCACAGAATGAGACAGCAGAGAGTCAGTAACTCCATTTTCTCTGTTGGATATAGTGTACAGACACCTGTGGAAACACGGTCAACAAAGTTAGGTCTTAACTGTCAAAACCCACTGGTGGGTTGAGATTCCGTTACATTATTCAATCGAAGTGTACTGAGTACCAAGTGGTTAAAGACGATATAAAACAGTTTCGGATTACTTGTAACGAAAAGCTTTATCTATGAGAGTTTTGCTTCCAAACCTCCAACCACAGACGAAAGCCATGACATTTTGATTATATTTTATGTGCAATATGAAAAGTTAATAAACACCGCACACTGGGTACTGTTCTTTTTTTCTCTTTATTTCTTGTAGCGAACAACGATTTTCGTAGTGCGTCTATTGTTACTGAAATAGCAATGACCATGTCTTTGTCTGTTACAAGACTCTTGGTAATGTCATAGCAGTGTTGTTAGCAGTGTTGTCTTAGCAGTGTTGTTTCAGTTTATTCAACAGTGATTTAGATCGTCACTGATCCCATTTGCACCAAAGGGCCCAAAAAAGGTCTTTATATTTACACAGTAGCCCCTTTTTCATCAGACTTTGAAGCAAATTGTTTCAGTCGAATTATTTGTCTAGTGATATGAGATGTGTCTGGATGGTTTTATTATGTAAGGGTTAACGTTCGGAGAGAAGGTCGCTACCGTGGAATAGCAGCACGACAGAGAGAATCTTTAGACCCCGACGCGGTAGCGATAACTTTGCTATTCCACAAAGCGACCGACTCGCCGAACGTTAACCCGCTTATTATATGGATATACTTAAATGATTCACACATGGCGGGGACATTTCTTTAGGCCTATTTAATGTTAAGTTTATTATAGTTTTTCATGTCAAAAGATTGTTGCTGCGCAAAACAAAACAGTGCCGTTGTGGAACACCGCTAGGCAACAGCTAGGTAGCCAGGACAACAGGTGTTGTCTATCACAGCAGCTGATTAGAGTCTTGTTGAAAAGTCGCTTTAGCAGTGAAAAGTCTTGTTGCCATTGACAGCGGTCTGATATAGACCAACCCGTCCGTTATCGAAAAATAACAGACGTGCGAACGTTGGGGAGCCCCATTGAAATGAATGGAGCATTCGACCGATGACGTCACACCATAAAATAACTTTCGTTAATGCATTTCTGCTAAGCCAATGTAGATAATGCAAAAAAGTTGGCCTTGTATAAACTTTTTAATTCCTTAGTACAGAGCCTCTCTTTTAACTTATTGTCACCAAAATGGTGATGAGTTAATGAGTTAATCAGTTTAAGACTCTCTGCATTGTCATAAGAATGCTTTTATAGGGTTTTCAGTAAAGACCGAATAGGCCCGGCGACTTCCCATATGTAGTACTAGGCCACTGTGCATTGTCTGGCCCTGGCCGTGGGTCAGACGGCTATGGCACTGTTATGCCAGTAACCCGGGTTTGATTCCGGGCTGAAGTTGTTTCCCGCTCTCTCCCATTACTTCTCTGTCTCCTCTCGAACTTTCCTATCCAATTAAAGGCAAGAAAAAATAAATAATGTGCTTCATTCTACAATTATTTATATCTTTGATGGAAAAATCTCTGTAACAGGGGTGTGCGATATAATGAGATTAAATCTTGTGAATCGTGAAATTGAGTAGGCCTATTTGCCACAGTGGAAAAATTGTATAGATCGCCTTGGAGTGAGGAGATTTACTTTCTCAGAGTGAGATTCAGAGTGATGTTTATCAATATGTTTACAGTTTGTTAACAATGTGTCGTCATTGTGTTGTACATGTTAATTTGTAAACCTTTACTCTAGTATGTACGTATGTAAGTGGTCAGTGGTGTTAGTTTTTTCCTCTCTCTCTCTCAGGATGATGCGCATCTTCAACCGGCTACATAAGGCCATTGGCCTGTTGGAGTACTTCAGCCGTCAGGACTGGGAGTGGAACTCTGAGAACATGAGCATGCTGATGAGCCAACTCAGCCCAGAGGACCGCAAGGTGCAGTATACTGCATGACTGTGCCCCATTACACACACACACACACACATGCATGCATGCACGCACGCACGCACCAACACACAGACACGTACACACACACACACACACACACACACACACACACACACACACACACACACACACACACACACACACACACACACACACACACACACACACACACACACACACACACATTTGTTGTGTGTTGAAATATTAGCCATTGTGTGTGTGCGTGTGCGTGTGTGTGTGTGTGCGTGTGCGTGTGCGTGTGCGTGTGCGTGTGTGTTTGTGTGTGTGCTGAGCCATTTTGAGACACATAATCAAGATATCTGTGTTTATCTCCATTTCAATGTTGTTTACTTTTTGTCTGTTTAATCTTTTCTCCGTTCCAGACTTTTAACTTTGACGTGCGCCAGCTGAACTGGCCCGAGTACATCGAGAACTACTGCATGGGCACCAAGAAGTACGTCCTGAAGGAAGACATGTCCGACATCCCCGCGGCACGGCAGCACCTCAGAAAGTGAGTCAACGAGATCGCTGTCTCTTTTAAGTGTGTTTTGGGGGCTTTTTGGGCCTTTATTATGACGGGACAGTGTGAGAGTAGACAGGAAATGAGCTGGAGAGAGATATGGGGTAGGGCTGGGAAATGTCCTCGGGCAGACTCAAACTGGGGTCCCCATGGGCATGCAAGCCCTCGAGATTGCAGTCTCTTACACACAGTAGATGAATTTAATTGTAAGTGTTGAATTAACACTGCAAACTTGACTGTGCAGACGTATCTGAAGGCTACTACTCTCTCAGTGTTGCAAGTTTGTCCATGTTATTACATTACATTACACACTTTTATCCAAAGCCACTTACAGTTATTTACAGGGTATTGTTTTACAGTCCCTGTAGCATTGTGGGGTGAGGTGCCTTGCTCAAGGGCACTTCAGTCATGGAGGGAGGTGTAGGGAGAGGTAAGGGTGGGGTTAGAAGAACCTGCAACCCTGTCATTTTTAAGATCACCCCCTAACCATGCGGCTACGGCTGCCCCCATACGTATGTGCATAGTGCCTTCAGTACGTACATCCTAGAAGGCTGTTTTTAAAGCCAATGGTGAAGATTCACTGTAATTGATTAGATTATGTTAGACTGGGGATTTGATCTAGAGCTATGTAGAACGTTTTCCTCACAATTGCAGTTCATTCTCTCTCTCTCTCTCTCTCTCCATCTCTCTCTCTCTCTCTCTACTCTCTCTCTCTCTCTACTCTCTCTCTCTCTCTCTCTACTCTCTCTCTCTCTCTCTCTCTCTCTCTCTCTCTCTCTCTCTCTCTCTCTCTCTCTCGCTCCTATTCTTCCATTCAGGCTGAGGAACATCCGCTACACCTTCAACACGGTGCTGCTGGTCTTCATCTGGCGTGTCTTCATTGCTCGTTCCCAGATGGCGCGTAACATCTGGTACTTCGTGGTCAGCCTGTGCTTCAAGTTCCTCTCCTATTTCCGGGCGTCCAGCACACTGACCAACTGATCTCTCGTGTGACTGCTCTTCCTTCTCCTCCCCAAATCCTCTCAACACTACATCCCCCCCCCAAACACACACACACACACACACACACACACACACACACACACACACACACACACACACACACACACACACACACACACACACACACACACACACACACAGAATCGCAAAACACATCCAACCACACTCGTCCAGAATACCTCTTACAGCCATCGTTGATACATCCATTGATCCAAACCATCCACCAGTGCTCCTCCAGCCCACCCGACCTCGGCTCAGTCCAGCTCAGCCTATTAGCCCAGCACACCCAGAGATAGCGGGTACATATCAATACTGTACATACAGATATTCCTCCATCCTCCTCACATTCTTGATTCCTCATTTCCTCATTTCTTGTCCCACCCTCCCATGGAGGACACAAAGAAGGAATCAAGGGGAGGATGGAGGAATCAGACACCACGTTCAGGCCCGCTTCTATGGCATCTCACCTCCTCCCTACATCCTTGTCCTCTCACCTTTTCATGGCGGTGACATTGAGCCTCAAAGCACGAGGCCTGAGGAAGCGACTGGAGTAAGGATATTGATATGTGCCCCAGAGGACTGTGTCACTACCACCACCACCTTGCTACCCAGCACTTCCCCTGCAGGCCTTGCCTAGGTCTAAAAACCAAGGCCCCACGCACAACAATAAGCACGCTTATTGACTTCTGATGATGGGTCTCACCAAATCACTACTACTACTTGTACTACAAGCCGCCCTCAGAAGGACTGTGGGTCTGCCTCTACCAGTCAAACTGGGGTTTGGTGGAAGACTCTGAAGGGATTTTTGCATTGCATTTTTGTTTATTTTTGTTATCTACCCTGTAGTCATTTGTCTGACGTCTTTCTAGAAGATTCTGCTTGTGTTGTCTCCACACCTATACTGCTTCGTCTCAATCATTTAACGATCAGGAAATGGTTGTCTGGAAAAGATTTAGAGACCGTTGCTTTTTTTTGTGTCTATCATCAGATTTTCCTACCGTTGACAAATACCACAACATACTAGCCTATATATGCAAAGAGTAACCCAAGTTGTGTAACATTATTTTGTCTTTGTAATGCATACACATTCAATGCCTTGCCACTTTGGACGATTTTTTTCAAAGTCTACTTGAATAATAACAATGACAGTGTTGTTCTGCCGAGGGATGTTTCCTTTCACCTGAATCTTGAAACAAAGATGCGAAAAAGAAACATTTCATTGTACTGTACGGTGTCCTTTTCTGCCTTGTAGTATATCATGGCCCATCAAACACACACACACACACACACACACACACACACACACACACACACACACACACACACACACACACACACACACACACACACACATACACACACACACACACACACACACACACAGACACACACACACACACACACACACACACACACACACACACACACACACACACACACACATTGCTAGCCCAGTTAATGGCTTGCGGTCTTTTTAAAGGGACAGAACGCATATAGCATTCAGTTTTAACGTCCATTTAAAAGACTGATTTAAACCAATAGAACAAAGGAAAGGAGAGAAAGACACTCACTCTTTGTTGGGCATGTCATCAATAAGGCTACTGAACATATATATATTGTTGTAGTCGCCACATTTGTTAATGTCTAAGTGTTGTATAACAAAACCACTATCACTCTTGATATCAGTAAGACTTTGTGGACTTGTTTGATCGTCTCCACCTTTTGCCTGTTTGTACAGCAGTTTGTACTGAAGCTAAGTTTACTACTTTTACATCTTTCTAAATGATGACCACGCCAGACTAAAAGGCTTGCCTCTAAGCGTCTTGTGAATGGTCACTGATTGCTAGTGTATATAACAGAATTTGAGAGATCTGTAAATATTCAAAGTTATATATTATTGTTCTAATTACGTTATAGTACCAAAAGAAGAGAATCAAAGAGTTGTACACAGTGGCCTCATTTGAGGCCGGAGAGCTTCCTTACATGTGTGTTTGTTTATTTGTTTGTTTGTTAAACACAATAGCAACAAAATGGTCCACTGTCGAGGCTTTTCTGATTTTTAATTTTAATTTAATTTTGTTTTGTTAGGGTTTTTTGTGAGGGGAGGGGTGGGGGTTTGCATTCTGTCTAATAATCAGACACAGGACATTGTCAACATCTGAGAGTCTCCTACACCATCACTAACGCCAGCATTCATCTCTCTACGCTATAATCTAATCTAGATGAAAATAATACAAAAAAGGAAATTCAGACTGGGTCTCTTTACAATTCTGTGGCATCATTTCAACATGTTTGCTTTTGAAAGAAGGAGAGTTGGGTTGAGGTTTTTTTTCTGTCCACCTGTGGTTTGCCGATGATATGTTCGTTCAGTCATCTCCTTTTGGTTCTCCTTCAATCAAACAGCTATGTTAACAGTGCATGAGAGGACACCACATGAGGTCTGGACCTGATCATCTGTACTGTATGAGCTGGGGTTTTTTGTTGGATTTGTTTTTTTGTTGTTGTTGTTGTTTTTTTTAAAGACATTGTTTTCATGTGTTAATTCACTGTCTTCTGTCCCCTCACTGAAGATGCTTCTGAAGTTTGCTTGAGAAATTGCTAATAAATTAAAATAAATTGAAAATGTGTGCACATGTTATTTGGCTGATCGCGTGTGTGTGTGCGTGCGTGCGTGTGTGCGTGTGTGTGTGTGTGTGTGTGTGTGTGTGTGTGTGTGTGTGTGTGTGTGTGCGTTTGCTTGCGTGCGAGCGTGTGTGTACTTGTGTGTGTTATGTATATAGGCTAGTTGAACTAGTATATAAACTTACGAAAGACTAGGCCTAGATTAGGACTAGGCTACTAGCCTAATAGGCCTAGGCCTACTAATTTTGAAATAGTGCTGTTTGAGTGCAACCACATGGGAACTGTGTAATTTTACTCCGCTCTACGAGGTGGCGATACTGAGCAATGAACCTTCAAACATAAACAATACGAGCAAAAATCACTCTTCGACCAATCCATTCCTGTCATTCATTCAGTCACCCTTGTTTCAAAATAACCACCAGCCTTGGGTCCATGGTTTACTATGCTGTCGGGCTCGGAGGGTCCGCTATGGAGGAAGGTTCCATCCTTTACTGGTCCCGTTCCCAGGCCAAGGCACGGGCATCGAGCTGTGGCTATCCGGGAGCTAATCGTCGTGTTTGGTGGAGGGAACCAGGGCATTTCGGACGACTTGCATGTTTACAACACAGGTACGTTTCCATGCTAGTGTGCTAATGCTACCGTAGCCTACTGTAAACCGATCTGTTGTCTATGCGCCGTCCTGTTGGATGCTTTGTTGTAGGGTTGTCCTATGGGGGTGTTTGGAGTTTTTGTCAATCTTTTCCAGATTGAGGATTGCTGAATAATCCATCTTCTTGCCCCACCCGACTTTATGAATAGGTGACACAATATGTGAAGTTGCATTGACGTGTTCTGTAAACTGCAGCTTACTAGCCATGCTAACAATAATAGTTATGTGTCTTGTTCTTGTCCTTAATTTTGGCCAGTCACACACAACACCGTCCACAATTTATCTACCCCGTATGCCTCAGAGGATCATCCTTGCAATTCTTTGAACAGGGTTATTACTGTATAATAAAGTACGTGCAGTGATCCTCCGTGTTGTGTGCACAATTTCATTGGATTGCATTTAGCCGTCTTTACAGCCAAATCAATTTACAGAGAATATAAACTGCTATTGGTGTGTCTAGTATTACACTGTGGGTTCCCAAACTTCACCATGACGAGGCCCCCCCCCCCTATCTACTGTCACTGGGCCCCCCATATAGTTCTAGGCAAGGCCTTGACATGGGCCGTGCCACACTATTTTTTCTGTGCACCCTGTTTCACAACTCGATGAAGTTGGTGCATACCCATTCAAGTAGGCCTACTGCAGAAACCACCACCAGGGCTTGACACTGGCACAGCAAACCGGCAAAATGCTGGTAAAACTTGCCTGTGGCTAGTAGGCTAATACTTTCAGTGTCACTAGCCAATTTCGCTGGCAGCTTGGTATGACATACACATCATAGTAGCCTATATTCTGTTTTTTTGCCCCTTGTGTATCAATTGAAAAAGCTCAGTAACTCAGTTTCTATTGACCCACTTCCATGCAGAAAGCTATACACCCATCCATCTTGCTTGCACCTCATTTTCTGAGGTTAGACGCATACTATCATGATAAAGAAAGGAAAAAAAAACAATGTAAAATATGTGGCAGTGGAATACTTGAATGACTAGTGACTCGGGAAAACCACTAGCCAAAGTGGCCGGTGGGTGAAAAAGTTCCTGCACAAAGCAATACATAATTAAGCATCGTAAACAAGAAAATGTTTCCACTGAATTGTTAAGCAAGTCAAAATAAACTCAAAATAAGCTAACATGATTCAATGTATTAGATTATTCATTTTCAGTGGTGTAGTCTATGTAGAACGCGGGTATACGGAGTATACCCACTTCTAAATTTCAGGGATTTCAGTATACCCACTTAAAATTGATTGCTCCATTGTTTTGAATAGCACAAATATACAGTATACCCACTTCAAAAAATGCTCAAATATACAGTATACCCACTATAAAAAAGTAGACTACACCACTGTTCATTTTGTCTTCCCATATTTTTCCAGCCAATCTTCCGTGCACCCCCCTGCCATCCCCTCGCGGTCCCCCAGGTGTCCCCGGCCCCCACTTTGAAAACCACATACAGAAGAGAGTAGGCAAAGGTTACATCTTTCGTAGTAGCCTTCTCGTTGCTGCTCTAATCCATGCTCTTGTGATATTCAGTGTCTAGGCAGTGGTTCCTTCCAGCCATCAGGGGAGACATCCCTCCCGGCTGTGCTGCTCATGGCTTCGTCTGCGACGGTACGCGCATCTTGGTGTTCGGCGGGATGGTGGAGTTCGGGAAATACAGCAACAATCTGTATGAACTTCAGGTAAATGTTGCATTAATAATGCCTTTGTGGCCCTATCTCGAAGCCCAGTGTTCTAGTCTTGCTAGGACGTGAAACGCCCATTGATTGGATACTCTTTGGTGAACTCCGCAGAGTATCCAATCACTGGGCGTTTCAAGTCCTAGCAAGGCTACAACACTGGACATTGAGAAAGGGCCACTGTCCTGTTTCATTGTTGTGGAATGGACTACGTAAATGATGTTGTGGAATGATTAAGTTATGCAACTGAAGCATTGCTTACTCACCAGTTGGTCTATGTCAGGGATATTCAAATGGAGGCCCTGGGTCCAGATGCCCTTGGATGGCAAGGTTCTGGCCCCATAAGGTCAGAACAAAATGAAAACAAATATGTGTGCTATCTGTGGCCGTGCTTAATTTGCCATCGCTAACACTTCAGGTTGGGGATCTCTACTTTGCATTCACATGAGATTGAAATCTAATCTAGAACAGTGTCATAAATAAACCATCATATTATGATTCATAAGGCTACTAAGAAATAGAGAAGCGAATATCTGCTCTGTCTGGAAAGCTATCCACTTGTTTTGCACCCTAACCTCAGTCTCTGTGCTGCTCGCAGTTATACAGATTCCATGTTCGGTCCCTTCACTGGAGGGAATTTGAAAAACTGGCCCCCGGTGACTTCATTGAATACCCCTGGTCTATGTAATATGCCTCTATGTTATTGCTCTATCCCCTCAAGACGCTATTCCCCCATTACTATGTGTGTCAAACCAACACTGCCCATGTGGAAATGAACAAGAGCTTCACAAACCTCTTGCCGAAATTGTATCATGTTGTGATTGAGTTGTTGGCTCAAATGTCTTTCACTGAATCTACAAGTACACATCAGGCATTTGATTGCTCTTAATAATTATTTGTTGGCTGCTAGATTCCTTTCTTTCGCAATCAATAAAGCTACTCTCCTCCACACCCTTTACTGTCTCAGGCGAGTCGCTGGCTATGGAAGAAGCTGAAGCCCAAGAGCCCAAAGAACTCCTCTCCTCCCTGCCCGCGCATCGGCCACAGCCTCACCCTCATCGGCAACAAGTGCTACCTCTTCGGGGGTCTGGCCAACGAAAGTGAGGAGCCCAGTGGCAACGTGCTAAGGTGTGTTAGTTAGTCTCTTACTGGTGTCTTTGATGTACTAGTTACCATGGGCATCTGCAGGGCACCTGTGTCCTTTTCTCTGCAATACATCACATTATATTACACTTAACTAACGCTTCTATCCAAAGAGACTTACCAATTTCACAAGGTATTGGTTACAGAGCAATGTTTGGTTAGGTGCCTTGCTCAAGGGCACTTCAGACATGGATGGGGCTGTTGGGAGAGGCAAGGGTGGGATTAGAACAGGCACTAATTCTTTTTTTCATATTCATGTTCCTCAAAGAAAATTAGCCAAAGCCAGTGCATCTGAATGTGAAAGAATAATTACTGATACTATTTTTCTCAAGCTAAAAACTGAAAACAGGTTGAAATGACCCGAACACCTTACAAGGATTAAGACCACCTCCCTAAACATTAGGACCCTGCTTCTCTACCAATCTTTTTGCGCAACCAGGTACCTGGACGACCTGCATGAGCTGGAGCTGCAGGCGGGCTCAGGGGTGAAGGGCTGGAGCATCCCAGACACTAAGGGGGGCGGCCCCACCCCACGCGAGTCCCACGCGGCTGTGGCCTACTGCAGGCCAGGCCAGGGACCCCGGCTGTACGTCTACGGCGGCATGTGTGGCCACCGCTACGGGGACCTTTGGCAACTTGACATCGGTGAGCTAAAATCATGACTTGTCAAGAAGAAATTATTTGATGATGTATTTTGTAATGTGGAGAGTTTCTATACAAAACTGTATAAGCTTTTGGAACCAAAATCTAAAGAAGTTCTGGATAAGTAGAAGTGCTATCGATATTAATCTGAAGCAATGCGTGAGTCACCAGAGCATCTCAGATGTCCTTTTTTTGTATTTTATTTACAACAGTGCTAGACCAACATTTCAATGTTGCCAGATCTTCATCAGTCAAAACGCTAGTGTGGCAATGCTCTAAATACAAATATTAATCATATCTGAGTTGCTCCGGTGACTCCTTCTCACTTGGAACTCTCCTGTGACGCACCAGATGGCGAAGAACAGGAGTGTGGAGGGTACCTAACTTTTCAACATGAATCTGAAGGAACTGCTATGCTATGTTTTTTTAAAAACTATCTTAGGCCAGGTGTCTGACATTAGGTAAGCTAATGTATGGCTGCTGTTTCACCCAAATGTCGAGGACTCATTCACGCGTCCACTGCTCTCCTTCTCCTTCTGCAGACACTATGACGTGGTCCACACCAGAAACGCGCGGACAGTGTCCTGTGGCCAGGAGTCTTCATTCAGCCAACGTCATGGGAAACAAGTATGCCTGCACCCTAACTAACTACTACAACTAATGCTACATTCAGATACACTACCGCGAGCCTAGTCACAATCTACGCGGACACATACCGTATGTACAGTGTAATATTGACAAAACTGCGAGGGGTGATCTTCCAAACGTCCATGTTGAGTTCACGACACAACAATGGAGGAAAACATTAATGAGAGGCCTGCTAGCTATCTGCCCCCTAGATCAGTGGTTCCCAACCTATGGGTCGGGACCCAGCCTATGGGTCGCCAAAGATCCACGGGGGGTCGCGAAGCCCTCTTGAGTTTTAAGGGGTTTCATTTTAATACCATATGTAGCCCATGTTTTTGAACAAAGACGAAGGAATAAAGGAGGAATAAAATGATGACTAAAATGAGTTTTCGGAGGAGACAGAGCGTATCAAGTGACTTCCTCTCATGCGGGCGCTGGGTCACCAAAGCTTACAATAGTAAAAACATGGGTCCCTGAAGAAAAAGGTTGGGAACCACTGCCCTAGATGATACCTCAAGTATCGTGCACAGTGCTCCAGTCGTCCAGAAGCAAGTATGTGCACTCAGTCACATGCAGTTGCGATGTGTAGTTTCAGGCACCCAGCAAGCGTGTCCCCGGCCTAATGAAATGAAATGTGTTGTTTTTTTTCTGAATCGAGAACAGCTGCATCGAGAAGGGCTGAGTAAGAAATGGCAGGAGGAATTTGTGTGTGTGAAGTAACTACTCTCTCTCTCTTTCTCTCTCTCTCTCTCTCTCTCTCTCTCTCTCTCTCTCTCTCTCAGAATGTATGTGTTTGGAGGATGGGTGCCAGCTGTGGAGGAGGAGAATAAGCCCAATGCCTCCAATATACAGTGGATCTGCACCAACACGCTATCGGCGCTGAATCTTGGTTAGTAGGTCATTCATTCAAGTGAAGGGTCTTGAATGTTTTTTTACTTTCATTTTCGGAAATGTTATGAAAAAACAATTGTCGTTGCACACTCAGAACTTCATGCAGTACATTTAATGAGACCAACGTTTCGGCTTACGCCTTCATAGCGTTTTTTCACAAAGTTTACTATTGACCGCCGTGCGCACCTCACACGGTGTGCATTTACTAAAACCAAAGAAAGACATTTTCGGAAATAACCATTCCAAAGGGTATTGCCATGTCTTTCCACAGGCAACGAAATCTCTGCTTTGAATATTGTGTCATGTTTGACAGATCTGGTCACACTTTTTTGGGCAACACTTCACTTAACATGTTCCCGCATAACATATTCAAAGCAGCTGTTATAAAAGTATGCACAAAGCATTCGTGATTTTTTTCTTGACCCATTCATACCAGACTTAGCGGACGGAAGGACGGCAACTTGTCAAAATTAAAGTTAAACAAAGCAGCATTGCAGGTTTTGTTCAGAACCCTCAATGATTACTGATTTTGACAAGTTGCTGTCCTTTTGTCTTCCATGTCTATGAAAGGTTTGTTATGAATGTCTTACAAAACAGTCATAAATCCTTCATGCAAAGTGTATAACAGCTGGTATGAATGTGTTATGCAGCGACACATCAAGTAAAGTGTAACCTTTTTTTGACTGGTCTCCATAGACACCATGACATGGACACCACTGATCCCCGGTTGGGAGCACCAGGACCAGGACAGGCAATACTTCCAGCAGCAGCAGCAGCAGCAACAGAGGCAGAAGAGGGGCCTGGAGGAGGCCCCGATGGGCATCCCGGGGGCCCGCGCCGGACACTGCTCCACCACCATCGGCTCCCGCCTCTACATCTGGGGCGGGCGTGACGGCCATGACAAGAACCATAAGCGCCAGCTGTGCCACAAAGACCTCTGGTACCTCGAGACAGGTGGGGGCGAAATGAAACATGGACCACCATGTTTATGAACAAAAATAAGTGCATCCTTTGTTACAAAACATGATCGCTGGTGTGATATTATGGATGTTGAGAGAAATTAGTAATCAAATGTTTACCACTGTTGGACACATGTGAGTTAGAACTAGTAAAGCAAAAGTGGAAGCCCACCTAGGAAACTCCAACTTCCATTGTCATTGTGACATCACTCCACAGCACACAAGTGCACAATGCACATAACAAAATTGCATTTATGCCTCACCCATGCAAGAGGGCAGCATGTGCAGTGCTCCTGGTCAAGACAAAATTCCAATATAAAAGGGAGGAAATGGAAGTAGATTCCAGTATATTTTTAAATGTAATAAATAATTAGTCATAAGTTGAGGTATGAAAACATGCTATTGAAAACCCAGAGATAGGCCCAACACCGGAATCCTAGTCTCGTGCTCTGCTCCTTAAGCTCTGGACTGTAGAGAACATTTCATTTTGCATCCTAATTTACCAAGTTTCCGTATTATGATGGGATCTCAGTCGTAGATCTCCCTAGTTCCAGGATAATTGTGTGATTGCACTCAATTAATATAAACTGTTCTTATTATGAATATTCCAACAATATCGGTTAAGTCTGAGTCCAGCTGTCAAGGGTTTTATATCCATTTACTCGTAGAACTGATTTGCACGCGGCCGACTAATTTCTTTGTGCATGTCCATCCCATATGAGAGACGTCTAGAATAAATCAGAGGTTAAAGTTGCTGGAAGGTACCATACTTATGAGATCCTAAGCCCCATACACTTTACTCCTATTCGACTGTAATAGGAAGCGAGAGGTGTATGTCAAGAACTACACTCAAAAGATCTGATCACCCCGCTTAAGTTCCAGTTTACGATAACATATTTTTATCCTAAGTAGACACCATTGACAATCAGGCTGACCCGAAGTATAGCGTCCCACTCCACATGGAGAAATGTCCTTGGAGCTGCTACGTTTCGACAGTACAATAACCTTATGAAGGAATAAACGGGGTCTATACAAAGATAGATCAATGAAAGTTTTATTACAGGACAAATCTAATTCTACGACAAAGTACAATGTTGAAAAAGTCAATGCTACCTAATTAAGAGGAAATGGTTACATGGACACTAGGTCCACGGGAGCCCTTTAGCGGGGTTTAAACTCCAAGATTTGATCATTACACCAAAGTTTAATACCTAGGTATCTCGTGGGACGACCCCAGCCAGGGACCAATGACGTGCCGGCATTTACCTGGGCTGGGCTTAGCACAATGGCGCGGGGTTGGGTTGTAACCAACACCGTATCCAAATCCTATGATTCTAAATCTTTAATAAATTCACTAATAACAGTTTCAAAACCAAGACCTGTTCACCACCCGAAGTATTTCCATCAGATTGATACCAAACACATGCATAGAATTTCAAACACATCATAGTAAGCATTTAAACCACGCATTTTAGATCTGGCGGGAGTTTCAGTCTCTGCGCGGGCACGGGAGGTGCGCGCATGCAGTTAATGGCCTCTGGCCGAGATGCGCTGTGAACGCACACCGGGAGGTGCGTGCTTTTCACGCCGGGAGGTGCGCAATGCATACAGGTGACCGGAGGTTCTGGGGCGGTCCCCCGAAGGGGGCCCTCTGTCACACAGTGCTTTTGAGATCCAGATGTCAGATATGCAATGTTTATCTTTGAAGTCAACAGAAAACTCAGAGTAGTAAAACAAAGGCGTTGAAATAAGGAAAAGAAACGCAAACAAATGTTAATACCATGCCCGTGAGCCACCGGCGCTGTGAATTCAGTGCCCCTTTGTCAGGGCCCATATGGGGGGATCTTACACTATACATCTGGATCTCTTCTTCTCTGCCTTTCAGAGAGGCCAACTACTCCATGCGCCGTGCTGCTGGTGAAGTCCACCATCACCATGCTTCATGTGGCGTGGCGCCCCCTGCCTGCCGGGGAGTATTACCTGCTGCAGCTGCAGCCTGTCAGGCCCCCTCCGCTACCTCCACCTCCACCTCCACCTCCACCCTCCTCCGACCCTGTTGATGACCCCCAGACTGCTGCCACTGAGATGGTGCAGGAGGAACCCTCACCAGGTGAGGCATTCCTGGCATTGAGACTTGTTTGGAAGTTGCTTTGGATATTGAAGCAAATATGTTAACACACTTGATTGAGTTGTGTGTGTGTGTGTGTGTGTTTGCGTATGCGCGTGTGTGTGTGTGTGTGTGTACGGGCACGTGTATGTGTGCGCATGCGAGTGTGTGTGTGCGCGCATGCGTGTGTGTGCATGCGTGTGCGTGCGTGCGTGCGTGCGTGTGTGTGTGTGTGCGTGCGTGTAGACGTGTTTAGTATGAGATCATGTAAACTAGCACTGCTTAAATCAGGTGCATCTGCTTCTTTCTCATTCCCTCCCAGAGAACACTCATGGGGCCAGCCGAGACAGCCCTAGCGGGAAAGCACCAGGGAAGAAGCTGACTTCTCCACTGAAGGTACTGTTCAAATCGATTGAATTCAGTTTGCTTTATCATCCAAATCATCAATTTACTTTATCATCTGTAATGTACACTGACTGAAATGGCACAAGACTGAAATGACACATACAAAAATAGGTCAACATTCTCTTTTATTCCCCAAGCGATAAAAGCACTAAATGAGGTCAAGTAGTTATGCAGCCACCCAATGTGTGCTAGTGTGAATGTTTATTGTCTATGTTTTATGTCTTATGTGCTTGTCTGCTTATATGTCTCACTGTCTCTCTTATGTGCTTATGTTTTGTGCCAGTGAGTGTAATGCAAGAACAATTGCCCCACGGGGACAAATAAAGCTCTAACTAACTAACTAACTTACTAACTAACTAACTAAACTAACTAACTAACTACAGACACAAAAGAGTGAAGACGGATTGAAGGCGAAATATCAGAAATAAACTGATTTCTGTTAGCATATTTTTTTTCTAGCAGGCTTTGTGTATATGTATACAATGTATATTACAAAAATAGGTAAATTATATGTACAAACCCTAACTCCGTAGAAGTTGGACACAAGATAAATTGTGAATAATAACAAAATACTGCCATTTTCAAATGTCTGATTCTTACATTAGATGGAGAATGGCACAAAGAAAACATATCAGCCACCAGAACTGACCAAAATTATTGTTTTGGAGGATATTCATGAATATGTAAAAACAACACGTCTCAAAAGAGTTGGGACGGGGACAATGAAAGTCAGCAAATGTCGAGGAAGACTAAAAACAAAACAAATTCCTAATTCCTGGACATGATTGCACCACCTTTAATGGTGGGTGTATTCCTTGTCATGTTTTGCAATGTTTTCCTTTCTGTAGTGCTTACAGTGTGACAGGTCTTGACCAAAAGCCTGCCATTTTATCACCTGCTGGTCCTTATGATGGAGTTAGACTGTTAAAACATAGTAGAGAATGCAATGTGTCCTTACTGTGTGGCAGTAATTGAAGATGTTCCTTCAAAATATACAGCATGAGTGGCTTTTCATGCTGTTTAAAACCCATTTATATAATTCAGCACTGTATTTAACTCTATAGATGAGTGAGAACAACTTAACGAATGCACTACTGCACCCCCATGCCATCATGGAGGCTGACTTTTGAAGTTAGCACTAACACAAGTTGGATGGTCGATTTTCACTGCAGCACAGGATGTGCAAGACTATAATTCACTTTCAAAAAGAATTGAATTCTGCAACTTCTGCTGACTTATGTAAGCAAGGGACAGTTTCCTATGTCTTCTGGGTCTATTTCAAGTGAGCTTGGGTATACAGTATAGGAGAACGTTAAACCCCTCTATCATTCGCACACATGAAGCGTTCTTGATATGGTCAATTTTCAATAGCTGCAATTCTTGGAGTGCTAGAGTGAGACTTCAGCCAATCTATATTTCATGATGTCATGAACCTATACAATGATTTTAATGACACAAATATATCTTATATACACTCATTCATGGTAAATCAAAGGGAATTCAAAAATGTATGTAATAACTATGGTAATTATTCCCGCTGCATCTTTAATTCTGAGTGCCTCAGCCTCTCTGTGATGGCCTTATACCTGGACACTCATGTTGTCCATCAGAACAATTCATTTTGAAATGTTCTTCTTGTTGTTTTATCTTATTTGGATGTTTATTACATTTCACTGCTCCCCGTCCCAACTTATTTGAGATGTGTTGCAGTTATCAAATTAGAAATGAGTACATATGTCCCCCAAAACATTTTTTTTTCTCCGTTTTAACACTTAATATGTTGTCTTTTCACTGTCCTCCATCTAATGAATGGATTGAATGTTTTGAAGATGATAGCATTTTGATTTTATTTACAGTTTACCAAACGTCCCAACTTCACCGGAGTTGGGGTTTGTATATATAGAAAGGAAAGGTGAAATGACAGGATCTTTTGGGTGATTCAACAAAAGGATGGGTAATAGGTGATTCAACCAAAGGATATAATCTCCTTATAATGCTCATGCGTCCTCAGGGAGGGGTTGTGGTTCAGCCCCCGGTGGAGATCTGTGAGACCAGCTTCCCCCAGACTTCCCTCAAGGCTAACACTGACCGCACTTACCCAGGGAGCTCCATGGATGCCCATAACCTGGTAAGGAATAAAATATGTCTCATAAGCACACAGATACACAGACCAACAGCAACAGCAGTACTGGATGTGCAGTTATACATGTAAGACATGTACATTGTGTACCATACAATTGTAAGAAGAAGTTATAATAGTAAAGTGTGTTGTCTGACCTTGATCAGGCTCATATGTTGATCTGTGCCTACTAAGAGTCTGCTCTGATGTTGTTTCATCTTGATCAAGATGACAAGTCAATTTGCCTGTAGTTTATCATTAGTGCATTTCAGGCTTTATCCAAAGCAAATTGCAGTACAGTCATGATGTTGTGTCCCTCTGTGCCTGATCTCATCTCTTCTTCTCTTCTCTTCTCTTCTCTTCTCTTCTCTTCTCTTCTCTTCTCTTCTCTTCTCTTCTCTTCTCTTCTCTTCTCTTCTCTTCTCTTCTCTTCCACAGCCCCCACAAGGTAAAGAGAGCCTGGAGGAGCCCGTGTGGTACGACGTGGGCGTCTTCAAGACCCTCTACACCGAGCTGACCGAGTACTACCTGCCCCCCACCGGGGGAGAGGAGCCCCTGCCACCCCCTTACCGCTACACCAGCTCCAGAGAGGTGTGTGTGTGTGTGTTCTTCAAATTAGAAGTTGTAGAAATCAGATTTTACGCCTCTTTCTCTAGTTTGCCCTTGAGTGCTTGGTGTACAATATGCGTGACTGGCATGCTGGCTGACCTCGGTCCTGGGATGTTTAAAGCGGAGATCATGTGGGATGAGCTCTGCTTCCACCCCCAGGAGGCTATAGGAGTGTAGCTGGGAGCTCTAGTGAATGGAGGAGTTGGGGGAGGTGGTGGGACAATCCGGAAAGCCTTCACTCAAGACAGGTGAAAGGGAAAGGAGGGGTTTAAATATCTGCGAAGGCGGGAGCAAGTGATGACGGCTGTCAATCACTCTCAGGCTTCCTCCCGAACCATGTTTATGTATAAACAACATTAAAAGTCTGTTATAGGAGCCAGTAATACAAACACAGATCGAGTAAACATACAATATAATATGACATGGAATCATTTCGATTCATACTCCTGACTTTACTCTCTACCCTACGTGCACTTCTTCCCATCCGCTCTCGACCTCCCCCCATAGGTGAAACAGTGGCTCCAGCGTCGCTACGACGGGCGGGAGAAGCACTCTCTGGAGCCGGGGGTCACCTACCGCTTCAGGGTGGCAGCCATCAACAGCTGTGGCCAGGGGGACTTCAGTCCCGTCAGCGAGTACAAGACCTGCCAGCCCGGCTTCCCTGGGGCGCCCTCTGCTGTCAAGATCAGCAAGGTACACATCGTACTGTAAAATACAATAGGCTTGTGTACTGAAATTGGCCGACGACTTGAAACAGTGTCCCTGCGTTTGTCTGAAAGGCATTTCCAAACTCTGCATGTTAACAGGTGGGTCAGGTGGAGGAAAAAAAGACTAGAGGTAGCATGGCAATTTGTGCCTGTACCAGAAAATGGCAAGCGCAGCCTCCATCTTCTGTAGGTAGATCTGTGCCCTTCAGTCAGTGTGAATGAATGGAGAACATGCCCACCTCTATCAAAAAAATGTCTAAAACTGTGTATTAGAAGTCAACCATAAACCAAGGACCAGATTTGAAAAGTCAGGCTGAATATCAACTGAGATCAGTCGATAAAACACATTTTAAAATCAATTCATATTTGTAGATATTTAGCCGCACATTTCAACTTTTGTCCTTGAAAAGTGTGTCGATGGAAATGTTCAGATCAATTATGTGAATTTGACAGCATACGTTTTGAAAATGAACTTGCAAGTGTCCGAGAATGCGTACATCAGCTGAAAATCGTCCACCTTCGCTTCTTTCTCTTCTCTGTAGCCATGCATAATTTGTGTTCTCTTCTCTTCCCATTATCTTAATCTGTTTTTTTTTCTCTCTGTCCAACCCTCTGTGTCCCTCTCTTGTTTTTTTCTTCCTTTTTGTCGTTGACGAGTATCTCTCTCTCTCTCTCTCTCTCTCTCTCTCTCTCTCTCTCTCTCCCTCTCTCCCTCAGGTGTCTGAGAATGTGCACATCAGCTGGGAGTCCCCCACCTCCCCGTCGGGTAAGATCCAGGAGTACAGCATGTACCTGGCGGTGCGCAACAAGGGCCGTGGCGGGGGCAGTGGGGGTGGGGCGGCGGCGATGGCCACCAGCACCCCGTCTGGGGACATGGCCTTCATCCGCATCTACCGCGGCACCAAGACCTCCTGCACCGTCACCCCCTCGCACCTTAGCGACGCCCACATCGACTGCACGGCCCGGCCCGCCGTGGTCTTCCGCATCGCAGCCAAGAACGAGCAGGGCTACGGGCCCGCCACGCAGATCCGCTGGCTGCAGGGTGAGGCAGTGCGTGCGTGTGTTTATGCATTGGAAAAGTTTGGAAAATGTGTTTTGTGCATATGCTCACGCACAGAAAAAAATGGGGAGATTGTGTGTGCGTGTGTGTTTTTGTGTAACGGAGGCTAACTAGCAGAGTTGGCGTGGAACGATGGTAAACCTCCCTCCCAAAGCCTCATACAGTGTCCATGTCGTTGGGCCGGGAGACTAGTCTCTTGGTCCAGCGGTATTGTACTGTGTCTCCCATTGCCGGACCGTTGTATTTGACGAGGGGGCGAACAGGTGCAAGATGACCTCCGTCACATTTGCATGATGGAAATACTAATTAATTGGCTATGCAGAAGGGGCATGGGAATTTGTTGCACAGAGTCAACTGTAAATGGGGGCATATTTATTGTGGACTCTAGTTTAGGGAAGTGGTTGTAAGATCAAAGGGTTGTGGGTTCGACTCCCACCCTTACCTCTCCCAACACCTCCATCCATGGCTGACGTGCTGACGTCACTTTGGACAAAAGCATCAGCTAAGTGTAATGTAATCTTTCCTAATATGTTCTGTCTATCCTAACATCTGAGTCACGCCTGCTTGTCTATCTGCCTGTCTCCTTTCTGTCCAGATGCCAGCAAGCGGAAAAGCTCCTCTTTGGAATCTAAAGGTAACTCCGGGGATGCTGAGCAGGAACCTAAGAAAAGAAAACACAGTCCCAACTCCTAACCACTGCAGTGACCTTTGACAGTTTTAGTTCCATGTTTTTAGAGTCACTGCATTGGATCTCTTTGAAGAATCATGCAATGCTTTTACACTGTTTTGTATTGTGGTGCACCCTGGATTCTAAACTAGATTGCAGTGAAAGATATGTGCATCCTTAAATGTTTTAATTCATGGGGAAATAGTAACACTGTGTACAATGTAAAACACGACACAGAAGAGGGTGAATGTGAAGTCAAGAAATGTACTGCTAATGTTACAAGTACATGTTTTTCTATTACTGGTTTTATTCTGTTCTTGTACATATGTATTTATGTAAATATTTTTAAAGTTTTTTTTATTTGTTTTATCCTGTGCCATACTGTAAATCCCATGGCCCTTACAATACTTTAAGTGTCACCTTTTCATTTCATGACTGAAGTGTGGAATTCAGTGTACTAGTTAGCTCACGAGTGCCTTGGAGTCCCAGTTTGTGACCTATTGCATTCTGGAATGTGTTTCCCCCACATCAGTTTGCTAACCATTTTCCAAGTAACAATTGGTTCTCTAGTTTGCCCTTGAGTGCTTGGTGTACAATACTGTATGCGTGAGTGGCATACTGGCTGGCCTCAGCCCTGGGATATTGAAAGCGGAGATCATGCTGGATGAGATCCGCGTCCACCCACATTGTATAGGAGTGTAGCTGGGTGCTTGTGAATGGAGGAGCAGGGGGAGATGGTGGGACAATCTGGAAAGCCTTCACGCAAGACAAGTGAAAGGGAAAGGAGGGGTTTAAATATCTGCTAAGGCGGGAGCAAGTAATGACGGCTGTCAATCACTCACAGGCTTCCTCCCAAACCATGTTTATTATGTATAAACATAATTTGTTGTGAATAGGTAGGTTTCACTTCAACCAACAAATTCGGTAAGTTGGTTGGCAACTATGGCAGGGGTGTCAAACAAGGCCCTGGGGGCCAGATGCATCCCACCAGATGGTTCCATCCAGCCGCTGATCTGAAATGAGTTTGACACCCCTGAACAATTGTCTTGCTAAATCCTAAATGCCTCTGTAACTGACACCATATTAATTGGTTAAACCATTTTTCTGGTAGCGACTGACTTGATATGGAAAAATAGATGTCTGGTGACATGTTTTTGCATTAAAATACATTTCAATTAATGTTTAATATCGAGTTTCAGGTCAACATGAGAGTTGTTTAAGCAATAAAGCACTTATTTGTTGTTGTGCCATATAGTCAGAAGTACAGGTAAGAATACCTTGTGCATGTTGTAGCAACATCTACCTCTCAATGTTTGTGGTGATTTTGACCTTAGCAAGCCACACGTTTTCCTTTGAATACCATTAAAGATGTCTGGTCCAAATTTCTTAAATTAGTCTTCTATTACAACACAAAAAATGTGGAAAAGATGTGTTATTGTATCTGGGTACCATTATCACATTGTCACATTTGATTCATAAGCCAATGTAATGTCAATTATCTGTTTATTTTGTGCATTTCATTTAAGTTGTTTTTGAATAAAATTCTTCAAAATTGTAGTTTGGGTGCCATGATCTCTTTTTACTTTACAAGGGGGGTCCCCTCATGACTTGTCAACCGTGAACAGTGTTGTTCAAAAATGCATTTCTGATTATATGCAACTGTCCTTTTAAAGTAATCTGTTACATTACAATATTACTGTATAGGGCCTGTTTAAAATGGAAGGCATTACACTTCTTTTGCATTACTTTACTTACTCTTGCCAAAGTAACAATATGGATCTGGCGATTTACAGTGTCAAGCTCACGAGTCATGACTTTTTCACCTCCCAATCTAGGTGTTATGGCAGCATACAGACCAAGAACTAGCAGGTTCAGGAAAAGCTTCTCTCTGACCCCCTGACCTCTCTGGGTCCCTCTGACTCATCATTACAGTCCAGGTAAAATACATTGTAATTTAAATGTTTTGTATTATTACTGTCAGAATTACTGTTGCACTAGGACAATGTAATATACACACACGGACAACTCATATTTAACGGTTTAGCTCAGACTGTAACTTAATGTAACTTATTCCTATGACCTCATAAGCCCGCCAACGCTTCCCTGAGTATTTAAACAAATAGACCAGTGATTTTCAACCTATGGGCCGGGGCCCACTGGTGGGCCCTGAAGGTATTCCAAGTGGGCCTTGAAATAATTTTCTAAAAATTATAATCACATTTTGGTGTGTGTTGCTGTTGATTTATTTGAGTTTTATTCGTAATTGGGTCAGAGGTGGGCCCCAAGTTGGAAAAGGTTGGGAACCCCTGAAATAGACCAACACCAATCCAAACAAAAATGTTCTCTCTGTAGAATAAATAATAGTAAACAATCTGAAGGCTAAAGCTATTTTTTGTAATGTGATTTTGCAGAACTCTTCACAGGAATACAACAACCTCAGACTCAATCAGCAAAAAATTTTAACATTGCAAAAGAGTTCTGCACAAGTTACAAAAAAAATGTGCTTTAGTGAACAAAAATAACTAATACTAATGCGTGTTTTCTTTCAGAAAAGTTTGAGAAAAAAAAACCTTAAGACGTTAAAATCATGGTTTATTTTTTTATGATTTTTATTCAAACAGCTTGTCTGGTATATAATTTACTCAGTTACAAAAAAAGAGAGACAACATGATTCAACATAAAAGGAGATCCCTCCATGTTCCAGATTAGAAATGGAAACCTCGTTCTTGAAATAAGACATTTAAATAGGTCAAAAAAACAAAAAACAAAACAAAACAAAAAATGTCTAAAATATCATGCCTAAATCCATTTGTCTTGTCCAAATACCCCACCCCAAAAATGTTTATATGTACAACATGGACATTAGACCGAAAAAGGTTTTTTTTGTAAAGTCTACGCAATTCTAGACATTTTAAATGCTGTTGTGAGCTAACCTCACAGTTCACATTTACTACTCGAACATGTTATACACTAAGGACAACACACTCTAATGAATTAACACATTGACAGACCTGCTTGCTCCACCTCGACTTCTCAGTGGGGCCCAAGCATTTCTATTAATCATCACAGTCAATCATCACCAGCATCATCATCACCAACGGCATCCTCTTCCTCATTTTCGTTGTTGTCACCATTTCTTTCACCTTCATGCTAATCTTCTGCGAGCTGCCCTCCATCTTTGAGACACTGTGGACAGGCAGAACTGCCACGTCCTCTGTGACACAAGCGCTCTAGAGAGGTCGACACCACAGGGTCATGAGAACTGGATCTGCTGCACACCTTGGATCTGCAAAAGACGTACACACATAGGCCACAGTTAATCCCCATGGCGGCATATTTCAAGCACACAAAGAGTAACTTACATTCCATTATCCTAACGCCAACCCTCGACCTGTGCTTGTGGCCTTGAGCTTAGCTGACGTCCCGCCTCCGTGGAGAAAACAATTAAGTTGTCAGCCTAGCCACAGCCACTTTTAGGGAACTTCTCTCATTTCGCTCATTTTGTTGAATGAAGAAAATAACCTTTGAATTGCGCTTTTGCGATATATTGAATGAAACGTCTGCCGTCAATGATTTTTTGCGACGAAGGGAGGACGGAAGTTAGGAGGGTAATGGAAAGAATCTAATGAGTCAATGTACAAGTGTGTGACATACATTTTAAGTGTTGTTTATGGGTTCCCCCATATACAAAACAAGTTTGTCAAACCAAGGTCAGTCTACACGCTTGGTGCATGAAGCAGGAAAACATTTCTGGCAAAATTGTAACCAGAAAATGACACCGTGCATGCTCTCCTTTACTGTTTGTAGGACATTCCGTTATGCAAACTCCCATCCTCGACTTGCACTTCGCTGATGCCCTTCCTACGTGGAGAAAACAATGAAGTTTCCCCGCCGTCAGCCTAGGCACAACAACTTTTGGGGGACATTTCCCCCATTCAATATACAGATTACAAAAGAGAAAAAAATATCTTTGAATTGCGCTTGTGCGAGACAAGAGTTTGGATGATGGAAATTTCCCCAGGACTAAGTAGAGTAGTAGGACTAGGCTTAATCCACATGCCTATTGCAAACTGGCAAATCTTGTTCCATGGTTCATGACGCCATCAAGCACACATTAAGACACATGTTCTTCAGATAGTGACTATGTCAACATACCATCAATTACCAAATGCAAAACGGATATCCAGTGTACAATGTAAAATAATATCTATTCTTACCCCCTGGTAGGAAGTGGTGTAGACCATCACGTTCTGTTGCTGACCATCTGCTGTGATTATTCCTGTCGGCAGTTGACTGGCTGAAATAATGATAAAATCAGAACAAGTCAGATTTTTGTTCATATTCAATGAATTCATTAATTTAATACAGCCACTAAAAGAAGCAAAAATATCTTTGTCTACAGTCTCCAGTCATACGCACCAAAGGATTCTTCAGTGAGTTCTTCGCCAATGCCCTCAGACACAGACACACCTGCGATACCCTTCTCACCCTTCATTGCCTGAAAAACAAAGTGGAGAATACTGTGAACACTTTTTTGCAGACAAAGGTGTGGTTATCATTACTGCGTCCAACTTGGATTCGGATACTGCATAGTTTGTCAGTGCAATCTAAGTGCCCAGTATATTGTGCTCACTTCACACACATCTAAGGTTTAAGAAAAACTCCCATTGATCATTCGTTTTTAGAAAGCATGTGCATGTGTGTGTGAGAGAGAGAGAGAAAGAGAGAGAGAGAGAGGGAAAATCTGTCGATGGGATGGTCAGCAGATTTGACACATAATGAACATCTCCTTCTATAGTGGAATCAAATTACCGTATTAATTAAATATAGTGCGTGCGTGTGTGTGTGTGTTTGTGAGAGAGAGAGATCGGTCAATAGGATGATCAGCAGATTGGACCCATATGGATTATTTTCTTGTATTGTGAGATCAGATTAAGTGTGTGTGTGTGTGTGTCTGTGTCTGTGTGTGTGTGTGTGAGAGAGATCGGTCCTACCTCTCTGAACTTCTGCAGGTAGAGTTTGAGGGGCTCCACGTACATATCGAAGCCGAGCGTAGACATGGCGAACAGGATATCCTCCCCGTTAATGGTCTTGCGCTTCTCCTGGTGGCAGCGCTCGCTGGCCTCTGACGTGATGAAGCTGATGAACTCGCTAACGCACTCCTGCACACACTCCTTAGCGTCTTTTGCAATCTATGACAACCGGAAATTGAAAATTGAACTCTTGTGCTTGTGATGTGGCTTGATTATGTCCTCTTTTGAAAGTCGCTTTGGTTAAAAGCGTCTGCCAAATGCAATGTAATGTAATGAATTCAGAGTTAAGAGCGTTCATGTAATTATTTATTTGATGGGGTTACAGGAAATGAGTGGGGAAAGAGAGATGGGGAAGGTTCGTTAAACAACCTTGGATCAGAAGTGAACTGGGATCCCTGGCATAATCGTACAGCACAATAGCGCACTAAACCATGTCCTACCAGGGGGGAGGATTCGACTACTGGCCCTAATAATTATTTTCTACTTTCTGTATTTGTTGTTAAACATTTTTTTTTCTCTGTGTTCTACTGTGTTTGCCAATATGCAGTTGCAATGCAGTCTTACTTTTCCAGTCTGTGGAACTGCATTCTTCATGATGCGGGCCACATTGGCGATGGGGAGGTAGATGTCTTGCTCACGTAAGTGATCCTTACCGCCATTCCCATCTTCATGGTCATTCAGGTCATCCCCATCGTCTGCGGATGTAAATATGCAAAGGAAATATGTGAATAAACAAGTAGCAAGATATACCAAGTGCTGTACAGCTCACTGTGACGGTGGTTGTTTTTAATTGCGTTTTAGAGCCCCCACTGATCAGGAAAACGGTCCTGTGTGTGAGAGTAAAGTGGGTGTCAATCTGGGGTCATGATTCTGAGGCCATCCAATCAAGAGCGGAGGACTATGTTATTTTGCGTGTAGTGGCTAACTTCACTGCCTGGGTCATTCATTCATGGTGACGGTGGAACGTCTCGTTACAATAGACATGCATGTAGTTGGGCACAATTCTAGTAGGAACAATGAAATCAGACGACATATGGATTGAATTGATGTTCGATAAAGTGTGTTCGGTTGTTGTTCCTCACCATCCTGAGACTGAAGCACGTAGCCACCAGTCATGTATTCTCCAGTTATCCCCAACTGAGAGGTATCGGTTGTTGAACTATCTCCGTCCATCTATAACATGACACAAAAAAGACAGCTTTTTTTGGTAATCTTTGTAAAGTGGGATTAATTTGATGGTGACGTTTTATAGATTCTGAACTCAAGTAATCTGCTACGAATCGATGGAATGGCTAGTAGCTAGATACCAATTAGATCAGCTTCCTGGTATTTTGGCGGATTTCTCAAAACATCGGTAGCCTACCTTCTCGCTGTGATTACAAAGCTTGTTAGCATGAGCTAGCACTGGAATGTTAGAACACTAGCCTCTTGTAAACACTGAGGCAGCAATGTTTGGGGAACGAATCATGAAAGTGGCGCTTATGTTATTATGATAGCTTAATTGTTTAGCGAAACGCAACGCAGCCCACTAGAGTGACAAGACTTAGCCATTTGCCTATGGCCATATGTGGACCACGTCTGTATGGAAACAAAGGTGCTAGGTAGAGCGGACCTAGCCAGCTACTGAATTAGCTCAAAGAAATGGCTAGGACCTAATGGCAAAGCTAACTGGTGTTAGCGAGTCAAGCTAATGCAGAAGTAACAAAGGGCAATGGTCTTTATTGAAAAAGCTAGCTAGCATTATGCCACAAATATACCCCAAGGCATTTCGAGTCTTTGCATCGTCTACCAGACAATATCACAGTTCCAAGTGCAACTCGGCGTTTGCCTTTTAACCCCTCAAAAATCAACCTATGCGTTTATCATGCGTGTATTCAAAACGAAATCCATGGCTGTTGAGAGAAAGCACAAAGCGGCCTGCTGTTGGTTGTGAATTGCCTACACCACGAACACGACTTTTGGATGTGTCACACACATGATTCTCAAAGCTTCCTGTTATCAAATCCTCATTCTCACAGACAACAAATAAAAATCAGTCAGAGACGGACATTTCCATTCGAGCTAACGAGAAATTGGTTAGCAATCATTGGCCGGAGCCAGATACAAACCTGCAATGAAGCCCTGGTTGGTTACCTTCTCAAAACGGCCGTTTGGTTGGACAGAAAATGGCTGCGAAAGAACCAGTCCCAGCGCGCAGCTCGGCGACCTAACAGCATTGCCCTCCTACACACGCTAGGGGGCAGATATACCGGTAGCTCCCATCCCATCCCCCAGTCCTGACATGAAGCAACAGAGTAATGATCCTCCTGGAGAGTGATAAACTTTTTTAAATTAGTTTATGGGAAAACGTTGGCCACCAAAATGTTGTTTTTACCGAGTAAGATATATGCCGGAAGAAATGTACACTTTTGCCGTCCTCTGCAGTTTTCTGCTGGGGACATGATAGCCTAACAGAAGTGAAACAAGTTTTGACTTTTTTTTGTTTCTGCTGGGGCAGGGCAGTATTTGTGAGTGAAACTTCTCTTTCGCATTTTTTATTGGCAGGGTTGCACTACTTTTGTCATTGGATGCACTCAATGATAAGACCCCCCTCCAAAAAAAATCCCACAGAGCCAACGCTCTAACCCCGCCCCCACCTAGAACAGGAATAACAAAGGGCAACAAAGTAACAACCACCGTGCTTGCTTGTTACACCCTGTTACTAAAGAGGCGTGTGAAGCTGTTGAAATGTTCTTCTTTTGTCCACTAGATGTCGTTGTTGGTCCAGAAAAAAGAACATCCGCAAAATGTGTTTGCTTCGGGTTTAAGGTGGCAAATGGAATGTGTGACGAAGCACAAAATTTCATTCCACTCAAGTGACAGGCAGCCTGTTGAAACCCCCAACAACTTAACACCCTTTGCTGGGTTTATTCGTATGCTTTACGTTTGGGTAGATCCAGGTGGCGGAGCACACCAGAGAGCACACTATTTGTTTAGGCTAAGAAGGGGTGTAGCCTGACGTTTCGAATGAAGACCCAGATTGCAAAATAACACTGGCGGATATAGGCCTACACTGGTTCAGTCTAAACTAGACGTAAGTGCCAAAGTCTGAAGTTGGTGTTTCAAACAACATCCTAGTCTAGCAATAGCGTTGTTGTTCACATAACTTGAGTTACAGCAGAACGACGGGGAAAATTGTGGTGAGAAACTTTTCTGATTTCATGAATGAGAGGATATGCGAAAATATAGGCTATAGCCAGGACACAATAGGCACATTTTCTAAATGGTAGAATGAAAAGCTATTGAAAATATAGCAAACGTACGCCATATGTGTATGTGTTCATTTCTTTTCTCGCAACATTGACAGTTCAAATATGTTTTCAAGACACCCTTCTTGTAGCAGGGTATGCTGAAAAATCCTACCAACAAATAGGCTGTTTAGTATGCTTTTCTTTATGTATTATTGATTAGCATTTCTGAAATTACATTTACCACAATACAACAACATTTGTAGGCTACTGCTCCGTATATTTTTTTCAGAAGGGAGATTGCCATGTGCACAGCCGGTTCATGACAGCTGCTGTTTTTTCCCCAAATGGGTGGGGCAAGGGAGGGGTGGTGGTTCCAGACCAGTTCACATGTGTGTGTGTGTGTGTGTGTGTGTGTGTGTGTGTGTGTGTGTGTGTGTGTGTGTGTGTGTGTGTGTGTGTGTGTGTGTGTGTGTGTGTGTGTGTGTGTGTGTATTTGTGCGTGCGTGCGAGCGTGCGCACGTGTGTGTGTGTGTGTGTGTGTGTAGTATTGCAATGCTGCCCACCCCCTGACATGTGTCTGCATTGTCCTACATAGTGCATCATGGTCTATGGTAGTATGACAATATTACAGGCTAATTACTCAGATGAACACCTCCCAAGTGTAGCCAATAGGGTAGAAGGCGAATACAGTGTGTGACCTATCAGAACGAAAGCCTTCACGTATCATGTATTCCAGTGGTTCTTGGTCATTACATCAAACTTATGTGCTAACTAACTGTTACATAGATTTTTGACAATAAAGTACACTTGGCTTGAGTGATATACTGTACATGCATATATTTGATAGTAGGAATGAGCATTTGCATTGCATCCTGATATAGAACATGTCTAACATGTCTACTGTTTCACTCTCTCTCTTCAACACCAGTCATTTATTCAGTAGGCCCACCACATCTTGTTTCAAATTTGTGACCGACAATAAGAGGCTGAATGAATACATTTTCACACCAGTTCCGTGACCCACCCAGGACCCTGCACGTCCCACTTTTGGGGCCCGACCGACCAGTTAACACTGACGTAGTCCACGGGTCCATTCTCAATGAATTTTAATCATTCTTTTCTTCATCCACTCCTAGAGCAAGCAGCGATGTCAACAGGCCTGGCAGCAGGGTCAGAGTCTGGCCCAGAGTGTCCGGCCTCTGGGCAGTATGACTACAACCTTCTGGTCATCGGGGGAGGGTCAGCAGGCTTCGCTGTGGCCAAGGTACGCGTTCATGTTGTTGTGTAACATTTCAATTGATCAGAGTCACACATAAGCAGCCCTCATGTTCTAAATTCCCGACTGGAATGCTTTGAATTGATTCAAAACCGATTAATATCAGCCATATTCCAATGCATTCACTGACTAAACACTACCACGTTGAATACTTGTGTAATACTACTGGTATGTGTATTTTCATTTCCTTACATTACACTTCCAAGAGACAACAATTCTAGCAACATACAACTAAAAGCACAGGAATCGAACAAAACAGTGTTGCAAAGTGTTGGTTTGCTGTACGTTTTTGAGCAGTTTAACACACACACACGCGCACACACACGCGCACACACACACACACACACACACACACACACATAACCGAGGTGTTCCCACGCAGTCCGCCCCCCTCGGGTCTCGAACTCGCCACCTCCTAGTTAACACATCTATCTAATAGGTTCGGGTATGGGAGGCACAGCACGATACTGCTGAGGTGAAGGACCAGTCCGATAGCTCAGCGCTACCAATACTGTATGAGGCTTCGGGAGGGAGGTTTACTAACGTTCCACGGCACACCCTGCTAGTTGGCCTTAATGTCAGACACACACACACACATTTCATCTTTCTGTGTCTGTGTTTCATCCTCTGCTCAACAGGAAGCGGCTTCTCTTGGCCAGAAGGTCCTACTTCTAGATGCCCCATCTCCTCCGGGTAACACTAAGAGTAAGTGATGGTGATGGTGCTCTGAATAAACTCATGGCGTTGTGATGTCAAGACACCTGGAGTGTGGAGTCCTTCCTTACTCAAAGTGGTGAATGTCTTTTTGTTTCATGCGTCTCATGCATAGCAGAAGCAATTCAAGTATGTACCAACTGCTTGATTTAGGCATTGCAATTATAAAGTAAAGTACAAAACCAATAAAGCAATATTTGAAAGAATTGAACAGTTAATTACTTTATAACACCTCAGCATAAGTGCCTTAAAAGTAGAGTATGCGTGACCAGAGTAGGCATGGCAATTATGCTGCTCATTGTAATTGTGCTGCCTATTCCCAACATTTGTATTTTCATGAATATTTACAAAGTAATACACTAATATTTACTACGTAGTTTGACCAATGTACAGTAAGTTTTGCAGCGAAAAAAATATCTATTACTGGAAATTCACATTGATGAGCATGGAGAATTTCCACCTTTTAATGTACGAGAAGTGTAATTTTCCCAGTCATAATGAATGCCTACATTTTGATGGTGGTGGTAATTATTTGAAAAAAAGGTAACAATTGGGAATACATCCTCGAAATACTAAAAACATTGCATATTCTACCTTTAAAAGATATGTGTGTTCATTTGATATCAATAATACAAATATTGGTAATGAACAAGACATTTGTGAATGTATGACTTCACACATGCTATGTGCTAGGGGCTAACATATGAACCCTAATAACAGTAGCGTTTTGGAGTGCGCGCACATCCAGATAAAACAGGTGGCGGACTTAAACACGATGAAACAAAAAAGAAAGAAGATCCGTACACTGTTGCTGCTAGTTTATTCAACACAACGTTTCGATCAGTCTGATCTTCATCAGGGTGAAAATAACAGTGTCACCGGTAAGCAAAAGAAACATTTCCTGTTTGCCTCAGGTGTGAGTGGCTTTGGAGGTGGAGTGAGCGTGCTGAAGAGGCTGATGCAGCAGGCTGCCTTGCTGGGACAGAGCCTGAAGGATGCAGCAGCCTACGGCTGGAAGATCCAGCAGCCAGGTGACACTTACTTATTTACATACGTACTTGCTTACTTACTTACATACGTACTGACTTATGGTAATTACTTACTTACTTACTTTCGGCACTTACTTACTTAAGGTAATTATGTACTTAGATAACTCCGTACTTACTTATGGTACTTACGTGCTTATGATAATTACTTAGACCCTTACTACTTACTTACGCTACTTACAGTACTTACTTATGTAGGCCTACATTCTTACTTATTTACTTACTTACAAAAGTGATTAAGAGTACATTAGCGAATACCAAACGCATTACTATAGTATGGCCATAGATATACTGAGGCACTGAAGGATCCTGATGCCAACTACTTGACGCTCCAGCAGCATCCAGGCGAGTCATGGAGTACTTGCAGTAAAATGTTTAAAGTGCAGTACGGAATGCATTATGCATGCATTGCAGTTGCCTGGTTATACTAGGTATCTTATACTGCATAGCAATGGTTCCCAATCTGGGGGTCAGGACCACTTGTGGGGTTCACAGAGGTACTGCAGCTGTGTTGAGGAGAGAAGTAACTTTGCATAATAAACAGGAAATCCACAGGATAACACTTAATTCCATAAATCGGTTAGTAGCCGTATTTACTTGCAGTAGTAGACAACTGATTAATGGACAATTAAGCAACAAAAATTGCCTCAGAAGACTATGGGGGGTGGTAGGGTCAAGAAAATATTCTTAGGTCCAAAACCACCGCTGTATACTACTGAGGTCTTGAAGGCGCGCAGTCAGTGGCCTACTGATGGAAGCCTCAGGAGACTACTGCACTTGGCTAGCAGAGTAGAGGTGCACTGTGTTATATTTTTAGTAATTTATTTCCAGAATTCATGCCGCCGCCTGTTCACAAATGTTACCTTTTTCATGAATACTTACCATCACCATCAAATTCTAAGTATTCATTATTACACGAAAAATTGCACTTTTCATACATGAAAAAGGGACCTTCTCCATTGTCCGCCATTTTGAATATCCAGAAATAGAAAATATATTTTTTAGCTGCAAAGCCTACTGTGCATTGGTCATACTAGTGAGTATTGGTTTATTACTTAGTAAATATTAATGAAAAGATCGAATTTGGAAATAATGGCCACCATCCTACACAATGAGTGCACCTTTAAACTTGCTGAATACAGAACGTTCACTTAATAGTGCACTCTACTGGTACTGAAATATAACTCTCTCCATACATAACTGTATCCTGTGTATTTGCAGTATGTTTGTACCTGTATATTTCCGCTATGATCTCTATTGACACTGCACTATATTTACACATATTTTATGTATACCTTGTACTTATTTTACAATTTCTATGTCTTTGGACACCATGTGTGTGTGTGTGTGTGTGTGTGTGTGTGTGTGTGTGTGTGTGTGTGTGTGTGTGTGTGTGTGTGTGTGTGTGTGTGTGTGTGTGTGTGTGTGTCCTACAGTTGAACACAGCTGGAGTGAGCTGACAGACGCACTGCAGGAGAGGATGAAGGAGCTGAGCTTTGAACGGCGGCAGGAACTCAGGAAGCTCGGTATCACCTACCTGCACGCTCACGCGGAGATGCTGGACCCACACACTGTGCAGGTCATTAGCAACATACCGTGTGTGTGTGCTTGTGTGTGTGTATGTGTCAGTGCGCTCAGTGTGTACGTGAGTGTGAACTTTCACCTTAGCAGACCTGATGATCTGATGCAGAAATGATGGCTCCCCACATTGTATATGCTGGTATTGATATAATACAATAGTGCGTGCGTGCGTGCGTGTTGTGCGTATGAATGAGCGTGTGTGCGCCCGTGTGCATGTACGTGCAGTTATTGACTGCCAACAGTTTTTGGTCAACTGCTGACAGTGTCGGTAATTGCAAATAGATTTGGTCTGTTGTCTGATTCACAGGCGACAGACTCAAAAGGGGAGAAGACTAGCCACACTGCAGAGACCATCGTGATTGCCACAGGAGATAAACCACACTACCCAGACATCCCTGGGCTGAAGGAACACTGCATCACTTGGTAAGGAAAGGTCACAAGGTATTAAAACAGCAAAGATGGGTTGGATATGGCTTTATAAATGTTCCATTTACATATAAAATCAATATCTCCCAAATATAATGTATGTGACATAGCTGTTCATTGCGTTTTTGATTGACCTCTAATACTACTGATTCTGCTATTGCTGCTGCTGCCAATAATAATAATAATAATAATAATAATAATAATAATAATAATAATAATAATGATGACACAATAATAATAACATGGCCTTGGCTGTGCCTCAAATGGTTAAGGCACTGCAGTCTTACACCAGGCTTGATTCTGGCTCGAGGTCATTTCCCAATCCTCCCCCATCTCTGCCACTTCTTTCATCGTTTTCACTCTTCCCTCAAACGAAGGCATAAAAAGCCCCTACAAATATGTTTTTTTTAAATATTTCAAAATAAAAGAATAATAATAACAGTAACTTCAAGAGTAAAATCAAATATAGAAAAAAATCTAATGATGCTACAGCTGCTGTTGTTACTACAATTACCACTAATAGTATTAAAAGTTAGTGGTGTGGATTGGCACTGCCCTCACGATCCGATTCGATCACGATTCGGGAGGTAGCGATTCGATTCTATGCGATCCGATCCCATCCCATTCAATTCTACAATGCATTGCAATGCATTACATTTCTACAAAGCAAATGTTTAATCAGTCATGATGAGGCAATACAAGTAGTCAGATACTGAGCAACAATTTATTGGCTGTTTTCTGTATCAGTCTGTATCAGTCTTGCAATGTTTTGAAGTGCTTTTATTTAATTTAAGATTCATTTGCTCCCGAAATATCCATGGAAGTAATTGAAACTTAAAGAAATTGCCGGATCTGGAACTTGACGCATTGAATTGGATCGTCCATGCCCCGCATTGGATTGCATCGCCGAATCGATCATTGTTGACACCACTATTAAAAAATAACAACAGCCCAGCCGCTGCTCTAACGGCCGGGCACTGGACTGCTACAGGGGCGATCCTGCTTCGATTTCCGGCCTGGGCCATTTCACGGTCCTTCCCTGTCTCTCTCCCATCTCACTTCCTGTCTCTCCTCCCCCATAAATACATAGATAAATAAATAAATAAATAAATAAATAACAACAACACAACTTCTCTGTTCATTTCCCATCTCTATGATGTCTTTTTACAGCGATGACCTGTTCTACCTGCCTCAACCCCCTGGGCGTAGCCTACCCTGGTTGTTGTGGAGTTGTGGAGGCACAGATGATAATATACAGGTCCTTCTCAAATAATTAGCATATTGTGTTAAAGTAATTTTTTCCCCATAATGTAATGATAACAAATACACTTTCATATGTTTTACATTCATTGCACACCAACTGAAATATTTCAGGTCTTGTTTTGTTTTAATATTGATGATTTTGGCATACAGCTCATGAAAACCCAAAATTCCTATCTCAAAAAATTAGCATATCATGAAAAGGTTGTCTAAACAAGCTATTAACCTAATCATCTGAATTAACCAATTAACTCTAAACACTGGTAAAAGCTTCCTGAGGCTTTAAAAAGTCTCAGCCTTGTTCATTACTCAAAACCGCAGTCATGGGTTAGACTGCTGACCTGACTGTGTTTAACATTGAAGTCAATGGTAGTGGCATTGCATGAGGGTTATGAAAGCCCAGATATCATTGATGCTTAGCTGTCAGCTGTTTTTTGTTCTTTGATCTGGTGACCCACACTTCCCTCTTCATTATACTCCATAGATTTCCATACCAAGTTTTTCTATTTTTGTTACAAATCTAATTCTAATTTGCCAGAAATGAAACCCCATTGATAGTCAATGGAATGTTCTGTACAATACTAGCAGTAATTACTGTCTGCTCTTACCCCACCTCCATCTCCACCTCCACCTCCACCTCCATCTCCCACTCAGCGATGACCTGTTCTCCCTGCCTCAACCCCCCGGGCGTACCCTGGTGGTGGGGGACTCGGGGGAGGTGCTGGAGGCGGCCGGCTGGCTGTTCGGCCTGGGCACCGCGGGGGAGGACGTGGTGGTCATGCGGCCCTCGGACCATCGGGAGGACGGAGACCACAAGGTGCTGGAGAAGCTGGAGGGACACATGTACGTGCAGGGCGTCTGCTACATATACGGATACATGCTCACCAAGGTGTGTGCTTTGTTCTCAGTGTGTGTGTGTGTGTGTGTGTGTGTGTGTGTGTGTGTGTGTGTGTGTGTGTGTGTGTGTGTGTGTGTGTGTGTGTGTGTGTGTGTGTGTGTGTGTGTGTGTGTGTGTGTGTGTGTGTGTGTGTGTGTGTGTGTGTGTGTGTGTGTGTGTGTGTTCTCCTTTGTTGTGTGTGTGTGTGTGTGTGTGTGTGTGTGTGCGTGTGTGTGTGTGTGTGTGTGTGTGTGTGTGTGTGTGTGTTCTCCTTTGTTGTGTGTGTGTGTGTGTGTGTGTGTGTGTGTGTGTGTGTGTGTGTGTGTGTGTGTGTGTGTGTGTGTGTGTGTGTGTGTGCGTGCGTGCGTGCCTGTGTGTGTTCTGTACATGGAGGGGTGCAACTACCGGTACGGATACATACTCCCAATTGGGCTTTCATACTCAGATGTGTGTGTGTGTGAGTGTGTATGTTTGTGTGTGTGTTTCCTTACCTCTGTTTTGACAAAATGTGTTCCCTTTGCCATTAGTTCGTTTTACTGAAAATTGTGTGTGTGTGTGTGTGTGTGTGTGTGTGTGTGTGTGTGTGTGTGTGTGTGTGTGTGTGTGTGTGTGTGTGTGTGTGTGTGTGTGTGTGTGTGTGTGTGCGTGCATACGTGCATACGTGTGTGTGTGTGTGTGTGTGCGCGCACGCACGCGTGTGTGTGTGTGTGTGTGTGTGTGTGTGTGTGCGCATGCGCGTGTGTGTGTGTGCGTGCGCGTGCGTGCGTGCGTGCGTGCCACAGGTAGAGAAGATTGAGGCTGGTAGTCCAGGTAAACTGAAGACCACATCTTGGCCACCTGGCCGCCCTCTACTCGTGGACGAACAGGTGTTCAACACTGTGAGTCACATCTCTCTCTCTCACACACACACACACACACACACACACACACACACACACACACACACACACACACACACACACACACACACACACACACACACACTGTCCCATAGAGCCAGAGAGCCGGGTTCGATTCTGACCCAAGGTCATTCTCTCTCTTGTCAGCTGTCCTGTCGCATTAACGGGAACCTCAAAACGCACCCACCCACCCCAAAAAACCCTCTATGATCAAAGATGGCGGTATCTCTGTCTGTCAGTGTCTGTCAGTATCCCATCTCCTATTATTGAAAGCATTAGAAAGGTTTATTGCCATTCTCTTGCTGGTCACAAGTGTTCTCCAAAGAGCATTGGTTGTAAACAACTGGATTGTTTGGGATGGTTGGGTTTTAGGGTTCCCTTTATTGAGACAGGACAGTTGAAAAGAGAGACGTGGATGGGAGTGAACATGAGCGGTATCTTGAGCCTATTTCAAGCCCCAGGAAGAAGTTCAGTTGCTCCCAACCAAAGCTTTTTGGACTAGCATGACCTGTGTGAATATGAAAACGTTGTGTATTTTATTGCCCGTCAGACGTTTTGGTCGTTTTTGGCGGAATGAGCACCCAGTTGCTTTTTATTTTGGTTGAGTTGAGCGTGTTTGTTTACTTCATACATGTTAATATTGCTTCATTTTAATTTGAAAAGCACCAAATTATACATTGTTAACCATTTATTTACCATACGTGGTTAAACAAAGCCTCAATGTGGACAGCCATTTTGTCTCCACGCATGTACTTGAATGCATGTGTCTTTCCAGGTGATCCTATCTGTGGGTAGGGATGGCTGCACCCAAGGCCTTGGCCTGGAGCGAGTTGGGGTGACACTGAACCAGAGGTACAGTAGGGGGGCGCTGGCGTTCTGCTGTTGTGTTTTTGAAGACTTTACTGTTATGCTGTTAGCATTTAGACAATATTTTTGTCAAAGTCGCATGTAGCCCTCTAACAGTGTGTGTGTGTTTGTGTTTGTGTGGATGCGTGTGTGTGTGCGTGTGCGTGTGGGTGTGCGTGTGTCTGTGTGTGCCCGTACATATCCCATGTGTCCTGCAGTACAGGTAAGGTGGTGGTGAATGCTGAAGATCAGACCAGTGTGTCCCACATCTATGCCATTGGAGCCGTGCAGGAGGGCAGGCAGGCTCACGCAGGCCTCTCCACAGAGACCGCACGCCTACTGGCTCAGAGGCTATACTCAGGAAAACACACCAAGGTGCTGGAGTGAGTTTGTGTGTGTGTGTGTGTGTCTCTCTGTGTGTGTCTGTGTCTGTGTGTGTGTGTGACACTGAAATTTTGGTCAAATATCCTTGTAGTCTTGCATGATTTTACTACCATCGCATCTTTCCATCCTTGTACCTGTGAGGACCATGGTATGACCACTAGGTGGCAGTGTCCCACTGATTACTTTAGAGATTACTGTGTAGTCAGTGAGAGTACTGTATATGAAGAGTTCAGATGCAAAACCCCCTAACTCCATTTCTGAAGACCTGCACTTCTATATTGAGGGAACCCCTTTGTTGTTTGGTTTAAATTGGTGTACTTGATAATACATACAGTGCCCTCCATAATTATTGGCACCCCTGGTTGAGATGTGTTTTTTAGCTTCCAATTATTTTATTTTTTTTCTAAATAATATGGGACCTTAATGGAAAAAAAGAGAAAAATCCAACCTTCAATACAAGTGCATTTTTTCACTGGGGAAAAAATCCCACATAAAGAAATAATTATTTGACATCAAATAATGTGTGTCACAATTATTAGCACCCCTGGTGTTAATATTTTGTACAACCCCCTTTTGCCAACAAAACAGCACCTAATCTTCTCCTATAATGTTTCACAAGATGGGAAAAGACAGAAAGAGGGATCTTCAGCCATTCCTCTTTGCAGAATCTCTCTAAATCATCCAGAGACCTGGGTCCTCTCCTCTGTACTCTCCTCTTCAGCTCACCCCACAGGTTCTCAATGGGGTTGAGGTCAGGGGACTGAGATGGCCATGGGAGGAGCTTGATTTTGTGTCTGGTGAACCATTTCTGTGTAGATTTGGCCATATGTTTAGGGTCATTGTCTTGCTGAAAGACCCAGTGACGACCCATCTTCAGCTTTCGGGCAGAGGGCAACAGATTTTGATTTAAAATGTCCTGGTATTTCAAAGCATTCATGATGCCATGCACCCTAACAAGGTTCCCAGGGCCTTTGGAAGCGAAACAGCCCCACAGCATCACTGACCCACCCCCATACCTCACAGTGGGTATGCGGTGCTTTTCAGCATGCGCATCTTTCGTGGTACGCCAGACCCACTTAGAGTGTTTGTTGCCAAAAAGCTCAATCTTGGTCTCATCTGACCAAAGCACACGGTCCCAGTTGAAGCCCCAATACCGCTTGGCGAACTCCAGACGCTTGCGTTTATGATTGTGAGTGAGGAAAGGTTTTCTCCGTGCATGCCTCCCAAACAGCTTGTTGGCGTGTAGACAGCGCCTGATGGTTGATTTGGAGACTTTGTGACCCCAGGATGCTACCATTTGTTGTAATTCTGTAACAGTGAGCTTTGGAGATCTTTTGATTTCTCTTACCATCCTCCTCACTGTGCGTGGTGGCAAAATAAACTTGGGTCCTCGTCCAGGCTTGTTTACCACTGTTCCAGTTGTTTTGAACTTCTTAATTATTCCTCTCAAAGTGGATATGGGCAGCTGCAGTTGAGTGGCAATCTTCTTGTAGCCTCTGCCTGACCTGTGAATGTCGACGCACATCTGCCTCACTTGTATGCTGTGTTCCTTTGTCTTTCCCATGTTTAAGAGTGGATAAGAGAAATGGCCTCGGTGTCACGTCATATTTATACCCCAGGGAAACAGGAAGTGATGAATTACTAATTAAATGTTCCTACATACTCTGGTAAACTTTGTAAACTACTGTAGAAATGACAGAAATGCTTCAATTATATTTATTTCCTGGGAATTGTTAAGGGTGCCAATAATTGTGGAACAGGTGATTTAATGAAAAATAATTATTTTTTAGTCAGGGATTTTTTTATTTTCTTACAATTCATTTGAGTTGAAGGCTACATTTTCCTACAATTTTCAGTGTGACAGTATTCTTCTGCAATAAACACTCAATTTATTTTAAGGCTTTTAACACATCTCAACCAGGGGTGCCAATAATTATGGAGGGCACTGTATAAATAGTTATATTACATAAATAAAATAAAAAACTATGCAACTTTGATGGCTTTGTATTACATAAAAATGAATTAAGATTATTTTCTGAAAAGGCACTTAGGGGGTTTTGCATCTGAACTCTTCATATACAATCACTGGCTGTAGACAGTCTGTGGGCGGACAAATGGTCAAGATTAACACCATGCAGTCATGTACGTTCTGTAAATAAAGACTCAGCCTGAGAAAGCGCAAACCTCTTCACTCATTGGCTCTGAAGAAGGCGTGACAACGTTGAAACGTTGAAGGAGAGGATTGTGCACATCCCAGGAAAAGGTGCAGGATGAAGGCCAACTGTAGTTTTCAAAGTGAGAAGTCTGCACACTTAAAATCCTTTTTGTTGTAATCCTGCCATGAAATAATAAAATACAACAAAAATGATTTTAAGTGTGCAGACTTCTCACTTTGAAAACTAACGTTGTAACATTAGTCTTGGCACTGCCCAATAAAACAGCTAAACTTCCACATCTGAAGATGCTCCGGTGACTCTCTTCTTTGTCTGAAAACACAAAAGTTGTTTTATATTATTGAAGAATATATAGCATTACATAACAGTACCTCTGTTTGTTAATGCCTTTGTATCCTTACGTCCTTGTATCCTCATAGCCTTCCATTCTTGCATCCTTGTATCCTCGCATCCTTGTCAGAGGTGGCCAAAATAGAAGTAGAAGTACATTTACGTGTAAGTACAATACTAGTACAATATATTACACTGTATTTACATTATATTTAACTTAGCTGACGCTTTTTGTTAATTCAAAGTGACTTACAGTTATTATTTTTCAGGGAATTGGTTACTGTCCCTGGAGCAATGTAGGTGCCTTTCTCAAGGCACTTCAGCCATGGATGGAGATGTAGGGAGAGGTCAAGTGGGATTCGAACCTACAACCCCTAGATTGAAAGACCAACTCCCTAACCACTAGACCACGGCTGCCCCATAGTGGGTACACCAGTTATTCCATTGTACCTAATGAGGTGCCTAGATGTTGTTACTGAAAAAAGACCTAAAAAGAACACCCTCAAATTTGATCCAACCTGCCCAGAATCAGGTAAATTGTCCTATAGTAACTGTAGACCACTTACTTAGTGAAGTGACTTGTGTTGAACACTAAGAAACAATGGCAGAGATTTTGTGTTTTACTTCTACTTTTACTTTGGCCACCGTTGACCCTTGTATCCTTACACTCTTGCGTCTTTCCATCCCAGTATCCTTGAATCAAGTTCTATTTGTATTCTAAGGAATATGTTGTATATTGGTAGGCTTATCCTTTCATCTTTGTATCCTTATCCTGTACTCGATTATCTTGTGCCCACATGTCCTACCATCTTTGCACTCTCGTTCTCTTGTTGCAGTGTGAGAGCTCCAGTGTCCCCAGGGTGTTGTTCACCCCAATGGAGTATGCCTTCTGCGGACTCACAGAGGAGGCAGCAACCCAGAGCTTTGGGGAGAGTAACATAGAGGCAAGAATATGCATACACACATGGAGAGAGAGAGGCAAGAATATGCATACACACATGGAGAGAGAGAGGCAAGAATATGCATACACACATGGAGAGAGAGAGAGAGAGAGAGAGAGAGAGAGAGAGAGAGAGAGAGAGAGAGAGAGAGAGGGAGAGAGAGAGAGAGAGAGAGGCATACTATCATTACACCAGTCTCCTTCTATTGGTTCAATGTAAATAGAGATTTTAAAAACTCTGCCTACATTATTCTATCTATTGGAATAAGGTATAGTAAAGAAACTGTATTCAACAGGTCTTCCATGAACACTACTGGCCCCTGCAGTGGAGCCTGCCCAGGAGGAACAAGAACTCCTGCTACGCCAAGGTCATCTGCCACATCCCAGACAATGTAGGTCACCAACAACACTTACCTATGCATGCCTTTAGTGTTAGCTAGTATGGCTGTACCCAGGCCCGCAGACTGGGGGCAACGGGGTATGTTGTCCCGGGCCCGGGGAGAAAGGGGCCCAGAATTGGGTCCCCATTACATTGCATGTATTTGATAGTGGGCCCTTTGAGATGACTTTGTCCTGGGCCCAGCAAAAGCTGTCAGCAGCCCTGGCTGTACAGATATTATATCAAACCGAAAAATCACATGATGCATGTCATGAGTCATGATACAGTATTGCAGTGTAAGAAGGCAATATCGTGATGTGCCCTTTCAAAGTTCTGTTACAGAAAACAACCATGTGATATGATGTGATGGCGCTTTCAAGCTTCAAATCATCATCATCATCATCGTCATCATTATTATTATTTTGCTTTTTTTGTTATGAGTAGCCTCTTGCAACCTAGTTTACCTATAAACTATTACAGGTTTTATTTACAGTTGTATTTCATGATTTTGACAAATATGAATAAAGCAAATTAATTCATAAAAAAAATCAGCCTGATCTCCAAGAATTCCGTGCTCCTGGACACAGATGTTTGGGACACGAAATCCGTGTCAGTTTCACAGATTTTGCCGGAAGTGCTGTCTATATTCCCACAACACTGTGTTAACTCTATCATTAGAAAATACATATCAAATCCTAATCCTAAACAACATAATGCTATAGCAATTTAAGTTGTGCCCTGACCAAAACATTCCCTAACCTTAACCTGTCATTGAAGACATATTTTTGAGAAATACCTTTTCCAGTTGGTTGATGAAAACACAAGACTGGAAACATAGAGCTGTGGGAGTATAGAGAGCGCACTTCCGTGTGTCCATCACGGAAAACAATTCCGTGTCCAACTGACACGGATTTCGTGTCCCAAAGATCCGTGTCCAGGAGCACGGAGTTCTGAGAGATCATGTTGAGAAAATTGTGGATTGTATTGAACCTTTGGTCAAAAATTATGATGTGAACCAAATAGTGAGTTGAGTGTAGCTAGTGTCAGAAATGAAAGAAGTCATATACTGTACACACACACACACACACACACACACACACACACACACACACACACACACACACACACACACACACACACACACTTCTTTATTTGGATCTTTCAATACCATATTATCACTCCTTTTTCTACGTTATTGTCGGCAGTTACAACGGGTGAGAATGTTAATGTTTGTTGCATGCTAGCATCAGGCCTCCACCCGCCATTGCTAGTGCGTTCGCACGACACACACACACACACACACCCTGTGCATAGTAGTACTATTACTTTATTTGTCACAATACAGGTACAGTAAGATGTTGTTTCCAAAGAATCCAGAGATGCCGTTGCCGTTGCGGCAAGAGTTGCAAAGAATGTATTGACCAACTGTTGAGATGCTTATCTGAATGACCATCTTTGAACTCACACACATGTACTATACACACACACACACACACACACACACACGCACACACACACACGCACACACACACTGTGTAATTGTGCTTAGTACATATATCATCCTAATGGCATTCCCTTGAGCTGACTAGTATCTCCTGTGTTCACAGCACCGTGTGGTGGGGGTGCACGTGCTGGGCCCCAGCGCTGGTGACATCATCCAGGGCTTCGCCACGGCTCTCAGGGGTGCCCTGACCAAAAAGCAGCTGGATGCCACCATAGGCCTCCACCCTGTGTCTGCAGAGGTACTAGAATTTCCTTTACCATCACTATCCACCAGGGGTGTAAATAATAATCAGAACGTATCGATATATCGCAATATAATCTGGCGATTGAATCGAATCGCATCGTATCGTGGGGCATTCTTAAGTATCGAAAATAATCGAATCACTGGCCCCTGCCCAATGCCCTAGCTCCATAACATAATAGAAGTAGAAAAGTAATTGGAAAAAAAGTCAAATCGAAACGTATTGTATCGTATTGTGGGACATTCTTAAGTATCAAAAATAATCGAATCGCATCGAATAATAAGATATGCCAGGCTAACAGATCACTAACAGATTTTTTCTCTTCCTAGGTGCTGGCCAATTTGACACAAACCCAGCGTGAGACAGAAGCCATGCGCGTGCAAGGAAACTGCTGAGGTTAAATCCCTGCTGTCAATTACTGGCTACCCATGGCAATAGCGAAAACAGCATCCTCCATGTGTGTGTAGTTTTGTGATGCTATGGGTAGCATGTGGACAGCAGGGCGATCGCTAATGTGTGGTCTTTTGAATGGAATGATTGGCAGCTGGGCAGTCCAGAAACTGACCAATGACGTCCCCACCTGCAGCCTGGGAACAGGTGGGCGGGGACCGATGAACTGCTTCCAATTGTTTTGTTTGTTGGATCATTATTCCTTCATTGAAATTTAAGAGACTTCACTCGTGGAGACTTTGCTTTGGTGCATGACGTAATTTTCCCAAAAACGGGAACTAAGCAGGGCACAATATTTTTTTACATTTTTAAGACATTATCATGTTCATACCAAGCCCAACGCCCCAAACATTACATTTGGGACCAACTAATAAGACATTTACACTTTAGAAAAAAAAACATCGTGTTTGTGAATAAATGCAGCAAAGGCATGTACTCTTCAGAGGCAATGAAGATGCACGTAAAAAAGGAAGTGAGACCACTATCTGAGAAACACTTTTACATCTACTATCTATCCAAATGATGCAGCAGAGATGAAGAAGGCATTACTGCCAAAAACATCGGTCTATATGACTAAGCAAAAATAATGAAGGCTTTAAAAAAAACTTGTACCTTGGTGGTTTTGTTCTATTATCCAAAATGTATCTATTTAAAATGCAAAAAAATGTGCTTGATCATTTGCTTGCCCCCTCATTGCTCCTTACAGATATATTAATTAATGTGGTACCCTATTGTAAGGGTGACTTCCTACTATGGGGCAGTGATTGTCCAGTATTTTTGTTGCTGATGAGATTCTGATTACTTTTTTGTGATTGTTATCAGGGCTTCACATTAACTTTTTCACTAGGCAGACACTGTGGCTAGTGGTTTTCCTGAGGCACTTGCCATCCAGCTATTCTACTAGCCATGAATTAGATTTTTTTTTTTAATTATTATTTTTTATCATGGCGTTGTATATCTAACCTCAGAGGATGAGGTGCTTCAAACAAGAGGCTGAGTGCATGGGTTTATACATGGAAATAAAACAAAAAAATCTATCTGTCCTGTTCTTGTCCTGTTACCATGTCTGGATAGGGGACAAAAAAGGTCTTGGATTTTTGTGTGTCCCCCCCATGAAATGCATCATGTATGGGGGCGCTGTGGCGCAGCACGCTAAGCCCCCCACATTTGGACTTGCGTGCCCACGGGGACCCTGGTTTGAGTCCGGCCGGGGTCATCTCCCAATCCTCCCCCATCTCTCTGTCCCACTCGCTTCCTGTCTGCATCTCACACTATCCTGCCCAATAAAGGCATAAAAGCCCCTATAAAGCACATTAGTTAAAAAAATGCCTCATGTACACAACCTGCGCTTGTAGAAGAATATGTGGTAACTCGTAAATTAGAATATGTTTGTCAATCAGATAAGCATCTCAACAGTTGGTCAATGTATTCTTGGCAACTGTTTACGAAACAGCAACGGCATCGGTGGGTTCTTTGGAAACAGCATCTCACTGTACCTTTATAGTGACAAATAAAGTTCTACTTTTATGCACAGAACTCTGTGAAATGAACACGGTCACCTGGGAAAGAAAATATGTGGCAGTTTCACAGATTGTAGTTTACCAGAATCTATGATGGGGGTCACGGAATTACTTCCGTGGTGGACCCCCAAGTGCTTTCACTATATTCCCACAGTTAAGATTTTATTCTAAAATAATAATAATAAAACATTTACTGAAAAGTTTAGGTTTAGTGATTGTATAATAGCATTATAGAAATGGATCCAGTCCCTCATTACATTTGAGGGAGCCAAATACCTTTCCTAAAGGAGGATGAAATCAGAAAAGTAAAGTTCTGAAGATGTATGTACATTTTTTTTAAAACTTCATGATCGCCCATGTTACAATGCTAGGTACAGTAGCCTATTTATTTTCCCATTGCCCCACAGCGTATGTTCAGTCGAGACCAGGGGTAGGCCTATACATATGTAAATATCAAATGCAGATATGTAATTTTTGGTACATATGCAATAATATCCTGACAGGTCAGCGGTTAAAGAGAGATTTACAGTATTTGATGACAAAAATCCATCCATTGCCCATCAATATGAATGATGAGTGATCATGGTGACTTTCTTCCATTCACAGAGGGAAGAGCAGGAAGCCACTGAATGTGCTCTGGTTGTTAGCATCATAGATGTGTATAGAAGACTTCTATACACATCTATGGTTAGCATCATGAAAGACCCTGTTGTCTGTGGGAGTACCATTTGAACAGCATCTCTCTCCTCCAGCTGTAGAGTCAGACCGATAGGTGCCCTCTCTGGACAGACGGGGCCCCTCTCCATCAGTGTCACAGTCAGTAGCAGGATGAGTTTCTGTCCATTCTTAAACATCACAGCAACACACTCATACCAGAGAGAGTAGAGAGATACTTAAAGAATCTCTGCTCATACAACTAGCTGTCACAACAATAGCAGATTACAGATAGCAATCAATCAATCAGTCTTATTTACATAGGCCTAGCACATTATCATACACAACTGTTATTCAATGTGCTAGATTAGATAAAGAGGAAAGAGACGAAAACTATATTGTTTTAGATAACTATCACCAAAAGCAGATGAGAATAAAGCAGCATTTAATGTCTTTTGAAGACCAAAGGCATCTATTATTATGGTATTGCTAAAGCATATCTACAAAATATTTTGGGACCAAGCCATTTAGTGACTTAGCCTATAACTATCATAAGAGTTTTAAACTCAATTCTAAATCTCAATGGTAGCCAGAAGAGAGAATCACTGGTATGGCGCATTGTCTTTCACAGTTGTCATTCAATGTGCTTGAGAAAGAGGAAGAGAAGTAAGAAAAGATGACAAATGAGATAGTATTATCTGAAGAGACTGTTGATAAATAACTTTAACCAAAGCCAGATGAAAATAACCCTTACTGCATGAATGATTATATTTACAGTGTAATGTTTGAGTGCTGTTTTGGTATTAAAATGAGTTAAATAATAGATTTTTCTTTCTTTTTTTATGATGTTTTTTTTAGCAAATTGTTGCCATATGGTGATGACCTCCATACACCAAAGTAGGTGATGAAGAAGGGCTTCCTGTGGAGTTCCTAATCATGTGACCAAAAAAAGTTTGATTTCAACGTATGAGGCTTTTTTATCATAAATAAAATGTATAAAAACACAGGTAATGTACCATCTATTAGAAACCTTGAAAAGGTCAATTGTTGCCATATGGCAACACTGTGCAGAGGAAAATAAAGCTCTTTTTATTTTATTTTTAAAACATATGCTACTGCTGGGATGGTTCTACTTTTAACAAAGCAGGTTGCATCGACAGCATTATGGCTAAATGCCATGTCAACCAGTCTGCATGTCACCCTAGGCACAAACCAGCAGAGGAGTCTCTGAAGACCTAAGGCATATTTGCTTATTTGCAATGTATTTATGCAACACATTTCCAAAATGTGTATATATTTAGAAGTGGAAATGACAGCTGTGGAAGATGTGTGTATTGTGTACAGAGGACTAAATGAGACACAGGACCAAATGTGTTTTTTTCAGGGCTGGTTCTAGTCAATTTGGTGCCCTAGGCTAGCATCTCTTTTCCTTTCTGCTCATTCAGATATTGGTATCTGTAAATATATTGTCGTCCATCTAATGAATGTAACACATGACAAGTATTTTGTACACAGCCCTCCAATGCTAATAGCAGAAGAAGGTGCAGCAGTCAGGGATTTGATTCTGCGAACTTTGATTCTGCGATCACCCTCTTTTTATTCCTTACCAACTATGTAAGGACCTTTTGGGTAACCTTAAGTCCAGGGACACTGATTAGATTGCCTGTATTTCCTGTGTGTGTGTGTGTGTGTGTGTGTGTGTGTGTGTGTGTGTGTGTGTGTGTGTGTGTGTGTGTGTGTGTGTGTGTGTGTGTGTGTGTGTGTGTGTGTATTCAGCAATCAGTATTGTGGGAAAGAATCAGATGGCGCTGTATGTCCTCATTTCACCCCTACAGACACACACACACACACACACACACACACACACACACACACACACACACACACACACACACACACACACACACACAAAGTACATTGTCAGTAAAATTAAGAAATTACAAGACAAAAGTAAAAGAAACCTTTTGAAAAAAGACAATTTTCAGTAAAACGAACTTTGAGTAAAACAAAAGTTGAGCAAAAACATACAGTGGTCGCTATGTTTACATACCCTGGTGGAATATAGGCTTTGTTGGCGATTCCTCATAGAATGCGAATGATTATACAAAAACTTGTTTTCCACTCATTGCTAATGACTGACTGAAGACATTTATTAGCAATTGCCTGTGTTTACTCTTTCAAAATCATAATCACAACACAAACTACCCAAATGACCCTGATAAAAGGTTTCTGATGCTGTATACTGCCCTGTTTAACATCAGTGACTGCTTTAAATCGTTTGTGGTAGTTGTGGATAAGGCTCTTAATCTTCTCAGATGGCAAAACTGCCCATTCTTCCTGGCAGAGTTGTTTTCCATAATCATAGGGCTCAATAATGTTGAGATCAGGAGCGTGAGATAGTCACTCAGAAACCTTCATTTTATGTTTTCTGTAGCTAACGATAGGTTGACTTTTTTTTGGACAAATATCTTTATTGGTTTTTCCTTTCAATTAGCAAACATTCACATCCAAAACAGAATAGAAACAAAATAAAAAGAACAAAAGAAGACACGTTGACAGATGAAATCTTCTAGCATAACAGTATTTAGATACAAAATCTTGAGATTAACAATGTGAAGACAGTAAAAAAAAAAAAAAAAAAACAAAAAACGTTTTCAGGGAGTTTTAGTGTTCTGGGAAGGCATGTTTAAGGAGTTTTTAGTTTGTTTTATAAAATGTCTAATCTGCAAGTATTAGAAAAAATGCTTGCCATCAATGTTAAATCTTTGCTTGACATCAGTGAAACTTAAAAGGACGTTGTCATAAAGATCTGATATTTTATTGATACTCTTATTAGCCCATATCTTAAAGCCAAGATCATTTGTACCTGGTGTAAAACATTTATTTCCCCAAATGGGAGAAAATTGGGATAAAGCAGCATTTTCTTTTAAGTATTTCAAAACCTCGTACCAGACAATCACTGTGTTCCTAACAAAAGGATTTAGGGTAGGGGTGGTACGGTTCACAAAATTCACGGTTCGGTTCATATCACGGTGTCAAGGTCACGGTTTTCGGTTCTCTACGGTTCTTTTTAGTTCATGATAAATGGTGCACTGGGAATATTAAACAATATTTATATAACTGCAGTTATAAAGTGATGATGCGCAAGTTGAATTTGACCTTTTGCATGTGTCTGAGAACTGCCTCTAGTGCTAACCTGCAATTGCTCTTAAACTGTCGTCAGCTGATGTGCGCTGTCTGAGCTTTCCAAATGCACTCTTTCAATTGGCTAATAGAATCGGACTTATCACTAAATATCCTACATATGGTTTGTATAGGCTTACAATGTGAAAATGGTGTCATTTTCATTGTGTCATCCTCTGATTGGTCTTATACGCTAATGTTTTAATCAGACAGACTGGATAAGATACTCCTAGAATCTCTGTTTTACATATTTTTCTGGGCAGTACATGAATTGCGGTTTGCGACGGATTGAACGGTTCGGTTCGGTATGTGTGTGAATTGTACGGTTTCGGTTTTCGGTGCGGTTTGTGCCATCCCTAATTTAGGGTATGCTTTTTCAAAAAAAGAAAGTTTAGCTGAATGGAGATTTAACTTAAAGGGACACTGTGCAGGAAATGGTCAAACAAGGTACTGCAACTATGCTGCTCATTGAAACTGGGTTGCCTATTGCCAAATTTGATCTTTGCATGAAAGCTTACGAAGTAATAAACAAATATTTTCGAGTATGGTCCAAGTAGAGTCATTTTTGCAGCTAAAATTTTTGGAAATTCAAAATGGCGGACAATGGAGAAGATCCCCCTTTTCATGTATGAAAAGTGTAATTTTTGTAGTCATAATGAATACTTAGAATTGAATGGTTGTGGTAAGTATTCATGAAAAAGTGAATGGGCAGAATGAATTCTGGAAATAAACAACTAAAAATCTCACACAGTGTGCCTTTAAGGGGGATTTTGGAGGTTGTCTTCTCCTCAATCCTCACCCATTTAGGGAATGATGTAGTGTCAAACCAGTATGAGGCCAGTCTCAATTGTGCTGCCCAATAGTATCCTTGGAGAAAAGGGACCTTTAACCCACCCCTATCATATGGTAAATACAACAGATTCATGTGTAACCTGGGGCATCTATCATTCCAAATAAAATGACAAAAGATCTGCTTCATTTTGGCAAAAAAGTTAGAAGGAGGAGCAAGTGGAATGGTTTGAAAGAGGTAAAGGAACTTAGGAAGAATATTCATTTTCAGAACGTTAATACGTCCAATCATGGATAGCCACCATCTACAACTCACGCTGCGTAATTAGAGCCAGGAGTATCATTAAAGATCCCACACATCCTGGCTTTCATCTCTTCACACTGTTGCCCTCTGGCAGGCGCTACAAGGCATTGCCAGCCAGAACCAATAGGATGAAGAACAGCTTCTTCCCCAAAGCTGTTACAATAATGAACTCACACTTAAGCTGACTGGACAATGTTCATCTATAAAGGACTGTGCACTTCGTAGGGAAGCTACAATCTCAGTATACTTTGTATAATGACAATAAAGGCTTTCTATTCTATTCTATTCTATTCTATTCTATTTGTCAGTACTGACGCCCTTGAGTCATTGTACAGAATTTTAACCCAGTTCAGGAAATAACTGCTTATACCAAAACGTTGAAGAACTTCAAATAAGTATGTGTGTTCCACCATATCAAAGGCCTTTAAAGCATCCAAACCACAACAGGTTGACTTGGCTTTCTTTTTTGGATTATTGTCATGTTGGGATGCCCAAACACTGTCTCATGTGCAGCTTCAAGGCTGATGTATTTATTGTTCTCTGAGTATGGCCCAAAAGTGTGTGTGTGTGTGTGTGTGTGTGTGTGTGTGTGTGTGTGTGTGTGTGTGTGTGTGTGTGTGTGTGTGTGTGTGTGTGTGTGTGTGTGTGTGTGTGTGTGTGTATTTGTACGTGTAACTCGCCATAACATCAGTGATCCATCACCATGTCTCACAGAATGGTGGTGTAACTGGATGGTGTAACTTCCATCATAGGCCATGTTGACTGTTCTCCAATTGTAATGTTAACAATGGCTGAAAAAAGTTCAATGTTGTAGTAATGGCTTTCCTCTGGCAACCCCCAACAGACATCTTTCCTCAAGTGCCTCTGCTTTCCAGCTCAAAACATCTTTTCACGTTGTCCAATATGTCCCTTTAATTTAATTTTTGGTTGGCCTTTACCTCCTGAACAATTCCCCCCTCTCAATTATGGATGAAGCTGATCTCCCTGCCTATCTTCGATCTACCTGCCTATAGATTGATTTCATCATCACCCCTCATATACCTCTTCCGAATTGAAATTCCAACAGTCCCAGTTGACATTCTTAATTTGTTTGATACTTTTTATGTCCCTTTCCTGTTTCACAGAGTTCACCCAAGTAAAAAAAAAGTGTACTTAATATATACTTAATAAGTACGTTTTATTGTATTTAAAGTGTACTTCAAAAGTGTGTATTTAAAGAATGTTATTTTGGGACAACTTATAGTATACTTAAATGTACTTGAAATATAATTAAGTAGAGCTTAAACACATTTTAAGTTGACTTTTTTGTACTAAAATCAAACTTTGTACAAGTGTACTTAATATACTAAAAATATATTTAACTTTAAGTACATTATAAGTATACTAACCAAGTCACTTTAAAATGTGTTTAATGTGTACTTTAGCATGGCGGATAATAAGTGCATTTTAAGTACATTAGAAATCTATTTTAACGTCATGAGAAAGTACTTTATAGTATACTGCAGAAGTACATACTTAAGTTGTGTTATTTTGGGACAACTTATAGTATACTTAAATACTCTTGAAATATAATTAAGTAGAGCTTAATCACATTTTAAGTTGACTTTTTTGTACTAAAATCAAACTTTGTACAAGTGTACTTAATATACTAAAAATATATTTAACTTTAAGTACATTATAAGTATACTAACCAAGTCACTTTAAAATGTGTTTAATGTGAACTTTAGCATGCGGATAAGTGCATTTTAAGTACATTAGAAATCTATTTTAATGTCACAAGAAAGTACTTTATAGCATGCTGCAGAAGTATATACTTAAGTTGTGTTATTTTGGGACAACTTATAGTGCACTTAAATACACTTGAAGTATGATTAAGTAGAGCTTAAGCACATTTTAAGTTTACTTTTTTGTACTAAAATCAAACTTTGTACAAGTGCACTTAATGTACTAAAGCATACTTTACTTTAAGTACATTTCAAATGTATTCACAAAAATCGCTTTAAGTACATTTTAAGTGTATTGACTCTAAATGTATTTTAAGTATACTACAAGTAGATTTTACTTTAAGCACATTTCAAATATATTTATTTTAAGTACACTTTAAATATATTTCAAAAGTATCTGAAAAAAAACATCAATGTAATCACTAATTACTTATTTCCATTGTACATTGTCTTGTTCACAATCATCAGCCATTCACATGAACCTTCCTTTCACCTTCACTTCAGACAACAACCACTGCCTCAACCAGGATTTGAACCCACAATTCACTGAACCACAGACCTGCACTCTAACCACTAGACCACAACTACCTGTTCTACAACAGACACAATTACATTGTTGAAGTAATAGTCTTGAGTAGTACACTTTAAGTATACTTTTTATATACTTAATAATAATACTTAGAAATCATTGGTGGTGGTATGCTTTTATCGAATTAAGGCACTTTTACATGTTTAATTTGTGCACCAAAAAGTACACTTAAAGTGCACTTAATACACTAATAACACAACTTAAGTACAGACTTCAGTATTGTGCTTAAAAGTTGAATAGGTAAGGCCTTACATGCCTTTTTAAGATCTGTTTGTGCTCTTCCAATATGGTGTTTTTACCATGAAAATACATTAACAAAATAGAAGGTGGAAGGTTATTTAATGTTACAAAGCATAATGAATAAGCCTAGGTTAAAATACACTAAAATGATGGTTAAAAAAAAGTACCCAGGTGAAAAAAGTGTATTTAATATACTTAATAAGTATGTGTTTTTGTATTTAAAATATACTTCAAAAGTGTGCATTTCAAGACTGTTATTTTGGGACAACTTAAATTAAATACTTATATACTTAAATACACTTGAAGTATGATTAAGTAGAGCTTTAACACATTTTAAGCTGACTTTTTGGTACTAAAATCAATCTTTGCAGAAGTGTACTTAATATACTAAAATCATACTTAACTGTAAGTACATTTAAAATATACTTACTAATTCACTTTAAAAGATGTTTAATGTGTACTTTAACATGCGGTTAAGTGTAACTATTTGAAGTATGCAACAAATCTATTTCAAGGTCATAAGAAAGCACTTTATAGCATGCTGCAGAAGTACATACTTAAGTTGTGTTATTTTGGGACAACTTATAGTATACTTAAATACACTTGAAATATAATTAAGTAGAGCTTTATCACATTTTAAGTTGACTTTTTGGTACTAAAATCAAATTTGTACAAGTGTACTTAATATACTAAAATCATACTTAACTTTAAGTAGGTTTCAAATATTCTTTCTAATACCAAACTTTAGCACATTACTTTTAAAATACAAATGCACTTAAAATACACTTAAAATATACTACACTAATATTATGTTTTCAAATACAATACATTTAAATACAATACACTAATAGTGTATTTTATAATACTACACTTTAAAACATTACTTTTAAAATACAAATGTACTTAAAATAGACTTAAAATTGAATATACTAATAGTATACTTTATAATGCTACACTTAAGCACATTAATTTAAAAATACAAATGTACTTACAATACATTTAAATACAATACACTAATAGTGAATTTATAATACTACACTTAAGTACATAACTTTTAAAATACAAAGATACTTAAAATACACTTAAAATATAATACACTAATAGTATACTTTATAATGCTACACTTTAGCACATTACTTTTAAAATACAAATGTACTTAAAATACATTTAAATACAATACACTAATAGTGTATTTCATAATACTACACTTAAGTACATGACTTTTAAAATACAAAGATACTTAAAACACACTTAAAATATAATACACTAATAGTATACTGTATAATGCTACACTTTAGCACATTACTTTTAAAATACAAATGTACTTAAAATACATTTAAATACAATACACTAATAGTGTATTTCATAATACTACACTTAAGTACATGACTTTTAAAATACAAAGATACTTAAAATACACTTAAAATATAATACACTAACAGTATACTGTATAATGCTACACTTTAGCACATTACTTTTAAAATACAAATGTACTTAAAATAGACTTAAAATACAATGTACTAATAGTATATTTGACAATACTACACTTTAGCACATTACTTTTAAAATACAAATGTACTTACAATACATTTAAATACAATACATTAATAGTGTATTTTATTATACTACACTTAAGTATATAACTTTTAAAATACAAAGATACTTAAAATACACTTAAAGTGTAATACACTAATAGTATACTTTATAATGCTACACTTTAGCACATTACTTTTAAAATACAAATATACTTGAAATACACTTAAAACATAATACACTAATAGTATATTTTACAATACTACACTTAGCACATTACTTTTAAAATACAAATATACTTAAAATACATTTAAAATACAATACACTAACAGTATATTTTATAAAACTATATTTAAGTACATAACTTTAATAATACAAATGATTTTAAAATATATTTAAAATACACTAAACTATAAGTATATTTTTAAATACCATACTTAAGTACTGTACTTGATAAATAGAGTGTACTTAAAATATACTTTCAGAAAATTAAATATATTTAAAGTACACTTAAGTACACATTTTTTTGACCTGGGCAATTATCTGCCCCAAAAGTGCCTTTAGACAAATATTTAGCTTTCTTCATGACGTAGAACATGAAAACTGTCAGTAAAGCAAGATTCTCTCAGGAGTCCAGCAACTCAATGACCTTTTATGTACAAACAAATCCCAAGACAACAGACCACAAGTGAATATGGTTATCTGTAATGGCCATTCTGATCCATTTGTGTGAAATTCTATGAATGTTATCAGCTCACCAGCGTATGTAAACTTATGATCAAGCGTATTTGGTTAGTTTCTGTTATTATTATTTCAAAAGACTAAATTCAGTTATTTTACAATAAATGGTGTCCTTCACACAATATTCATTAGTGATTCACAAAGATTTGTGGTATCGTTCATATTCCCTGAAATAATGGCTACAAAACTAAATATTCTACTGGGTATGTAAACTTATGGCCCCCATTATAGCAAGCCCATTATGGTTTGTAGTTGTCCCTGGGGCTTCATGTCAGAGGGAGAGAGAGAGACGTGTGTGTGTGTGTGCGTGTGTGTGTGTGTGTGTGTGTGTGTGTGTGTGTGTGTGTGTGTGTGTGTGTGTGTGTGTGTGTGTGTGTGTGTGTGTGTGTGTGTGTGTGGTGAAATGAGGGCATACTACAGCCCCACCTGATTGTGTGTGTGCGTGCGTGTGTGTTTTTGTGTGTGTTGTGAAATGAGGGCATACAGCCCCACCTGATTATCTGTGTGTGTATGTGTGTATGTGTGTGTTTGTGTGTGTGTGTGTGTGTGTGTGTGTGTGTGTGTGTGTGTGTGTGTGTGTGTGTGGTACATGTGTGTGAGTTCAAAGATGGTTGGTCATTCAGATAAGCATCTCAACAATTGGTCAATGCATTCTTTACACAATGGCAACGGCATCTCAATAAGCGAATTCATGGTGAAACTTTTTCAACCACCCTAGCTACCTGGGTCGCGTAGGTAGCGGTACACACGGCATAAGGATCCATCATGCAACATTTCACGCGTTTGTCAGATCTGTAATCTCGCCATGCGGCAGCAGTCTACTTGGAAGCAGCAGGGAACATAAGTTCCCTGGTAGCGGGAAGCATAGGGATGACCCCTGCCATTGCGCACACTCACACACACACACACACACACACACACACACACACACACACACACACACACACACACACACACACACACACACACACCGTGTGCAATGGCAATGTGCTAGTCATACTATGAGATTACCTAGAGATTACCATCTGATCAGTTGGACACAGCCGTCACGGTGACCATTCAAGTTTGTGTGTGTGTGTGTGTGTGTGTGTGTGTGTGTGTGCAGAGAGAGAGAGAGAGAGAGAGGGGCGGGAACGATTGGTCAATAACGTTATTGGAATGGTATTTAAGTCCATCTGTGCACTCCGTACAGTACAAGATTCCTTACTGTTGAAGCGACCTCTTCTGAAGCATCATGAAGCTGATCTTGGCTCTCTGCATCCTGTCCCTCTCTGGTACGTCCTCCTTTACTTTGATACAAACTATATAAATCAGAACATAGACATCGGGTATTTCTCAAAGTCAAGTGTCCTAGCCTTGCTTGGATGAGTAATGCCCATTTGTGCCCGGTGTATCCAATTATCAATTACAATTAGAAATAGTTATTGGAGAAGTATCCATAGGCTTGAATTTATCACTGTGATGTTTGGCCAGTCATGGCCTAGGGAGATGGTCTTAAAGGGGTACGTATGTCACTATTTTGGGGCTTAATACAGTTAAAATCGTTGGCTGGGGTTTATAAAGGTAGTAGCATGCTACACGGATCCATTGACTTTCACTAGCTTAGCGACATGCTCCCTCTTTTAACTTGTCTTAAAGCAAGACAACATCTTACATGAAAAATAAGACACTTTACCACCTTTATAAACCCCGGCCAACGATTTTAACTGTATTAAGCCCCAAAATAGTGGCATACCCCTTTAAAGGTGCACTGTGTAGGATAGTGGCGTAAGTAGGTATTGCTTTGACAGAAGAAAAATCTGCACTCACAAACTAAGTCTAATTATTTGTTTATATTACCACCATGTCCAAAAGCAGACGCGTTTCAGCTATCAATAATTTGATGGTGGTAAGTATTTTTGAAAAAGTAAACATGTGAATGGGCAGCTTGATTTCTGGAAAGAAACCACAAGAAATATTACACAGTGCACCTTCAAGAATATAGGGTTGCACGTTTGAATCCCATCCTTACCTCACCCTACACCACCATCCATGGCTGAAGTGCCCTTGAGCAAGGCAATAATAATAATACTAATATAGCCTAATAATAATAATAATAATAATAATACATCAAATATATATTATTATTGTTATTATTATTGCTATTATGTTGTTATTATTAGCGTTTTGGTGATGTTGTTATTGTTATTAGTAAGCATATTACCTAAATAGCCTTTTGTATTTTATATAAAAAGGAGTTCTATGTTCTCCCACTGTTTCTTTCCCTGTCCTCTTACTGAGCCTCCTCCTCTGCATCTCAGCCCATGCTTTGGCATCCCCTGCTGGGCAGCAGCAGCAGCAGCAGCATCAAAAGCCCTCACCACCTGGGCCGCAGCAGCAGCAGCAGCAGCATCAACAGCCCTCACCACCTGGGCAGCAGCAGCAGCATCAAAAGCCCCCACCACCTGGGCAGCAGCAGCAGCAGCAGCAGCAGCAAGTGCCTCAAGAGCCCTAAGTGCAACTGCCCAAAGAGTATCCTTCGGTTGGTATCCACCTGGACCCTGTACAACCACCAAAGAACCAAAGATTCTTTTAATTCGTAATAGGCTGTCTTGCAACCATCAGGGTCAAGAAACGTTGTGGTATTTCAGACATTTCATCCTGTGTGTGTGTGTGTGTGTGTGTGTGTGTGTGTGTGTGTGTGTGTGTAGACCTGCTGGCCAGATGGTGCAAAGACAACAACCTCCTGCTGAATGTCAACAAGACCAAGGAGATTGTTGTCAACTTTCAGAGGGTCCAAAAACAACTGCCACCACTGACCATCGACGGTGATGCTGTGGAGAGAGTGAGCAGCACCAAGTTCCTTGGAGTGCACATCAGCGACGACCTCTCTTGGACCACCAACACTACATCACTGGCGAAGAAGGCCCATCAGCGTCTCTACTTCTTGCGCAAACTAAAGAAGGCAAGTGCTACACCCTCCATCATGACAACATTCTACAGAGGAACCATAGAGAGCGTCGTGTCCAGCTGCATCACAGTGTGGGGAGGAAGCTGCACGGAGAAAAACAGGAAGACACTCCAGCGTGTTGTGAACACAGCGAAGAAGATCATTGGAGTACCACTCCCCTCCCTGCAGGACATTTACACCGCACGCCTCACCCGAAAAGCACTGATGATCATCAAAGACACAAGCCACCCTGCACACAAACTGTTCAGCCTCCTGCCCTCTGGAAAGAGGTACAGGCGCCTCCGTTCCCGTACCACCAGGCTTACAAGCAGCACGATGCATCAAGCAATCAAGATACTGAACACTCAACCCACTCTCCCTTCACTGTCAGCCTCTAGCCAGCCAGGCCACTGACAACGCTCCCCCCCCTCATCCCCACCACCATATCTGCGACTGAACGCTCCACCTGCACTACTACATCTGTGACTGAACTTTCAACCTGCACTAACTCAAAACATACACATGCACACACACACACACACACACACACACACACACACACACACACACACACACACACACACACACACACACACACACACACACACACACACACACACACACACAAGCACACTGCACTTTCTGCACTAAACCCAAACATACACACACTGACACACAACTCATACTCACACACATACACACACACACACACACACACACATACACAGGTACACACACACAGATGCACACCGCACTTTCTACCTGCACTAAACACACACACACACACACACACACACACACACACACCACACACACACACACACACACACACACACACACACACACACACACACACACACGCACACACACGCACACAAAACACATACAAACACACACACACACATACTTCTGCTGGTGTATTTAAATAAAAACCTTTTTTAATTATTTATTTCTTCAAATGCTACTATTACTATGTCAGAACGCTATAAAGGACTTTTAGGAAAAAGAACAACAAAATACCTCCTCTTAATGTATGTTCTCTACAAGTCTTCTGTTGTCCAGTCTTGCACTTTAAATGTCTGTATGAGCAATGTCTACGTCCATACTGTCTATGTCCATGTATGAGTACTGTCTATGTCTATACTGTCTATGTCCTTACCTAGATTAGTCTATGTCTGCATGGGAGAGCAAGAAACGCAATTTCAAATTCTTTGTATGACCAGTGCATGTAAAGAAATTGACAATAAACTTGACTTGTGTGTGTGTGTGTGTGTGTGTGTGTGTGTGTGTGTGTGTGTGTGTGTGTGTGTGTGTGTGTGTGTGTGTGTGTGTGTGTGTGTGTGTGTGTGTGTGTGAATGCATGTGTGGGTGTTAAGGACTTTTGGTATGCTTACAATGCGTTTGTATACTGTATGATCTTGTGTGTGTTCAGCCTTTTTTATTTACTGTATGTATTTTCTACTGTGTGTGTGTGTGTGTGTGTGTGTGTGTGTGTGTGTTTGTGTGTGTGTGTTTTATAACTAGGCTTACGTTTACTGTCATCCTCCTAATCTCCACGATATCTTCTGTGCCATGGAATACGATCCTGTCTGTGGCCTTGATGGAATTACCTATCTCACTGTGTGCGTAATGTGCTCGGCATTAAATAGGTAAGAAGTGTATGAACATTAGGTGTAGGACATTAATTTAAGCTCCATCAGGCAGGGCATGCATGGATACACAATATAGCCTAAAGCAAATCAAATTCCAAATGGTAACACTTTATTTCATGGTCCACATGTTAGCCGCTAAAATATATAATTAGGGTCTGTATAAGTGACTTATACACTCAAATATGTGTTGAGCAAAATAGACGGCTTATTATTACCAAATAACAAGATGTTTTTGTATACACACCTAATAAACTGATAGGCTATTGACATGTGTCTGACAAGTCACTTAAAAAGATACATGAATTAGTGGCTGACATGCACATTAAAATTAAGCGTTACCATCCGATGGTAACACTATTTTAAAGAAACAGGATTTTTCATGAATTTGTTTATGTGTAGTTAAGCCCAGCCTAAATATGACATTATCTCTAGGTGTTTGCAATTCCTAGTTTGACAGTAAAGCCATATACCGTAACAGTGTAAGTCTATGGTACCAAATAACACATCATCAAATGTATTTATGAAATTATTCAAATAAATGTAAATTTCACAAGAGTGCAAAACGGCAATTTCACTCTGTCCAGTGATCACTTGGGGCTTGATGCTAATGGTACCATTTACTTCCAGTGATTGTGCTAAGCTATGCTAATAATGTAAATCGAAGTACTGAACACACTGAGAAGAAAAATATATGCACATTCATGTGTAATACTTGGAAATACTGAAAAAATCCAACAAAGGGACTGTCCCTTAAGATGCATGTGTTAGAATTAAATATATCACAGGAAGTAGAAGCCAAAGACTTCCTTCATGTTCGCGTGTCTGACATAGGGCCACCTACGCATCTGCTTCTCTTAAACGATCATCTGTTTGTTCTCAAATTTAGGGTTGGTGAAACCCAGATTGCTCATCGTGGGTTATGTCGTCACCAGATCCTATAAATCATATAAAGGGCTCTGCTTGTGACTAAAGGGCGAAGAGTCTGCCTGCTTGCAGAGATCAGAGTGCCTCATTGTCAAGACTGGTGGGAAATGGCTGATCCTGTAGCTCCCAAAAAAGCAACAAGCAAATAAAGCTTATGAGCATTACATGTTTTTGTCTGTGTTTTTATGTCACACTACAACTTCACTACATTGAGTCCATATTCAGTAGACATCACCACTATCAGCACTGATCAGCACTGAACAGCGAACAGCCTTTACACTGCAGCTTGATGAAGAGTGAACAGTAGCTTCACTAAAACACAGCCCCTTTATAAACACCACTCTGCATCAACACTAGACAACAATATTAACAGACACACTGTTATAGGCCAGTCAATATAGCGTTTGACATGGACAAATTACAATAGTAATCATTCCAAGTGTTTTGTAATACCTCGGTATATGTAAATGACATATTAAAAATGAGATGATTTATATTTAGTGGGACATGGGCTACATTTTTTCAAAGTCAAAGTTGGAGATTTTCCATTCTTTTTTCCATAGGGAGACAATATAGGAGATACTTGGTGAATGGCATAAAATGATAAACTATGAGATATCAATTTGAGACTTTCACAGTAGTTTATTCAAACTGGGACAAAGATTGTTTGTATTGCAAGTTGTCTGAAATATTATTATTAAATATGCAAATGAGATCGCATCTACTTAACAGTGGTAGCCTAAAATATGCAACAACGAGCTAAGCATGAAACAAATTGCAGAAGTAATGATTCACATTTTGTCTGTCTGTGGCCTTGATGGACGTATGGCAATGTGTGCACAAACAATCAGTAACAACTTTTCTGCACTAGGAATCTACACACTGCACTAGGACTTTTTACTTTACTTTACTGTACTGCACTGAGCTATTCTCCAACACAGCCATACAGGACAGTCACCTATTGTATGCACAAGTGTGTGTGTGTGTGTGTGTGTGTGCGTGCGTGCGCGCATGCGTAAGTGCGTGTGGAGGGGGAGAGAGGCCACAGACTATGCACGGTGAGTGACTTCTAACACTCCTTGACACTTTTTGGACACTTCATCACTTTGTTTTTTGGCTGCTCTGTGCCACTTTGCTGTGGCACTGTGATAAATCGCTGTTACACTGATATTCTGTACCTATCTCGACCCGCAAGTGTCTAAGTGTGAGTGTGCGTGTGCAATGAAGGTGCACGTCAAAAAGGAAGTGAGACCACTATCTGAGAAACACTTTTACATCTACTATCTATCCAAACAAGTAAGATGCAGCGGAGATCAAAAGGCCATTTCGGCCAAAAACATTGGTTTATGAAGCCAAGCCAAAATAATAAAAAGTTTCTTTTAATAAAAACCCTTTTTCTGGAGGAGAGTGCCTTGGAGTGTTCGCTCTTTTATCCAAATGCATTCATCCAAAATGTAAAAATTGTTGAGCATGTGCTTGGGCCCCTCATTGCTCCTTACAGATATATTAATTAATGTGGTTCCCATATTCCTACTATGCAGTGATTGTCCAGTATTTGCAGATGGGATTCGAATGATTCTAATGAATGTTTTTGTGATTGTTATGCTTGAACTAGAGGAAAGGGGTATTCTTGCCCCGCAAACACACATTTTGTTAAACCACAAGTTCCCATAGAAGACCCTGGTGCAATCATCAACAAATTTGGCATGATTGTAAGTTGTGTGTTATATATGGATATTAATTTGTTTGCATTCACAATTCAGAACCTTCAGAGATAGGGGTGGGTTGTTGTCTGTCCTGTTTTTTGTCCTGTTATCATGTCTGGATAGGAAACATATTAAGTCCCCTATGAAATGCATCATGTAGGGCAGGGCTATTCAAATGGAGGCCCTGGGGCCAGATGCGGCCCTTGGATGGCAAGGTCCTTGCCCCTTATGATGTCAGAACAAAATGAAAACAAATATGTGTGCTATCTGTGGACATGCATAATTTGTGATCACTAAAACTTCAGGTTGGGAATATCGGTAACACTTCCAAATAAGGGGCCATAATTAACAGTAAAGTAGCTATAACCTAATACTTAAGTAAGGGTTAATAATCATTACTTAACGGCGTATTAGACACATATTAATTGTTATTAATGCATATGTTGAGCATTAGTAAGCAGTTACTTAACTATTAGATAACAATAGCATATTATTATTTAACTAATAGATAAGTAAGTGCACAGTTAATAGTTAAGTAGCTATCAGGTCATACTTAACTAAGGACCAAAATTAATACTTACTTAATACAAAAGTATGGCATAACTAATGGATAAATAATACATAAATATTGGGAGTTGGGACCCTTATAATAGTTTCCTGAGGATAGCTGATGGTTAATTAATGCAGTGATTCCCAACCTATGGGTCGGGACCCAACCTATGGGTCGCCAAAGATCCACAGTGGGTCGCGAAGCCCTCTTGATTTTCAGGGGTTTCATTTTAATACCATATATATCCCATGTTGAATAAATGACAAAGCATTTAAACTAATATATGCAACACAATGTGACACATTAAACATTTATTCTATATTTGACTGAAGACAAATTGAGGAATACAATGATAACTAATGAGTTTTTGCAGAGTATTATGTGACTCCCTCTCGTGCGGGCGCTCACACGGTTGGGTCACCAAAGCTTACAATGGTAAAAATATGGGTCCCTGAAGAAAAAGGTTGGGAACCACTGAATTAATGGATAGATATTGGTGTTTGGGCCCCTTATATTAGAGTTCGCTGCGGATAACTAATGGTTAATTAATCCATAGATATTGGTGTTTGGGACCCTTATAATAGAGTTGGCTGCGCATACCTAATAGTTAAGTAATTAGTCTACTGTGACGTCTAGCGTTCACTCGTTCAAATCACTGTAATAATGGCAACAGGAGCCATTATATAGCAAGGATTGGACGTACACTTCTCAATGATGGTGGGGTGATGAGATGTAATTTGTTCATATACCACTTATTAGTTTTAATGGTAAAAACCCTACAATAAATGCAGAACATTATGAAGAGTAATAGTTTTGAAGCGAAACTAAACCATTCCTTTGTGATAATTAAGTTAATGTCTGAAAATATTAGCTCCAAGAAGTGCAGTGCATGATGGGTACTCAATCTACAGACAATATTTCTGTATTATTTATTCATTAGTTATGCCTTACTTTTGTATTAAGTAAGTGTTAATTTTGGTCCTTAGTTAAGTATGACCTAATAGCTACTTAACTATTACTGTACCCTTACTTATCTATTTCTTAAATATTTTTTATGCTATGAACTTGTAACACAAGGTAATAGTTATCTAATAGTTAAGTAACTGCTTGCTAATGTTTGACATATGCATTAATAACAATTCATATGTGTTTAATGTGGCGTTAAGTAATGATTATTAACCCTTACTAAAGTATTAGGTTATAGCTACTTTGCTGTTAATTATGGCCCCTTATTTGGAAGTGTTACCGGAATATCTCTACTATGCATTCTCATGAGAGTGAAATCTTATTTAAAACGGTGTCGTAAACAGACCATCCTAACTTGGGTACTAAGAAATTGAGAAGAAAATATCTGTTCTGTCTGGAAAGCTATCCGCTTGTTTCGCACCATAACCTAGGATGCATGCTGCTCACAGTTATACAGATTCTATGTTTGTCCCCTTCACTGGAGGGAATTTTAAAAAGTGTCCCTCCTGGTGTAAGGCCTACACATCATGACCTTGACCTGCAGAGGTGAGGGATATGTGGTAACTCGTTGCCTGTAACTCGTAACACGTTGGTCATTCAGATAAGCATCTCAACAGTTGGTCAATACATTCTTTGCAACTGTTACACAATGGCAAAGGCATCTCTGGGTTCTTTGGAAACGACATCTCACTGTACCTGTATTGTGACAAATAAAGTTCTACTATTAGGCACAGAACGCAGTGAAATTCACTTAGCCACCTGGGAAACTAAATATGTGGCCGTTTCACGGATTGCAACAGAATCTGTGATGGGGGTCACAGAAGTATTTCCGTGGTGGACCCACGGGAGTGCTTTCACTATGTTCACTATGCATTATACAGATGGATCCAGACAGTCCCTGATTACATTTGGGGGAGACACATTTCTTTCCTGAAGGTGGCTTAAATCAGTCAAGTAAATTTTGAAGATGTACGTACATTTTTTTTTAACTTCATGATCACCCATGTTACGATGCTAGGTATTTATTCTCCACTATTTCCCATTGCCACACAGTGTATGTGCAGTTGAAACCAGTGGTATACATATGTTCAGATGAAATACAGAGATTTTATTTTTGGTATATGTTCAATAATATCCCATCAGATCAGCAGTGAAAGAGAGTGCCACTAAAACGTGGCAAGGGGGTGCACAAGGAAAAAAGTTGGGGAACCAGTGGTTTATGTGATTAGAAGCGATTTAATTCGTATATACGGAGTCCGTAAACATGCTAGGCACGCTTTTGGGTGGACAGTTAAACCGTAATGAAAACTTAAGGCATTTCACGGCCAAAGAGGATTTCAGATCACCCTGCACATGCGCGATCCGGCTTATCCGGTGGCCACGGAGTCGCGCAGCTGTTTGCCTGACGGCTGTGATTAAAGGTGCACTGTGTAGAATGTGGCCAGAGTGGGTACTGCAACTATGCTGCTCATTGAAACTGTGCTGTCTACCAAATGTTATCTTTTATTAATAATTACTAAATAATAAACCAATATTCAAGAGTATAACCAAAGTACAGTAGGTTTTCAGCTAAAAAGGTCTGTTATGGAAATTCACAATGGCGCACCATGGAGAAGATCCCCCTTTTCATGTATGAAAAGTGCAATTTACCCAGTGATAATGAATACTTCAAATTAGATGGTAAGTATTCATGAAGAAGGTAACATTTTTGAATGGGCAGCATGAATTCTGGAAATAAACTACAAAAACTATTGGACGTTGCACCTTTAAAGGCTTGCTTCGGTAAATGTCACCCAAGGGCACCAAACCCAAAGAGATGTCGACTGAAAGAGAACAGCGTTGCGCTCAGCTTACGATTTTATAAAGCACACACTTTGTAAAATGTACCAAAACAATCCATTTGTACAACACTCATTTTCATATCTGTGAAGACAATTCACTGCTTTACACACATTTTTAAAATGATGAACACACCCCTAGACTCTTAACCTCCCCAAAACTGGCAAACAGTACTTTGTGTACAGAGAAACCTAGAAGCAAAGTATGTTTTTCATCATTTTTGTCAGTGAATAATGTGTTTTATAATAGTATGCCACTTCCACATGCCACATGCCACTAAATCATATAAGCCCTACTAATTATTTCCCTTGATATCGGGACACCTCCTTGTAGGCTACCTTACATAGAGTAGATTATTCACTTGATTTACATGAAAATATAGTGTTTCTACGCTGAAATCATAGAAGGGATCCTAAGAAAGCATCATGCAACATTTCATGCTTTTGTCAGCTCTGTAACCGTAATGCCAAAATCCTGCGTTAAGCAACTCCACTACTAACGAAGTACATATTGCACACTATGGTGTGCACACACCCACACACAATCTTCAATGGTCACCGTGATTGCTGTGTCCAACTGATCGGATCGTAATCTCTGAGAATAGCACTGCCATCGCGCGCGCGTGCACACACACACACACACACACACACACACACACACACACACACACACACACACACACACACAGTTGCGTTGTTAATGTGCCAGTCATACTGTAGATATTACAATCTGATCAGTTGGACACAGGAGTCACAGTGACCATTCAAGTTTTTGTGTGTGTGTGCATACGCAGAGAGAGAGAGAGAGAGAGAGAGAGAGAGAGAGAGAGAGAGAGAGAGAGAGAGAGAGAGAGAGAGAGAGAGAGAGAGATAGAGAGAGAGGAGGGAACGATTGGTCAATAACGTTATTGGAATGGTATTTAAGTGCATCTGTGCACTCCGTACAGTACAAGATTCCTTACTGTTGAAGCGACATCTTCTGAAGCATCATGAAGCTGATCTTGGCTCTCTGCATCCTGTCCCTCTCTGGTACGTCCTCCTTTACTTTCATTACAAACTATATCAATCAGAACATAGACATGAAGTAGACTTGGATTTACCACTGTGATGTTTGGCCAGTCATGGCCTAGGCTAGGGAGATGGTCCTAAAGATGCACTGTGTAGGATGGTGGCCAGAGTAGGTATTGCAACTATGCTGCTCATTGAAACTGCTGCCTATTGCCAAATGTGATCTTTTCATGAATATTTACAAAGTAATAAACTAATATTTACTAATTATAACTAATATTATAAACTAATATTTAAGCATTATTGTTATTGTTATTAGTACGCATATTACGTATATAGCCTTTTATATTTTATATAAAAAGGAGTTCTATGTTCTCCCACTCTTTCTTTCCCTGTCCTCTTACTGTGCCTCCTCCTCTGCATCTCAGCCCATGCTTTGGCATCCCCTGCTGGGCAGCAGCAGCAGCAGCATCAAAAGCCCCCACCACCTGGGCAGCAGCAGCAGCAGCAGCAGCAAGTGTCTCAAAAGCCCCCACTACCTGGGCAAGAGCCCCAAGTGCAACTGCCTGACCAACTACATTGGCAAGTGGATCAGCCTCAAGAGCCCCAAGAGAAATTGTCCAAAGAGTATGAAACGGTATCCACCAGGACCCAGTACAACCACCAGGGTCAAGAAACCTTGTGGTATTTTAGACATTCCATCCTCTGTGTGTGTGTGTGTGTGTGTGTGTGTGTGTGTGTGTGTGTGTGTGTGTGTGTGTGTGTGTGTGTGTGTGTGTGTGTGTGTGTGTGTGTGTGTGTCCGTCTGTGTGTGTGTGTGTGTGTGTGTGTGTGTGTGTGTGTGTGTGTGTGTGTGTGTGTGTGTGTGTGTGTGTGTGTGTGGTACATGCACATTGTGTGGGTGTGCCAGTGTGTGGATGCACACGTGGGTGTTAAGGACTTTTGGTATGCATACTTACAATACGTTTGTACTGTATATGACCTTGTGTGTGTGTGCAGCCTTTTTTATTTACTGTATGTATTTTCTACGGTGTGTGTGTGTGTGTGTGTGTGTGTTTTATACCTAGGTTTACTGTCATCCTAGATACTACGATGGCGTCTGTACTAAAGAATACTTTCCTGTCTGTGGCCTTGATGGACATACATATGCCACTGTGTGCATAATGTGCTCTAAGTTAAAAAGGTAAGAATCAAATCCAATCCAACATTTTATTTCAAGGTCCACATGTTAGCCGCTAAGACATGCCTGTATACGTGACTTATACACTTAAGAATGTGTTGAGCAAATTGACTATTGGCAAATAACAAGATATTTTTGTATACACGCCTAACAAATGACTGATTTTGCTTAACATGTGTCTGACAAGTCACTTATAAAGATGCATGTATTAGTGGCTGATGGGAAAATTAAAATAAAGTGTTACCATCCAACGGTAACACTTTATTTTTAAGAAACAGTCCTCCTTATTTCAGGAATTCGCGTATGTGTAGTTAAGCCCCAGGTAAATATGACACTACATAGGATAATTTGTCTAGGTGTTTACAATGCCTAGTTTGACAGCCATATCAAACGTGACAATGGAAGTCGGTACCAAATAAAACATCATCAAATGTATAATGTAAAATTATTAAAATGAATGTAAAATTCGCAAGATTGCAAAACGGCAATTTAACTCTGTCCAGTGATCACTTGGGGCTTGATGCTAATGGTGATGCCATTTACTTCCAGTGATTGTGCTAAACTATGCTAATAATGTCAATCGAAGTACTGAACACACTGAGAAGGAAATTATATGCACATTCATGTGTAATACTTGGAAATACAGAAAATGTGTAAAAAATAAAAAGGGTGGGCTGTTCCCTTAACATAAAACATAGAATGAAAACATATCACAGAAAAGCAGAATCCAAAGACTTCCTTCATTTTCACTTGCCTGAAATGTTTATTTCTGACGTCACCTATTTGCCCCTCTTATACGATCATCTGTTTACTCTCTTCACAAATTTAGAGTGGGCAACATCCAGATTGCTCATCATGGGCCATGCCGTGACCCCCCTGTCAAGCCCATGCCATGCCCATTATACTGCCCATGCCAAGACCTGTAAGGGCAAAGAATCTACCTGCTTGAACAGATCAGAGGGCGATTCCTCTCGCTGTCAAGACTGGTGATCACAGCTGATCCTGTAGCTCCCAAAAAAGCAACAAACAAATAAAGCATATGAGCATTACATGTTTTCGTCTGTGTTTTTATGTCACACTACAACCTCACTACATTGAGTCTATATTCAGTAGACATCCCCACTATGCAGCACTGATCAACCCAACAACCAACAACCTTCAAACTGCAGCTTGATGAAGAGTGAACAGTAGCTTCACTAAAACACCGCCTCTTTATGAACACCCCCAGGGCCCTAAACTAAAACCCACCAACCAGCCAAATGCTGGTGAAAAAAATACAGTTTGGCTGGTAGAAAAGAAAACGTAGCCACTTTTACTGGTAGTTATAGCCATGAACACCACACCGCATCAACAACAGACAATACTATTAACAGACACACCGAACACTTACCTAAAAGCAATTTCAAAGTTGTGTTTGAATAAATGACGTTTGTTAAGTTCTATCTAATGCTGTTCAATAAAACACTACCACTTCATAAACACCACTCCGCATCAACAGTAGACAACATACACTACACTTGGGACTCTTAGGCTACCTAAATGCAATTTCAAAGTTGTGTTTGTCTTAGTTTGTTTACAGTATAAGTTCTATCTAATGCTGTTCTATTGATTAAGGTAACCTCCACACATTCCAAGCAATATTTTATTCACTTTTATATATATTTTTTTTTTTGGAGATTGCCTGATGAAGGTCTAGTACCGAAATGTCATTATTAAAGAAAGAACAGCAAAATGGTCAGTGTGCGGGAGTTTCTGTAAGATATTTTTTTATTAAGCACAAAAAAGTAATGCTTTGTGTTGAAAGAATACTCATTCATATGAGGTAATTCAACTGAAAATTAAGTTTAACCATATAACAGAGTTTGGGTAGAATGGAAATTAGACACACTATACTCAATATTAAAATATATACATTACTTCCTGATAAAAACACAAATATGGGGTTTAAAGATCACACACGGGCACACACTGATAAACACACACACACACACACACTCACACACACACACACACACACTCACACACACACACACACACACACACACACACACTGATCTGAGAGTCAAGATGAAAAATGAATGGGGAAACTGAGTATAGGACGGGAACCTATCGGTTGTGAAAACATAAGGACATATATATGTCCCCGGTTCTCCGAAGGAATGGAGAGAGAAGAGAAGACTACTCTCCTGTGGGTATACTCATCCCAGCTCAGTACAATCATCGGATACTTTCTAACATCCATGTCGACAGGCAAAAGGCTGCCCTCAGCCACCGTTCTTGGAGGCCATAAAAGGCTGCGGGCACCTGTGCACATCCTCTTCCACTAAGACCATTTAGCTTTCACGAGCGAGAAGGGTGAACGAGAGAGTAGTTTGCAATCCATTCCTTCTGAGAACTGGGGACATATACATGTACTTATGTTCTCCTCTCCATCAGTCACTTCGTTCGACTACTCTCCTATGGGAATTAAAAACATTCAGAGAAAAACAGCCCGCAATGGGTGTTTTCTTCTGACGTGAATAGGTCCACATCGGCCTTGCCGGAGCGGTCCCAAATCGAACCCACTCGAACAGCAGAACCGAGCCAAGCAGACCCGGAAGGCCTCTACCCTCGCCGGGGACAGGTAGGCCCTGTGTACAACCGAGTCGAGGGACATGCCGATGAACACGACATTCTGTGCCAGCAGGAGAGAGCTCTTCTGCCAATTAATGATGAACCCCAGACCTTGCAGATGGGTCACCAGAAGATCCGTGTGCACTCTGGCCAGAGTCAGCACAGGTCAAAGGGTCATCCAAATAGGCTAGGACTCACACACCCTGCTCGCGCAGCGGGAGGAGTGCATTCTCCAGGCAGCTTGTGAACATGTGGGGGCTCAGGGCTAACCCGAAGGGTAGCACCATGAACTCGTAAGACACGCCCTCAACGTAGGTATTTCCTATGCGGAGGGTAGATGTGGATTTGAAAATAACTGAAGTGATCCAGTCCTCACGATGCACCGAGCGCATAGCAATCACCGGGGTCATCATTGCAAAACATCCGATACTCTGACTCCGATAAAACAGTTCAGATGTCTCTGGTCAAGGATAGGCCGCAGGCCACCAACCTTTGTAGGCACTAGGAAGTATCTAGAGTAGAAACCATCTTCAGCCTCCGAGGGGGGAACAATGCATATCGCTTCATTAGCGAGTAACGCTGTAATAACCTCGCCTAAAGTGAGTGCCTGTTCACCGAGGGCCACCGAGAGGACCACTGAGTGAAAAGCAGGCGGTCGTCAGTTGGACAGCAAACGGTAACCCCTCACCGCTGAATTCAATGTTCAGGGGGAGTCCGTGCATGTGGCCCATGCGTCTGCGCGCTGGGCCAACGGTATAGCTTGAGGTACAGGCAGCGGGGGGCTTTGGCCCGCGGCACCTATCGAAAGGGGACCGAGAGGCTCGCTACATGGGGGGTCCCTGGTCCTTGGGGGGCACGTCTGCCAAAGGCAGGCTACCTGTCCTTGCGGTCCCCATTCCCACGGTGGGGGACCGACGGTTGCCACTGCGCCCCCCACGGGAGGTAAGCTTGTCGAAATGCGCTTTAGCACGCATTCCCCCTGCAGGGCTCGGGGTGTGAGACTGCTGAGGGGCTTCAGTAGGTGGTCCAAGACAGCCACTTTTTCCCTGTTGTTCACGGATAAGAGGTTGAGCCATGAGTGGCTCAGGCCAACCACCTATATTGCCATAATGCAGCCAGGCGTTTGTGCCATACAGCGTGACAGCCTCGGGATGAGGTCGGAGGCCGATCACATGTCAGCCCATAGGGCAACAATAGATTTACCTTCAGAGAGGGTAATATCCATTTCAGTCCCCAACGCGCCTAGAATGGCTGTTAACAGGGCAGAAGCACTCAGCACACCACCTGGTCTGAGGGACTATAGGATTTCTCCCAGAGGCCAGCTGAGAAGTAGTAGCTTGGGAGCTGTATTCGCCAAGGAGACTGCCTCCATGGAGGGGGGCGATATGGCTAGCTGGGGTCTGCTCCATTTCGGAGGGTGATCCCACACCGTCTATACCCGCCATGTTTAGTGTGGAAAAAAACACCAATGAGAGTATTTTTGTACCCCAGTAATAATGTCCTGAAATGGAGGAGGCACCCCCTGGACATAGGGTGTCTCTTGAGGGAAACAGAACCCATCCAAAGAAAGGACTTAAAGTGTTCGCCAGTTATGCCGCAACAACCCCATCTGGCCCACGGACTAGTGACAGCGAGAAGGATGGAGGTCTGTATCGAACTCATCGTCAGCCTCCTCCCTGACTATTCAGAGAATCAGTAGCCGCTAACAAGACACAGTCAAGTAGGGCGTTATACACTTCAGGGGATATGGACCGCTGAGTGAGGAAATTCGGGGGATCTGGGGCTGATCTGCCAGGACAGACAGAGCACACAATGTGAGTATCTGTAGCCATTATTTGGAGCCCACAGCCTTTTGGGCAGGGGCGACTTTCTTAGGGTGGTCTTTTACAAGTAGCCTTTAGGGATGTAAATAATAATCGTTTTGAATCGACGCATTGATCCTAAATCCCTCGATTCAATTAATCGATTCATCTACAAGAGAATTGATTAATCGTTATTAATTAATTAATCGATTTTTGTTATTATTGCACTCATTTTGTGAGACTATTTATTTTGTTCATGCAGTTAAAATAATACTGACCGTAATAATGATGTCCCTCAAATGAAATGCATGCCGATATTTCAGCTTTTGGTTACCTATAAGGTAAAAAAAATATGAACCATTGACTTGAATCTAATTGAATTCCATCAATTCGTCGAGCATTCTTAAGTATCGAAAATGATCTACCTGTTGGCCTAAGAAATCAATATCGAATCGCCATGAAGACTGAGATTTACACCCCTAGTAGCCTTATGGCCGAGCACTGTATACACCTAGAGGGATAGGATGCGTAAAAGAACCATTTGACTGTTATTGGGGTGGTGCATGCAGACCAAACAGTCGCGAGGCGAAATCAGGAGATTAGCTGCAGCTGGCGCTGCCTCTGGTAGCCTCGGCCGAGTATCCAGGGGAGGTTAGCCGATTAGCTAGGTAGTTAACGTAACCTTATCACGAGTGGATAAAACTTGGTGTTTTCTCAACAGGAAACCCACAGGAGACGGTCAGTTGAGTTCGCTGGTTAGGCAAAATACCTGTGTTATTCCGGGGTATCCGCAGGTTATCCAGTAGTAGCAGCAGACACGGGGGTGGATGTGGTTATGGCTAAGGACACAATGAAGTGCCACTGCTAGCCCTTGAGGTTAGCTAATAGCTTAATCACACACAACAACGTGCCATGTGAAAAAGACTACTAACAATTTTGCTGAAGCAAAAATACCTCAGTCCTGTTACAGCCTTCACTTTCGAGATAAGCAACTGTGGCCAGGAATTAAGAAATAACACAAAGACTAATCTTATTCCAGTCATGCTAGGCTCCAGACATAGCAACCCCAGGCAAGATGGTCGACCAGCAGAGAAGAACACAGGTCTTCGGTCCAGTCTTCAAGCTTACCTATTCCGCTGCTTTCGAAGATAGTCCAGGAGTTGAAGACAAGGTGGGGCGCTGTGGGTGTGTGTTTCAGTACCATGTTCTGCACCCACTGTCAGTAAAGAACATCACCTTTCCTGTCCCTTGGATGCTTCATCAACCCTCTGACTGGTATTATATCATCACAACAAGATCAATAAGAGACCGCTGCCCCCTTGGCCAATGCCAGATGCATATGGTGTGTGTGTGTGTGTGTGTGTGTGTGTGTGTGTGTGTGTGTGTGTGTGTGTGTGTGTGTGTGTGTGTGTGTGTGTGTGTGTGTGAGCGTGCATGCATGCATATATCTGTGTGTGTGTGTGTGTGTGTGTGTGTGTGTGTGTGTGTGTGTGTGTGTGTGTGTGTGTGTGTGTGTGTGTGTGTGTGTGTGTGTGTGTGTGTGTGTGTGTGCTTGCGTGCATATGTCTGTGTGTGTGTGTGTGTGTGTGCGTGTGGATTGCTGTGTTGAGCCGTGTTAGAGTGCGGCCTGGGTTCTTTACTAACCCTGTTCCATGTCTCTCTCCTCTCTTCCTGTCACCAGGTAAGCCGACAAGGGCTTTCCCATGATGGTTTCGTCCTGGGCCCAGCCTACCTGTCATACTCTCGACTGTCCTATAAGCAATAAAAACACAAAAGCCTCAAAAAGAAAGAAACAAAGAAAGAAAAAGAAAAGAATGTGGCTGAGACAGCAACTAATGCTGCGTTAATGACTGGGTTGGGTTGGATATGATGGTGCTTGGTGCAGGTGATTGCAATGCTGTTTTCATCCTCTTCACCACACGATGGCGCACATAGCACACATTTTTTGTTGCTTGCCCAGTCAATTACAGTGTAATTACCGTTTTGATTTTTTAAAAAAATACAGTTTAAAAGTGTAATGTGTCATTTAAAAAGCCCATGCTATGCGATGTAATAGTTATCATTGTGTTGATGACTTTTTACTATTATTTTCCCAAATCGCTTGCCGGCAGTGTGGGGACTTCATGCAACAGTCATGCATTAGTTACAAGAAAAGCACCTCTTCTTTAAAAAAACAAAAAAACAGTGGTTATGCAAATGAGCAATTACAAGTTTTCCTAACAATGCAATTAACGTAGGCCTAATATCCACTTGGCTATAGCCTATGCAAAATAAAGTCTGTTCTATTTCTTCAGGAGAGGGTTTACTTTTGGGGGGGGGGGGGGGGGGGGTACTTTTCTGTGGTGTGTGTGTGTGGGGGGGGGAGACACAGAGAGAGAGAGAGAGAGAGAGAGAGAGAGAGAGAGAGAGAGAGAGAGAGAGAGAGAGAGAGAGAGAGAGAATCAGGCTATGTTTGCCATATTAGACTATATGGCCACGATGCCATAATCTGAATCCTGTTGAGGTATAATCCACACACTACAATTCACGTCACGTATAATAACATAAACCCTCGTGCATTGCGGGGATTTAAGGTTATTTGGGAGAATGCTCTGTCTGTCTGGTCTCGTGTGGGCGTTTGGTCTGGGCAAGCAGAGAACGACCGATTTGCAAATGGACGCGCTCACTCGGCGATTTGAGAGAGGGGGCAGCATGCAACGGAGATCCTGTGAGTTCCCTCCTCCTTTCCTTCCCCTGTAGTTCGGCGTGGAGAGAGGAATAGTACGCTCCGGGGTGAGCGGTGAACACAGACAGAGCACATTACAGAGCCTGGTCGTTAGGAGGTAGTGCCATCATCCGCATCTCAATAGCCAGCGCGGCTCAACTCAGAGACCCCGGCTGTCCGGATCACGACCAGCGGCCGCAGCTCTCCACACAGCCCCACTCCGCCCAGCAGCTCCTCCGCGCTCGCCATGAAACAGACTTTACTCGAACTCATGAGGATGAGCAGAATTTGTCGGATGGTATTGGCCACTTGTTTGGGATCGTTCATCCTGGTCATCTTTTATTTCCAAAGTATGTTCCAGCCAGGTAGGAGTTTGCTTTCCATCCATCATTCCATGGTTGTCTTGTCTCTCCGTTGCGCTTTGATGTGCCTTCCTCCTGTCATGTAAGATTGTGTGTTGACACGGATGCTGATGTCGGTGTTTCACGCGTGTAATATGCCATTAATAAATAATGAATGCCTGGATCGATAGTGGATTGCTGAGCTCCAAGAACTGTGATCCGTGTTATGGCGTATGGATATAGCTGGATTGGATGTTGAAATGGGCTTAGTGCATATTCCGGAAAGCATCGGTTGATATTGATATTGGTTTGGAAATGTCAATGTCAACCAGTTTAAATCCCTAGTGTTAAATCTAAAACACCATTTTAAATGGTCGCTATGGAGCGTGGCGGTCTTTTTCACCACCGGTCATTGTTTCCATTGAATAGTAACGAGGGCTTTCTTTATCCCTCTCTTCCTCGTCCGCTGGGTCTTCGGGATACAGTAGCAGCTCTGTGTAGTGAATCAAAGACTTCTCATTTGGAGCGCAAGTCTCACACTGTACAAACAGCAATTCACTAATATTGACACACTGGTGGAGGGTTTCAGCGAGGCCTTTGGGTGACGATGTATACAAATACGATGTATTTATTTTCCCAAAGCCCCTGGAAATATGAAAAGTTCCACAATTTAGGTTCACTCGACAGTTTAATCACTGTTCTCTTTGAGCTCGAGCTTTGGAACGCAGGGAAGCGTCTAAAATGCAGTATATTGCAACCCTGGCGCTTGCCATGTAGCGCAGGGGTAGTGTGACTGGTTTTGTGAATTCATTTGCCACGCTTGTTTTCCCCAAGAATAGAGATCTAATCCGAGAACAAAAAAAACGTGTCATCAAACTGAAGGGCCTTTCTGTGATCCTGACATTTTTATGTAGACTATGCCATGTTCTAATCTGTTCCGCCATGGAATTTCTCTGAAGCCGGTGAGTCACCAACGCCAGTAGTCTGCGAACATTCTCAAGACCTCGTCGGAATGCCCTCTTTTATCCTCACCACCAGTACCCAACATGCTAATACGCGCCTTTTAGAATCTCAGCGGGTAGGTCGTCGTCACCCCCATGACCACCCCATGCTGTCCCCTCTCCAAAGGGAGGGAACTCGGGGGGCAGCACAGTAACACCCCACTTGTCTTTCACGTCCACTGTCAGGTCAGATTTTATCAACCAGGGCTCCGCGTCTCTGCACTATGCCCCGAGGAAGAGCCTTGAGTGCCGTGAAGGAGGCTGGAGGACCTGCTGTCACATAGGCCTACAGTATCCCCCAGAATATTCTCAAAACCAGCTATTATTGTTGTGACTACTGCTTTTAAGAATAGGACACATGTACATTGAGTTTGTGTGTGTGTGTGTGTGTGTGTGTGTGTGTGTGTGTGTGTGTGTGTGTGTGTGTGTGTGTGTGTGTGTGTGTGTGTGTGTGTGCGCGTGTGTGTGCGCGTGTGCATGCACGCGGGGTGCATGCCTTTGCACTCTTTGAACTTCTAGGTCTTTCTCATACTGTTTGGTGCTCTAGCTGAGCAGTGGGTGCTCTGTTTATGCATTTGTCTAACACCACGTTGTACGTGAACCAAGGTTTGAGCAAAAAAAATAAATTGGACCCT